>NW_019268530.1:516151-586051 GCF_002738365.1 Cucurbita moschata
TTTTTTTTTTTTTTTTTTTTTTTTTTTTTTTTTTAATTCTCTTCTGATTTTATAGTTGATAGTTGGGATCTCATTAATTACATGTGAATCTTTGTAATTTAATTATGAGAAGTGAAATATTAATTTAACAATAATTTAAAAAATAAGGGTTTGTTTTTCTTTTTCATTTGTTTTATTGTGTTTGAAACCTAATATATGTTATTTTATGTAAATTGTCGTTTTCAAATGGAATAATAATGGCGAATGGCCCCGTAAGGAAAAATCAAAGGCTGCAATTGCAGCCCTTCTTCCTTTGTCAAACTGCCATCCCAAACTAGCTGACTACCCATTTATGATGATAAAAACAATTTTTTGCTAAATTATAAATTAAATTACTTTTAATTTTTTTAATAGATTTTTATTGAACACAAGTTTAATATCCTATAATTAAAAAAAAAAAACTTTATTTTTAATGAATTCGTTAATTTAAAAATATATATTAAAAATGACCAAAATATAAAAATAAAAATTTATGGATCAATTTGTTAATTTTAATATGTTTTAAATTTTTTTCAAAGGAAATAAAAGTTTAATATATATATATTTATTTATTATGTGGATGAGATGATTTGATGATTAGTAATAGTCAAGATACGTGTTCTTTCCTACATGATTCCACTGTATCATAGGGAATGGCAACGCAAGGGGTAGACTTGGAAATTTTCCACTCGCTACTTTTAATATTTGACTTTTAAATTTCAAGAAAATCAAATTTTAAATTAAAAAAAAAAAAACAATCGAACGAAAATAAAATTCTCATGTTTCCTACAAAATTAAATAATAATATAGAAATATATGCGTATTAATTATCATTAGGTAGCATGTAATTCTCAAATTTTATTTCATTAAAGCATTTATTTATTTATACATTTTATTTTAATCCCAATTTCCAATCTTAAAATAATGATAGGCGTCTAATCCATTTATTGTGCTCGACTTTCGTGGTTAGTGAGTGAGGAGGTTAATATTAAAGTTTTAATTCTATTAAATCTAAATCTAAATTTGGATAAATATTAAGCTTAATAAATTATTAAAACCAGCTAACAAAACATTCAAACTCACAAAAAATGAGTAATAAATAGATTATTCAAATTTCATAATCTTAGAACAAAATTTAAACGCAATATAATACATATTTATGCAAATTAATTTGCATGTAGTTAATTTTTAAAGATGGGTTGAAGAACAGAGTCACTATGCTGTCAGTTTCAGAACCACAAACTCAGGCGGCGGCCTTCGCAAAATGGCGGAGGAAATGGCGAAACGAGCGGAGAAAGATCGACTAATCGCGTCAGGATCATCGTCGCCGACCATCATCACAGACCCATCATCGAAGTTCTGCAAATACGTCTTTGGATTATACGGCACGTGCACCTCACGAGCCCCACTCATACCGCACCTGAACATTCTCTTCTTCTCCTTCTTCAGCCTCCGCCACACCACTCTCCACCTCGCCGTCGTCTTCTCCAAAACCGCCACTGTCACCGCCGAGTAGTACCCTCTTTCCACGTACCCAATCCCGCCGCCGCCGCCCCTTAAGCAACTCAAATTCATCGTGCCAGTCTTTCAACTGAAAATACAGGGATTTCAACGTTTCTTATATTTATATTCACAAAATGGAAATTTTTAAATACACTTTTAGTTTTTAGAAATAATTTAATATGTTAATTTCAAAATTATTTTATTTATCATTCAATTCTATTATGAGTCCACGTGTCCTTTTTTTTTTTTTTTTTATAATGAAGATTTTGTCAATCCATAATAACTATTTATAACAAACAAGGTTTCGTACAATACTTCTTCAAGGCTTTTCACATGTTCTTGCTGGGCTAATGCTTCAAATCTTAGACCTGAGAGATCGAGCTCAAGTTCTTGTACATCTCGGAGGCGGCGTAAGAAAATTCCGACAATGCCCTGAACAGCTCCGGCAGCTGATTCTTGAGACTCACCAGTGATTTCTCTCTCACATGAAGGCATTGCTTTGCATGACTTTCCTTTTCCTCCTCCAATTTCTTCTTCAACAACTCTACAACCACCAGCTTCTCTGTAACTGCGGCGTCCTGCGCGTTTTCTTCCGACCTCTCGGGGTCCAACTCGCTGGGCATTCTTCGTTGCTGGTATTTGTAATGCCAGTCATTAAATTGCCTCTGCTTGCGCTCGAGCTCCTTCTCAGTCTCGTCGCATCTCGTCTTGAGCTTCATCTCTTCTTCCTGCTGCAATGTAATAGTATTTATCACAGCACTGAAGCTGGATATAGCAGTTCGAAGATGTTCGTCTGGGAGTTTTTCGAGTTGGTCGTGCCAAGCAATGAGAAGTCTCTGAATGGGGGGATTTTGAGCTCTTGGTGGAGAAGAAACCTTCTCTTTCAAGCTACTCTCAATCGGAACTAGATTTAGTTTCAACCAACTGCTTAATGCTTTTATGTAATCTTTTTGACGCACCACGAGCTTCTCAAACTGCAAATGCCACTCTCTCACGATGTTGCAGAGCTGTACCGTGTGCTCGTGGTGATGCAGACTAGTTTCTTTTGGAGATTGAGAGAGATCCAGATATCTCAATGCGCTTACAATCTTCAGTTGATCTTCATGCTGAATTCTCATCGACTCCCACATCAATGTCATCCTGCAGTATATCAAAAATTATTTGTAGTGCTAACATATAAGCCTTCTCATCTATCAAGCTAACCAAAATCTACTTTGAATGCACCTATGGACTAACAACCATCTCTGATAATATTGTCCTCTTTGGACTTTCCCTCGAGGTCTTTAAAACGTGTCTAGTAGGGAGAAGTTTCCACACCCTTATAAAAAATGTTTTGTTCTCTTCCTCAACCGATGCAGGATCTCTCAATCCACCCCGTTCAAGGTCTAGTGTCCTCACTGACACTCGTTCTCTCTTCCAATCGATGTGGGACTCTCAATCCACCCCCTTTTGGGGCCCAACATCCTTGCTAGCACATCGCCTCGTGTTCACCCCCTTCAGGGCTCAGCTTCCTCACCGATACATCGCCCAGTGTTTGACTTTGATACCATTTGTAACGGCCCAAGTCCATCGCTAACAGACAGTGTCCTAGTTGGGTTTTCCTTTTTGGGCTTCCCCACAAGGTTTTTAAAACATGTCTCCTAGGAAGGGAGATATTTCCACACCCTTATAAAGAATACTTCGTTCTCCTCCACGACCGAGTGGGATTTCAGAACCATTTTCTTCATAGATCAAAACCTCTCTAAGTATTCCATTAGTATAATCCTCACTCTTTAACAATGCTACAATATCTATATCAGCACTCCTCTACCACTTCTGATACTATAATCAATTATAAAGTTCAAGCTGAACATACTCAGATGAGAAAAATGAGAAGGGCGCAAACATTGGGCAGCAATGGTGTACTTAAAACAATCAGAGATTGGCAGGCATGCCTGCCAAGGCTCGGGCAATGGGTCTCACGGATGGAGCCAAATTCCATACTTTTCAGAGACTGACTCATGCGAGTGTTGTGTCAGAAATTAGTAAACTTTGCAAATTGCAGACTTTAGACTAACTCGAATCTATTCATTTAGTATCATATAGAACTTACCCATGAACAAGTTGAACGAGTTTTGGGTATAACTGTTGGTCTCGCAAACGATTAATCTCCGAGACAGTTGAATCCAAGGATTGCATGTCAACGATGTATCTTGTATGCAAGTGACTCACGGCTGCTTTTGCTTTCTCCAATGATTCTGAATTAGAACTTCGATTCTTTAGCCTGTTCAGTGCAGCAACCTTCCTTTGGTATTCGAATTTCATAATTTCACCTGCCTGTTGAATAATAATCACAAAAGAAAAGACATGTTTAGAACCACAATGAAGATGAGTTCCATTATAGACACAAATGAAAGCAATCTCCATGTATAGGTTAAGTGGGATCAATATCACAATTTGTATAGCTTATTTGTGACCTCCCAAATCCACCGCTATCAGATATTGTCCTATTTGGGTTTTCCCTTTCGGACCTCCCTTCAAGATTTTTAAAACATCTTTGTTACGGACCTCACAATCCACCCCTTTTAAGGAGGTTTCCACACTCTTGTAAAGAATGTTTCGTTCTCCTCCCCAATCAATGTGGGACCTCACAATCCACCAGGGAGGTTTCCACACCCTTATAAAGAATGTTTCGTTCTCCTCCCCATCCAATCCACCCCTCTTCAGGGCCCAGCGAGCCGATGTGGGATCTCACAATTCACCCCCTTCAAGACCCAACTTCAGGGCCAAGCGTCATCCATACCCTCAATAAAGAATGCTTCGTTCTCCTCTCCAACCAATGTGGGATCTCACAATTTACCTCCCTTCAGGCCCAGCATTCTAGCTGGCACACCGCACAATGTCCACCCCCTTTGGGGTTCGTTCTCCTCTCCAACCGATGTGAGATCTCACAATCTACCTCCCTTCAGGTCCAGCATCTTCGCTGGCACACTGCACAATGTCCACCCCCTTTGGGGCCCAACGTCCTTGTTGGCACATTGCCTGATGTCTGGCTTTGTTACCATTTGTAACCGCCAAATCCCACTGCACGCAGATATTATCCTCTTTGGGTTCTCCCTTTCAGGCTTTCTCTCAAAATTTTTAAAACGCATATGTTAGGGAGAGGTTTCCACACCCTTATAAATAAGAATGTTTCGCTCTCCTCCCCAACCTACGTGGGATCTCACACTATTACTTTCTTTGAAGGAAAATCGGCATAAACATAGGAACAATAATAGAAAGATCACACTAGAAATATACCTTCACTTCATCATATAACTTCTTTTCCCAAGCCAGGAGTTTATCTAGCACAGTGGCATGAGTTTCTTGATCATCTGCATAAAGTTCATCTTTTCCATTATCCATATCAGAAATTCCTCTGAAGGACTTGTTCCATGTAATAACACGCATCACTCTGGCAGAGTGATCAATGTGCCCTGATAAGAACACAACAAACCAAATCGAGTTCATCAGGAATAAGAACAATAAACAGATTTAGGTAAAACAGTAGATCAAAGGTCGAGCATTCTTCACCCCAAGCTAATCAAAGATTCAAACAGAGAAAAAGATCAAATATTCTATTAAACCTTCAACTTCAACATGCTTGAAAGATAAATAAAAGGCAAGGGATCCTGATACCTCGGCCATCAGCAAAATTTGAGTGATAATGCAGTCGTGTAGCCTCAAGCATCTTGGACACTTCATGGGCACTTTCAGAAGCCTTGAGAAAATGATCATCAAGTTTCACAAATATCTGCAACAGATTAAATTTAGCCTCATCCATGGAACCTACACCCCCGACCTTCTTCAAGCTCTTAGATGTTATAGCTGATGGCTCCGCCACCACAGGCGGCGGCGGCGGTGGTTCCACTGCTTCAGCTTCTTTGCCCCCTCTTCGATCCTCTATGTCATCATTTCCCCTTCTTTCAGGACTTTTATCAAACGGGTCGTCTTCAATCTCCTGCTCATTGATATTGACCTCCTCAGCCTCGCTCAATGTCGGACCCGGCATATTGTCCATAGCAAAGAAGTAATCATAAGTCGTATTCTGTAGTTGCGCCGGTGGTAATGGCCGGTTCATCTTCAGCGGTGGAGTACTAGTAGGCGGTGGCGGCGGCGGACCCTCCAATTCTGCATTAAGCTCTGTGTTTCCAATTCGGCTACTCCCACCTCCACCGCTACCTTTTTTGCTTCTCCTCCTCAACGAACCAACAGAACCCTCATTGTCGACTTCATTTTCATCCTCCTCCTCGATAATGGGAACTGGCTTCAGATCGGACTTGAGGATGTTTATCTCCGGCATACTAGCAGCTCTTTGAAGAGGAGAAAAGAAATTCGGAAGCGGCGGCGGCGGTGGCTCAAGGGGCTCATAAGACGCTGCAACAGAATCAATTTTCGGGTTCGATTGAGCAGTTTCATTGACCAACTGCGGATTCTGAACTTCCCCATGGGCGTAATCGCTCAAAGAAGCTCCAGTGTTCTTCAAAGACATTATATAAGCGGAATGAGCAGCCGCAAAAGCATTACGCGCCGCAACAGCATCTTTCATGTGAATCTTCCGGTCTTTACACCGCGCAATCGCTTCTTCGTTCTCGATCTTCGATTGTGAGCAACCCATCTGAGCTCCGCCGCAAGAACTAACGCCGGTGGACCGACTAATCAGAAATGGGGCATGAAACCCACTACTCCTAGCTAGAAAAACCGGAAGAATCTAAGAGAACAAAGCCGCTCAGTCCTCGAACAGGACGTGCATTACAGAAGAATCAACGAAGAATAAGTCGATGCGATTTGCAAAGATTCCGTGAAAATGGGGAAAAGGGAAGATGCTTTCTCGCCGGAGGAAATGGCGGAGGGAGCTTTCTGCGGTGGAAAAAAAGTGGGATGGGGAGTGTGCAGTGGTAACATATCGCTAATTTGACGCAACTTTTCATGGGTGGCCCTCCATGCTGCTTTTCGAAGGATTTTTGCAGTAAATTAGTGTTTCTTTTTGGATAACTAAAATTTTGAGAATAATTTTGAAGCTCTGTCTGTGGCTGCCTATCACTTCCATCGCCATTAAAGCTTTTCCTTTCAACACCGTCTAGTGATTGCGGATTCAAAGTCCATTAAAAAAACACTTTCATCAAAAGTTTTTAGTAACAAATTAATTTAATTTTTGTGTTTAAATTCTTTAAGATTCTTTTCCATCAAACACTTTCCCTTTAAGCGATCCACAAATATTCTTTTGCTTTTGTTGAAATACTTTTTGGAACTTCCAAAAAATACAATGCTTACATGTTAACAACACTCTCAACCATGACTCTAAACATCGCACTTCTAAAAATGTAATTTCAAAATAATTAAAAAATAATCAAATTAAAATTTTAATTTTTAAACTTTATACCTATTTAATTCTTCAAGGTTTCCGCCCTTATTAAGTGGTGTTTCATTCTCCTCCTTAACTAATGTGCGATTTTCACAATCCACTCTCCTTCAAGAACCAGCATCCTCGCTGGCATTTGTTCCTTTCTCCAATCGATGTGAGACTCCACCAAATCCATTCCTTTGGAGTTTTCCTCAAGACTTTAAAATGTTTCTGCCACGAAAAGGTTTCTACATCCTTATAACATGGTGTTTCGTTCTCCTACCCAACTAATACGAGATTCTCACGTCAAAACTTTCAACTTTTGTATACAATAAGTCTCTAAATTTCAATCGTGTTAATCAGCCATAGTACGAAATATAATCAAAACTCCTTAAATTTGAGAATCAGAAAGTAAGTAGGTACAGTGCTCTTCAAACCAACATCGATAACTAACAAACTAGAACCAAGTAGAAAAATGGGAATGAGGACATACCTCTTCTGCTCATCAAGAACACATTTTCAGTTCATTAAAAAAAAAAAAAAAAACAGAGATTTTTTTCCCATTTTCGAGCATTAGTTTACCAAAAGCACTGAACCACATTGACAAGAACATGGAAGAGATGGTTCTCGCCGTCAAGAAAATCAGGTCTAACTAATCTCTCCAAGTTTAAGCTCCGAGGGAGGAGGCCACCGTAATGCAGCAACGTCACGAAGAAGGCGAGCGGTTGCACCGCCACAGCCATAACCAGCCTCAGCAGCGATCGGAGCATCAACTACTGCAACAGAACGAAACAAAAACAGGAGCAGAGCTTGATGGGAAAGTTAAACCTGAAATATTACAACACAGAAACCAGGTGAAAAGCTTGTGACTGAGAAACCAAAGAGAATAGGTAATATCTTAGGAAATGTCGAAGTGACATCATTGCCACTGTCACACTCCCGCCCTGTCTCTTTCTTTCTTTTGGACACATCAGAAATCCTAAAACAAGAAAGTTTTCATATTTTTTTCCTCGCTAAAGGATCTTCTTACCATATGTTTTTCCAGCCTCACCATGCAACCATCCCAGCAAGACCAAGGCTGCCAACACAGCCACAGGACCATTCAGCAGTCATGCATGCTTTAGCAGTGAGAGAGTTGGGTCATCATTCATTGGATTGAATATATGACCGTTAAAAGCCAGAGTAAGTGGAAACATGGCTAACTCTTCCACACACTCAATCCGAGTTTTATCGAACATATGACCAAAATTCTAACTTTGAAATCTTAGAGACTAAATGTTTACTTTCTAAACCAAGTCGAATCTTGATTTTATCGATATCAATGCGCTTAAACTAGTTTATTTATTGTCGGTTGATTGTATGAGAAAGCACCCACATAAGGAGGGAGATATATAGTCTCCTAACCAATGAAAAACATAAAAATTCCATAGGATTTGGTTTAAAGTTTGTTGCTTTAATCTAGACTTGACAAACCGATCTCAAGTTCTTGTACATCTCCGAACTAGAAAAAGAGAATTCTGACAAAGCCCTGAAGAGTTCTGGCAGCTGATTCTTAAGGTTTAACAACGATTTCTCCCTCACATGAAGGCATTGCTTCGCATGAGTTTCCTTTTCCTCTTCTAATCTCCTTTTCAATGACTCTACCACGATTAACTTCTCCGTAACTACGGAATCCTGAGTGTTATCTTCAGACTTTTCAGGGTCCAACTCATCAGGCGTTCTTCGTTGCTGGTATTTGTAATGCCAGTCGTTAAAATGTCGCTCCTTGCGCTCGAGTTCTTTCTCGGTCTCCTCCCACTTTAACATCAATTTCCTCTCGTCATCCTGCTGTAGCATAATGGTACTAATCACACCACCAAAGGTGAATATGGCAGTTTTGAGATGTTCATCTGGGAGTCGCTCGAGTTGATCGTCCCAAGCGAGGAGGAGTTTATGAATTGGAGGACTTTGAGCTCTGGGTGGAGAAGAAACCTTCTCTTTCAAACTACTCTCTATAGGAACTACATTTTGTTTCAACCAACTGTTTAAGGCTTTAATGTAATCTTTTTGACACCGCACAAGCTTCTCAAACTGTGAATGCCAATCTCTCACAACACCACACAGCTGAACCGTGCGCTCGTAATGATGGGTACTAGTTTCTTTTGGGGATTGAGAAAGATCCATCCATCTCAATGCACTTACGATCTTCAATTGCATTTCATGATGAGCTCGCATCGTATCCCACACCGTCGCCATCCTGTGGAACAACAACACTAGAATCATAAAAATGGTTTGATACGAATGTCAACAATACTCTACCATACCACGAAGCCGTGCATCTAAAGTAGAAATATGTTAACCAACAAAATCATGTACAATCATTTTACTTATATTAACGAGGGACAATAAGCGACAATAAAATATAATGAACAACTATATGTATGTGCATCCTCACGCAACTCACCCATTAACAAGCTGAACAAGTTTTGGGTATAACTGTTCGTCTCGTAGACGACTAATCTCTGAGACAGTTGAATCCAAGGATTGCATGTCAACAATATATCTAGTGTGCAGATGACTTACTGCTGCTTTTGCTTTCTCCAATGCTTCTACATTAGAATCTCGTTTCTTCAGTCTATTCAATGTAGCAACCTTCTTTTGGTATTCAAATTTCATAACTTCACCTGCCTTGTCAATCGTAATATCACAAGTTTTTTAGTCCCATCATAGAAACACAAATTTATTCCAGTAAGATCAAGGGTCATCAAAAGCAACACATATAGTGCCTGCCTAGTCTATTACTTTAGAGAGAACAAGGTTGCAATTAGGAACATGCATAAATGGCGACCTCAAGGCTCCAAGGATCATAAAGATGGTGTCAAGAGCGCTTGTGAATCACAAAGCAGCATTTTTAGAACAGATACAACTAAAAATGGTAAAAAGACATCACATCTTTGCTAATGGTATGAACTTCCATCGTTTTTCATGAATTAAAAGGATGAAATTATATCATGTCAGAAGATTGTTTGTGAAAATGAGGAGCTAAAAGAGATGCTTAAATATTCAGATAGGAGGAAGAGTATTCCATATACCTTCACTTCATCATACAGCTTCTTTTCCCAAGCTAGTAGTTTATCTAACACGGTTGCATGAGTTTCTTGTTCTTCTGCATAGGAATCATCTTTTCCATCATCCATATTAGGCAATCCCCTAAATGATCGATTCCATGTAATAACGCGCATCACCCTGGCAGAGTGGTCGATGTGACCTAAAGAAAAGTACATCATATTCTTTTCAAGAAAAGATATAACAACAAGCTTGACTGATACCTCGATTATCAGCAAAGTTTGAATGATAGTGTAATCGTGTTGCCTCAAGCATCTTGGACACTTCACGAGCACTCTCACAAGACTTGAGAAAATGATCATCAATATCTATAAATATCTGCAACAAATTCAAATCTGGCTTAACCATCCTCTTTCCCTCTGTGGACCCCATAGATCCTGCTTGGTTCGCCTTCTTCGAGCTCTTCGCCACGGCAGTTGCAGGTTCTGCAGGCAGGGAGGGAGGCGGCTCCACCGGCTCCTCGAGCAATGGCTCCGCTGTCTCGGCCTTTACACTTTTTCTCTGCTCATCAATATCGTCACTGTCCACTACCTTGGGCTTTATATCAATCTCCTCTTTGTTAATGTATACCTCATCAACTTCAGAGAAAGTCGAGACGGGTAAATCCATAGAGAAGAAATAATCGTAAGTTGAATTTTGTTGTGGGGGCGGTGGAATGTGCCGGTTCTCAGACTGTGGCGGCGGCGGCACTTGCGGCGATGCATTGGCCAAATTGTCATTTAGCTCCGAATTTCTATTTCGGCTACTCCCTTCATCCCTTTTACTTTTGTTGCTTCTCCTCCTCCTTAACCCACCAACAGAGCCTTCATTTTCATTTTTGTCCTCTTCCTCAATAATCGGCGATTCTGGCTTGAGATCAGATTTGTGCACATTCATCTCAGGCATGGTGGCCGCCCTTTCAAGAGAATTAGGAAAATTAGAAGGAGGCAAAGGCGGCGGCGGCGGAAAAGGTTCACTAGGGGCGGGAGCGGAAGTAATGGCAGAATTAGGTTGAGTAGATACATAAACAAATTGGGGATTTTCAACCTCACCATGGGCATAATCACTTAAAACAGCTCCAATATTTTTCAGCGACATAGAATAGGCAGAGTGCGCGGCGGCGAAAGCGTTTCGAGTCGTCACCGCTTCCTTCATATGAATCTTCCGTTCTTTACAACGGGCTACCGCTTCTTCATTATCAATCTTCGACTGAGAACAACCCATTAAGCTCAGCTAATCGGCAGCGATGGCGGAATCAAGACTCGAGCATGAAGGATTTGAGAACCCAAACAGAAAAAAAAAAAAAAAAAAAGATTGAGATTTCGGTTCCGGCAGTGGTTTGAAAATAATTTTGAAGTGATTTTGAGGACAGACATGAAAATTCTGCTGGTTGGAGCCTTTCAAGATCCTTGTTCGAACGTTACATTACAGAGCCGCCTGTTTTCAGTTTCAAAGGACTTGCCTTATAAGTATATGGGTTCTCCCTCCTTTTCGGCATGCCTTTATTTTTTTTCAAAAATAAATAAATAATAATAAAAAATCCTTTTTAAGTATCTTATTTTACAAATTGACTTTTTAAAATAAAAAGGGGAATGTTATGATAACCTATCCATATTAGCTAATTGGGAGTGGGCCTCTCACATGCATGGCTGGACAAGGATTTAATTTATCATAAATTTAAAATAATAATAATAATAATAATAATAATTAGCACATAGAATGTGCTTGCCTGATTAAATAAAAACATTAACTTATAACCAATCTTAAATTAACAACAAATGTAAAGTTAAATTAAACCTAATCATATGACCTTTAATTAACATTTTCCTTTATATATGTTTTTTTTAATTTGAGAAGGAAGCAATTTTTTAGTTGGAGAAAGTCATGATATAGCAACAGTCCAACAGTTATAAAATATATATTATCTTCACTTAAGCTTCTGTCTTTACTATTAGATAAGATTATTTAAAAAATTAATTAACGTTAATTATCATCGAATTATCTTAAACTAATTTAATGTATTTTTTTTAATTTTGCAAAAAAGTTTTAAATTTTAAAATTTAAAACTAGATAGATATAATGTTTGATTTCAAAATATGTAATTTAATCTATATTTTCTTCTTTATGGAAAAAGATATATAAACATTAAAACATAAATTTATAATTAATTGGGTTTATTTTTGTTTATTAATTTGTGGTGCGCATCTTATCTTCGGTGGGAGTGTGTACACGTAACAAAAACCCTTTTTTTTTTCTTGTTTTTATTTTCTCTCCCGTCGAGGAATATACGTACATCTATACAAAGAAGTGGCGTATAATACAGTTATTCTGTACTAGAGAGAGAAAGGAAGAGAGAGAAACCTCAGCGATGGTTTTTATTGCTTTCCTCTGATTTTGATATGTTCGAGAGCCCAAAAAATGGCGGATAAAACCTTCCAAGTAAAGCCTTAACTTCATCTTCAACAGGGTTTTTGCAAAAATTCTCCATTCTTTCGCTTTGGCACTGTTTCTTATGAGATTACTTCTATGCATTTTTTGAGTTTTGAGCTCGTTGTCTTCTTCTTCCTCCTTCGATGGTTTTCGTCCAAAACCAGGTGCTCTACTGTTTTCCCCCTTTTTAATAACTGCATTGCTGGTCCATCCTTCATGTTTCTCGTTACTGTTGATCTTGATCCCTTTTTGTTCTCTGCATTCTTATGCTCTTTTGATTTTGAAGTTCGTCTTGGTTTTCGGGATTGTTTCGATGAAGAAGGACGTTTTTTATGTTTTCTTTTCGGTTTAATTTAGTTTTTCTACCAATTTGGTTTGTGCCCTAGTTTTGAAATTCTGTCGTTAATCTGATTTTATGGTTTTTGTATTGGCTTCTTCTATGTGCTTTTGAATCTTGTGCTAGTTTATCGATCATTTTCGGAAATCTTTGACTGTTCGATTTTTCCCCCCCTTGCGATTGATTTGTGGTAAGGCGAAGACGCCCGAGTAATTAGGGAATTCTGCAGGATTTTGAATCTTCTATGGAATTAACAGAACTCTTTATTTTATGCTGCGTACTTCTTTTATTGAAGTATTAATTACTTATTTTAAATTTGATCATTGTTCTTACTATACTAAAACCATTGTCCCGATTACGTTACTTCGTTGTTTCCTGACTTCCATAAAAATCTATCTTTGTTCTGTTTGATCAAAGTCCAACTCTGTTTCCGAACTTACTGCTACCAATTATGATAGTTCTTACTACATTAGATTTTTGTTGAATGGATAATTTGGACCAAAATAGGGTTCTTATGTAAAGTTGAAGCTTAAAAATAGGATGTTTGAAAATGGATAATGAAACTTTATAACTTTATTTTTGATTGTTTCGAGTATGTAATTCACTTCCCTTCGTTTTCATCATTCTTATTGTTGTAATAAGATACATTTGCTGCATTATTCAAAGAGGATTGTAATTGGTATCCCTTTTTGGGTGTTACTTGATGCAGCGAGCAGATCCTAAAAAATAAACAATAATGGTACTGGACAAGGCGATGGAAGAGGAGTAGTTCTTGTAGAAAGAGAGAGAGATAGAGAGCATTTGATGGCTAATTCTGCTTCAGACTCCTACTTACAAGTTGGCTCATTGGGCAAACATATGAGCAGTTCTCTGTTCAGTATTCCTGGATTCTTTGCCGGGTTTGGGTCGAGAGGTTCGGTAGACTGTGATTCACTTAGAAGTCCTACGTCGCCTTTGGATTTCAGGCTTTTTTCCAATCTAAGCAACCCATTTGGTTTTAAATCCATATCATCAACTGAATCTGAAAGTGGTCGTCAAAATAAGTTTGTTTCTAGTGAGATAGGTCTTGGCATCATAAATTCTATTGCTGTTGATGACTGTGGACCGACCAGTGAAGCCCCCGATTCGAACCCGAGGAAGAATGTAATTTTTGGACCACAAATCAAAACTAAGATCTTTAAATCGTCAAGCCATTATATCAAATCTTTGGGTTCTTCTTGGAAATACTATTCTTTGCCAAGCAATTATACAATCTCGTCACTTTCCAAAACCAAAGTTCCAAGCTCCTCTGGAGAATTTTCTGCTTTAGAATCTGAACCCTTCGAACATAATGCTGGCAGCTTTTCCTCCTCTGGTATTGTTGACTTGACTCAAACTTCTGATCCAAGTGCTGAATTTTTTCCTTTGATTAACAATGGCCCTCAAGGGGAAAAGTCATTGCCCATCAAGTCTTGTTCCTTGCCAATAACCATTGGAAACGATTCACATATAGGCTCTCTTTCTGCTAGAGAAATAGAACTTTCTGAAGACTATACTTGCATTATTTCTCATGGTCCAAACCCAAAGACGACGCGCATTTTTGGTGACTGTATTTTGGAATGTCAGACGGATGAAAATGTCGATTCTGGTAGGACAGATTCAGAAGAACCTGGGATCAAATCATCTCCGTTGGGAAGTTGCTCAGAAGGTTTGAGCTATGAAGCTGCTGGGAATGCGAGTTTGCGAATCTGTCACTCGTGCAGGAAAGTTTTGAAAGAAGAACATGATATTTATCTATGGAGGTTTGTTTGATTGTCAGCACTTGTGTAACTCTTGAACTCCAACTCCAAACTCTATCTTGATTGTGAAATTTTCCTCTTTATCAGGGATGGCAAGGCTCTCTGCAGTTCTCAATGCAGCTCTCAGGAGATTTCCACAGAAGATAAAATCGAGAAGGGTTCGGAAGATGGCAGCGATAGCTCTGCAGCGTCGAGCTACCATGAAGATCTCTTCATCATGGGTCTCCCTTTTGGTTTATGACAATGAGTTATAGTTTCTTTTCGCACCCTCCCACAGACGTATTCAGTGAGGCAAAACAAGAGGAAGAGGAGGATCATCTGTTTAGCAAGAGCTGTCTGTGTAAATCAATGAGTCTGCAGCCATGGATGATCGCCATTTTGTGGTTTCATGGTGTTGGCGAGTACCGAGTAGAAAGATGAGAGTTTTTGGTTGTTTATTGAAGATTTTGATCCGACTTTGTTAATCCTGGAGATCATTTTGGTGTTGTATCTCAAAGGCTTTTTTGTTAAGTTGAATAAAAGATTGTTTTGAAGAGTTGTTTAAGCAAGTGTTGGAAAGTTCTCAGATTCTTTTGAACGACTTTGGAAGTTCAAAGATGTCTCAGTTTGAATGGTAGGAAGAGAAGTCCCTTGATTGGATAAATATATGTTGTAAATGGGGAATCAGATTCTATCTCATCTCTCTTGCTTTTCCAACATAAATTATTATCATTCAAATTTTGTGTATTTTTAAAATATATCTACTTGAAATTTTAAAATTGAAACTCCTTTTAACTTATTTCATGTTTTTTAAAATTCATAAATCTATTAACCATAAAATCGAAAATTTGGAGTTATGTTAGACAAAAGGATTTAATTTTGAGAGATTTATATGTTTAGATACCAAATAAATAAAAACATAAAAAAGTTGATGTAACTAAATCATTTGAAAAGATGATTGCTTCATTTCTTTATTTCATTTAACATTTTCTGAATTAAATACAAGTTAGAACTAAAAACTTTCTAAATTTATATAGTAAACATTATTAAAAAAAAAAAGAAAAAAAAAGAGAAAGGAAATGGATGGACAAAAAAAATGAAAAATAGTAAGGACGACCACCACAGTGTGAGTCGAACCCACAACCTCGTACTCAAAAGTCCATAGCTAATCCACTATACTATGCGGTATATGTTGACATGTTTTCACAATTAAATTAAACCAACTTATTTTTCGTATGATCTCAAGTCTATAATTATATAAAAAGTAAAATTCGACCACAGTGGGAGTCGAACCCACGACCTTTTGATCCGAAGTCAAACGCGCTAATCCACTGCGCTATGCGGTCGATATATTGATGTGTTTCACAATAAAAAAAACCAAGTTATTTTTGTATGCTCCTAAGTCTATAATTATATAAAATGTAAAATCCGACCACAGTGGGAGTCGAACCCACGACCTTTTGATCCGAAGTCAAACGCGCTAATCCACTGCGCTATGCGGTCAATATGTGGACGTTTTTACAATTAAAATTGAAGTAAGTTATTTTTGTATTCTCTTATGTCTGTTATTATATAAAAATTAAAGTTCGACCACAGTGGAAGTCGAACCCACGACCTTTTGATCCGAAGTCAAACGCGCTAATCCACTGCGCTATGCGGCCTTTATGTTGTACAACTGTTTAACTATTTTATCTCTTTTCTATTACCAATATGAAATTCTTTTTTTTATTTACTTATTTAAATATGATTATAGTATAATAGTGAAAGGTTCTCTTAACATAAAAGAAAGTGTTTTTGTTTTTGGTTAAAACTATTTTTATGAATTTTGTTTTTAAAATCTTGACGTTCCTCACATTCCGACATATCGTACGCTAGGCAGTGGCAGTTCTGTAATTTTTTGTCAACTGCAAACCATCGATCTCCTTGGTTTTCATATTTCCGCCGAGGGATCTCCAAAATACTCGAGATTCGAATCCCATCCCGTTTCATTTCTCTTCATCTTCGTGCACGAATCGTCTGGATCGTTACGGTTGCGATATTCGAATCTCTTAGAGCTTCCAGTGAGCTGAAAATGGTGAGCCTTCGATCTTGTGCTATTTCCAATACGCTTTACCCTGCAACTGCAGCTTAGATCTGATCGAAATCTGATTCGCTTTGGTATTTCTTGCTGTAATGTTTGCGTGGTTTGAGTTTCCTCTGCTGAATTTCAACTCCCAAAACTTTCTTCATTTCTATCCATAATTTGGAATCCAATTAGCCTATTTTGTCTTGCTTACGGCCTGTTAATTGGTTCGGAGTGCTGTTCTGTTGTACATGCTAATTTACTTGAATTACCTATGGTCTGATGCTTGGTTTGTAACAGTTGAGGAGTAGGTGCAATACTAGTTGAAATATATCTCCTCTAGCTTCTTTGGGACTGGGGAATGGGGATAGAAAGGAAGAGGATATGTAGGAATTGAAATTTTCTGTTTGAGATACATGATCATCATTCGCTGTCTGTGACTTTATTTACTGGTGCTTATTCTTGTTCCCTTCTTTTTTTGGGGTTCTAGACTAATAAATTGAAAATTTCGTATATTTACTCGGGGTCTACTATGGAGATTAATTGATTTTGTTTTATTTTCTTACGTGTCCACAGCCTCTCAGACTCGCAATCAAGGTACTTTACCAACCATTTTAATCAATCACATTTCTTACCGGGTTTATACACTATTATGATTTAATTCTTTATTTTTCATTTTTGTTAGAGGAAACTTGCTCAAAGGTCGGAAAGAGTAAAATCTGTAGACTTGCACCCTACAGAGCCATGGTAAGATTTACTTTCTGGATATTTGGAGCCTATATAGATCCTTTTGTGTGCATACACTTCAAGGATTCTGATATTTTAGGAACTTCTTAGTAAAATATGTGATGGAAAGATAACTGCTACCGTTGGATTGGGTACAAAAAAGTTTTGGTAGTTTAACTGGTGATAGCGATTGTGTTGGATTAGAGCAATGCATGGTGTTTGGGTATATGAGTTTTCTTCTCCTGAGCTGAAATTACCAAGTTCAAATGTAGTTTGTTTTTGGGAATGAAGACAACGGAAAGAAATTGTTGACATTTAATCATTACTGCAGGATACTGGCAAGTCTGTATTCTGGAACCGTTTGTATCTGGAACTACCAGTCTCAGGTATGAAAATCTGTGGATTGGATAAGATCAATAATAACTTGGACATTCTTTTGATTTTGATATATCTAGACATTTAAAATCAACTCTAGCCTTTTTATGACATTGCAGATTATGGTTAAATCTTTTGAGGTCACCGAGTTACCAGGTAATAGAAATGCCTTTTCTGTGGTATGTTCAAGTTCGTTTCCCCTTTTCCCTTGTGGGACTGAAGTCTGAAAGGCAAACTACACTTTTCTCTCACTCTTCTTTGATTGGGCCTCATCTTACTCTTCAATGTTACATTTGCAGTCAGGTCGGCCAAATTTATAGCACGGAAGCAGTGGGTTGTTGCTGGAGCTGATGACATGCTTATTCGTGTATATAACTATAATACCATGGACAAGATGAAAGTATTTGAGGCACACACAGACTACATTAGATGTGTGGCTGTTCATCCTACCCTTCCTTATGTACTGTCTTCGTCTGATGATATGCTAATAAAGCTTTGGGATTGGGATAAGGGTTGGGTGTGTACTCAAATTTTTGAGGGGCATTCTCATTATGTGATGCAAGTAACGTTTAATCCCAAAGACACTAACACCTTTGCAAGTGCATCCCTTGATCGCACAATAAAGGTACAGTACTCGTTGTCTGGGAGCATATTGTCCAATTTTCTAATTATTCTAGTAATCATTTGGCCTTCTCTTTGCAGATTTGGAATCTTGGATCCCCTGATCCCAACTTTACATTAGATGCCCATCAGAAAGGAGTGAATTGTGTCGATTACTTCACAGGTGGTGACAAACCTTACCTCATTACTGGTTCTGACGATCACACTGCTAAGGTCTTTATTATTTAACCAGTTTTTCAACTGTAGTTGTATTGTAATGGGCACATGATAGTTTGGATAGCTTATGAGCATAAAGTTGCTTGCTAACACAGGTATGGGACTACCAAACCAAGAGCTGTGTCCAGACACTTGATGGTCACACACACAATGTCTCTGCAGTCTGTTTTCATCCGGACCTTCCAATTATAATTACAGGTTCTGAAGATGGAACGGTTCGCATATGGCATTCCACAACTTATAGGTAACTTTTGCCACTGAAATATTGTACTAATAGCTTAATATGTTTTTGGACATTACTTGGATTGAATCAATGCTTATGTGATACCTTATTTTTAATAGTAGGGCAGATCTAGAGAAGACATTAGTTATGCATCGTTTCGGAATTTCTGTTCTGACCCTCGAAAAATCTTCATTTACTTTGTTACATTCATCACACACATGAATTATAGAATTCCAAACCTTTTGTTTTTTAACTGAGTCTTCAAATATCTAGCTATATTAAAATTTTAGATCTTGTTTTGCTTCGATTATTTTTAAGTATCATCTGACACTCTTCTCACTGACCCAATCTCTACCTTTTTTAGCCACCATTTGGGATTTGGATATCCTTTCATCTAACTTCTACTTGAACTTTGAAATGCCTTTTTTCATTTGTCTGACTGAGGCTTTGTTCTTCTCAGTAATACCATTAGCCTGGTGCATGCCTGTTTTGATGATCATCGTGTTGATTAAGGCCTATGCAATCTGGAATGGGTGAATTTTATTAAAGCTTTTCTTTTTTTTCTTTTTGGGTTGATTATAAATCACTGAATTCTTTAGGGAGATGAGAGATTGTTTATTCCTTTGTTGAATCATACTGTTCTTCTCTTTGCACTAATTGAAAAGCTTTCCTGTACCTTTCTCATCTTGGGTTGAGGCTTTCCTCCATCTTCTTTTGTTATTTCACATCTTCAATGGAAATGTTTCTTATGAAGAAGAAGTGAATGTAATTAAGTAGGGCTACTTGGTTTTTTATGAATTATTAGTTATCTTTCATCAGTATATTTTGGTACTTTTTGTAATCTATATTTTGTGGAATTGTATTTGCTTTGTTGCCATTTCCATAAGTTGTAGTTATTTCTGATTTGCAGGCTTGAAAATACATTAAATTATGGCCTTGAACGAGTTTGGGCAATTGGGTACATGAAGAGCTCACGCCGGTAAGTTGATCAAATTTCAACTTTCCCACTCACTTTGAAGGATTAGTTACATTACTTTCATATTCTGATGCAAGATGCTTGAAAGCTATACTTTTTTAAAACATTAACTTGAGATCCTAATATCCCCCAATGGAAATGGTTAAAGTAGTTGTGATGTTATGATCAAGAAAAATTCCATTGGGGTTTTAACGAAACATTTCCTCAATCTACATTTTTCTTGACTTGAACTGGTTGACACACTACTCCCTACAGGGTTGTGATTGGTTATGATGAAGGAACCATTATGATAAAACTTGGCCGGGAAGAACCTATTGCTAGTATGGACAACAGTGGAAAGATAGTATGGGCTAAGCATAACGAGATTCAAACAGTAAACATCAAGAGTGTGGGAGCAGACTTTGAGGTTTGTAATGGTTTTATTTGTCACTTTTTATTGATCATTAGCTTTTTTCTGGTGTAGCCTTAGTCATGTGCTTTTTTTGCATCTTAGGTTACTGATGGAGAGAGATTGCCATTAGCTGTTAAGGAGATGGGAACTTGTGATCTTTACCCACAGGTAAGTTGTCTTTACATCTTCATTTAAATGCTCTGTATATCTTTTCATGGATTTCCTGGAGCTTCTTTTATCCTATGAAAAACCCTTGATTATAGCCTCTTGTTACGTTTACTCTTTTGACACTTATTCTGGTAATACACTGCCGTTTATAGCTAGACATGTGCATTTGTATATTTTTAATATACATGTGCCTGTTTATTTGTCTCCACAAGTGTAGTCTTCTGAGTAAGGCAGTGGTGGATTCAGACTGCGTTTTTTGCTGAATTTTAGTTCAGAACCTCTCGATAATTCTTCTTTGATTATTTATACCTGTTTGTGCTGCTGTTAAAAAATCTCCCTTACATGCTTGAATATATTTTGTTTCCTATCCCATTTGTTTTCAGGTATATCCTTTTTCATTTAAGTTGTGTGGTTAGAGTTTCGTTTATTTATTTCAATATTTCTACAACTCTCTCTGCTTTATATCTTGTACAGAGCTTGAAGCACAATCCCAATGGGAGGTTTGTTGTTGTCTGTGGAGATGGTGAGTATATTATATATACTGCTCTTGCATGGAGAAACAGGTCATTTGGTTCAGCTTTGGAGTTTGTTTGGTCTGCGGATGGAGAATATGCTGTGAGAGAAAGTACATCAAAGATCAAAATTTTCAGTAAAAATTTTCAGGTTTATGTTTATTCTTCGTATTATACAACTTTTGTATTTTTTGCTTTAGTGGCAAAAGAAATTAATGTGATTTAATTTTTGGACAACCAATTTCCTGATCTTTTTTGCTAATAAGCATGCATAAGCATCCCCATTTTATGATGAAGAGCACAGTTACCGTGTAGAAATGATCATTAGTGTTTTACTCCAACTAAGTACTTTGAGGGATTTATTGGAACTCTGATGTTCACAATAGCCTCATTTGTGGATATGTACCGCTAGAATAGTTAATTATATGAGGCCTAACAAGTTCAGATGTAGACTAATGTAATAGATGAATATGAACTTCATGAGCAGTTGCGTCAATAAAACTTGTAGCTGATTCTTGCTTCTTCTCACATAAGTACATAACTTGAGGTTGAAGAAGGAATAGATAAGAGAATCCCTAGAGAACGTGGTAAGAAATCCATTATAGAGTTTTGACTGCAACAACTGAATTGATTATATTCTAGTACAACGAGACCAAATTATTAGTAAAAATAAGTAAATCTTTTCATGTGTTTTAACTTTGGCCATCAATTGTGATGTTTGTTCTTAATTTTTTTTATTATTATTCTAAGTTGTCCCATTGTTAAATTGTGGAGTTAACACGGCCTAACTTCTCAGGAAAAGAAGAGTATCAGGCCCACCTTTTCAGCCGAGCACATCTATGGAGGAACTCTATTAGCCATGTGTTCCAATGACTTTATTTGCTTCTATGATTGGGCAGAGTGCAGATTGATTCGACGAATTGATGTAAATGTGAAAGTGGGTACATACTTGCATTTGTTAGCTGTTTTTCTATTTCTTTTGTGATATGGTTCTAATTCATTTGATTTCCAATTGGACTTCCTTCTTGTAATACACCTCTAGGTGTTGGAGGTTACACTCCATTTTATTATAATTTATCAATGAAATTTATTTCCCTTCTAAAAAAATGCTTTAATTCCTTTTGATGATTTTTTTCTTCCAGAACGTGTATTGGGCTGATAGTGGTGATTTGGTGGCAATAGCCAGTGATACGTCATTTTATATCCTGAAGTACAATGTAAGAATTCTTTTTGTGCCCTCATGAAGTTGATTGTCACACCTTGAACAATATGAATCTGAATTGTGCTTCTCATTGCGTCATTGTTTTGGCACATTTTCGTCCATGCATAGTTTGTTTCTTTGCTGAGAAAGTTGTTTCTCATCTAACAAAAGCAAATATTGCAGCGTGATGCTGTGTCTTCCTGCTTAGATAGTGGAAGGCCTGTGGATGAACAAGGGGTTGAAGATGCATTCGAGCTCCTGCATGAAGTTAACGAACGTGTGAGGACTGGCCTTTGGGTTGGGGATTGCTTCATTTACAATAACTCTTCTTGGAGATTAAACTACTGTGTTGGTGGTGAGGTACTGTGAATAATCAGCAGCCTTTGTTTTTGGAATTTTTCAACATGCAGATATCCCCATTTAATGCCCACAATGAAGGTAACTTGATGTATAACCTCATAATTTCAGGTAACCACAATGTTTCATTTGGATCGACCCATGTATTTGCTTGGATATCTTGCCAGCCAAAGTCGGGTCTATTTGATAGACAAAGAGTTCAAGTATGACAACTTTTAGTCCTCCTCTTCTTGGAGTCATGGAATGTCGAATAGAAAGGAACTGCTTTAAGAATTTTGATGCCATTTATTGTGATGCAGTGTTGTTGGATACACATTGCTTCTTAGCTTGATTGAGTACAAGACCCTTGTAATGCGCGGGGACTATGAAAGAGCCAATGAAGTCTTACCTTCAATTCCTAAGGAGCACCGTAACAGGTAATTGTTGAATAAATGTTATTAAAGTTTTTCACCTATGTGTTATTGAAAGAGCCAAACTAGGTGTATCATGTTATTCGTTTCCATGATTTGTGGATGATTCCTACAACGTCTAATCTAATCTGAGATTCAACCTCTGTTTCTTTTCCTGCGTTTTGTTTCTTCTGCTCTTTTTCCTTAAGTTTTTACTTCAACACCCGATATTTGGCAATCTTTCATGATGTTTGAAATTGAGCTGTCAAATCTTACAGATTTAATCATATTTAAACATATGGGATGCTTGGGATTTATGTACCTGATCAATTTTTTTTGAATCTAAGGGCTCTTGTTGACATAACCAAATTTCTTGGGGGTTCCCCACCTCCACATTTTTTTTGTTTTCTCTTAAAAGATGAAGTTTAAGTTTTTGTTCTTGCCCAAATATCTTTTTCGATACTTATTTCACTTGGGCATTATAAGGTAATCTTTCATGTGGTATGCCCATCCTGTTGTCTAGAAGCCAAAGTTTGTCTATTCCTTGTCGTGCATAAAGGATTTCAACTTCTTAATACTCTCTTTCTAGTAAAGTTTAGTGTATGATAGTAGGCCATGTTCTCTGCCAGTGTGGCTCGTTTCTTGGAATCACGAGGTATGATAGAGGAAGCTCTGGAAGTAGCTACTGATCTGGATTATAGATTTGATCTTGCGATACAGCTTGGTAGATTAGAGATTGCAAAGGTACACAACTGTTTTTTGTTTTCTCTGTTATATTTTACTAGATGCAGTTAACTGTGATGAACCTCCATACCGTAAAAAAACTATTAAAGCTGTTGATACGATAAGGAATCACTACAAGGGGAGTAAGATTCGGATTACCTTGTTGATCGAATATCTCAAGTCAAGAACACTTTGTTTGAGATTCGAATCACTCCAGAAGCAAGATCGATCATGTCTAGCTTCAATGATTCTAGTTGATCAAATATCTCAAGACAAGAACACTTGATTGAGATTCGAATCACTCCACAAGCAAGATTGATCATGTCGAGCTTGAATGATTCTACATGCAGCCTAAACTACATAGAGTTGCAAAGAAACTTAGCCATCGGCTAAAGAAAAGCACAAATGCTTCTTTGAATATATTTTCCAAGTCTACCTTACAAATATAACATACAAGGCTTTATATAGCCTCAAAATGAAACTATTAAAGGTATTCCAAAAGTTGTAACATTCACACTTTATGGTCATAATTAGCCATTATGTAAATGTAACCGAAATTAAATAAAATGTCTTAAAATACAATAACTCTAAATTATAACCCACCCAAAATTTACAACAATCAAACTTTATTCTTCTTCAATGTAGCATGAATTGAAACATCTTTTGATAATTTTGACAACCTTTTCTTCACATCTTCATTGAAGCATATTGTATGATTGATGTCTCTTGGTTCATATCAGCTGTCCTGTCTCTCTCTCATGCTCATTAATAATTTCAATGGCCTACTTGCAGGAAATTGCGGTAGAAGTACAAAGTGAGTCCAAGTGGAAGCAGCTTGGTGAATTGGCTATGTCCATCGGAAAGGTTCCTCCCCTCATTTTGAACCATTGCAAGCTTTCATCTCTCGTATAAGTTGATTAATATTTGTTTCCTTGTATCATTGCAGTTAGACATGGCCGAGGAATGCTTGAAGTATGCTGTGGATTTTAGTGGCTTGTTATTGCTGTATTCTTCCCTAGGAGATGCTCAAGGGATAACACAACTTGCAACCCTTGCCAAGGAGCAAGGAAAGAACAACGTTGCTTTCCTTTGTTTATTTATGTTGGGTAGATTGGAAGACTGTCTTCAGTTGTTGGTAGAAAGGTAAAAAGATTATCTTCTCGGACACCCTCCTGATGCTGAATAATAAGTGATCTTATATTATTTTATAGAAAAGTATATTCCTTGTACAGT
Organism: Cucurbita moschata; assembly: GCF_002738365.1. Lineage (NCBI taxonomy): Eukaryota > Viridiplantae > Streptophyta > Magnoliopsida > Cucurbitales > Cucurbitaceae > Cucurbita > Cucurbita moschata. Next base: position 540,816 of record NW_019268530.1, read on the forward strand.
AATCGGATTCCTGAAGCTGCTTTGATGGCTCGATCTTATCTTCCAAGCAAAGTATCAGAGATAGTCGCAATTTGGAGGAAGGACCTGAATAAGGTAAACTAAATCGTTACATTTTCTGTTGATGTTCTAGTTATTTAAATGAAGAGGTGAAAGAAACATCTTTGATAATGTCTAGTATTAACAATTGTGGAACATAAAAGATATATTTTGTAGAGTGGACATAGTTAATAAATTTATGCATGGTAGAATTTTTCAAAATTGTGAAACAGATAGATAGGTATCACGTGCAGAAAGTTTTTGCATCATTTGCGCCCATGTAATTGTGAAGCTATGATATGCAGAAAGAAACTGTATTCAATAGTGTTATGAATTTTTTCTTTCACCGTCTAGGACATCTTGATAAAAATTGGCCTTAACTCAGGTTAACCCAAAGGCTGCCGAGTCATTGGCTGATCCTGAGGAGTATCCCAATTTGTTTGATGATTGGCAAGTTGCACTATCTGTTGAATCTAGAGCTACACAGGACAGGTAAAATGAATGGATGTTTACACTACAAGGTTTTTCTGTTTTTGTGTTCCTATGTAGGTAGCTAATACCCAAATTCTCTATACTAAGTACCTTTTTTTTTGGAGTGTGTTCTAGGGGAGTTTTTACTTCGGCAGAGGAGTATGCTACTCTTGCTGATAAGCCATACAATACACTCGTGGAGGCATTTAGGAGCATGCAAATTGAAGGACATCTTGAAAATGGAGACATCGATCATGAGGTTTGGGCCTTGCTTGAATGGAATTGAATTAACATGACAGTTGTAAATGTTGTTTTTGGTCCTGTTGTTTATGGGCGAATGTTAGTCACGCACTAGTTGATACTAAGAGATCATAGTCTGAAGTCTATATTCCAAGTTGCAGGAGACTTTCATCATTATGCTGTTGTGATCACTTTCTCAGTACTTTTTCTTTATCCTTTCAACTGTTCTATGACAGGATACTGAACAGAATGGAGATGAGCAAGACGAGCACATTGCAGAACACAGTGGAGATGAGCAAGACAAGCACGTTGCAGAACACAGTGGAGATGGGCAAGACAAGCACATTGCAGAACACAATGGAGATGAGAGCCAAGAGGAGGGTGAGGGTATTGTGGTTGATGCTGATTCTACCGATGGTGCAGTTCTCGTTAATGGTAGTGAGGGTGATGAAGAGTGGGGTACAAATACCCCGTCAGCCTAAAAGCAATTGGTTTGGCGAGTGCAAAATCCAATTTTGTCTCTGGTGATTAGTTGATTCCAAAATACCATTTTAACATTTCATTTCCATGACCTATATGTTTACCACCTGTGAAACTTTGGTTGGTTACTGTTTTTGACACCTAAAGTGCAATGATCGGCACTGAATTAACCATGCTCTAATTTATCTGATCCTAAAATCTTGAAACCTCCCATTATGTTCAGACGATTTCGCCCCCCTAGATAGATGCTCTTTCAAGTTAATGAGGAATTATCACATTGGATTCGGTTTATAACTTGGGTTGGTCATTCTTTCCATTGCAGTGATTACTGCATAACTAGGTCGTGCAAGATGATTGGTTCCTGGTTGCTGTTTGGAAGTACCCAACTTGAGGTGAGGGAATAGAAATACTTGGCATGAGAGGAGGGGGAGCTTTGGGGCCATGATAAACGGCAAATGGAGGACACAAGTTTGTTTTACCGTGTTGGGAAATAGCGTCGCAAAAGGCCTTGACATTCTTTGCAAACTACTACTCCATATATTATTGTGATTTAGATGCGCCCTTAAATGTTGTTTAATGACATTAGTTTACATTCATTATCATCCTCGGGCCTTGTTCTTTAGGGATTGTCTTGAGCATCATCGGCACTGAAGAAGCTTTCTTTCTTTTCTCTGTGAAGTTTTGTAAGCATTTTGCTCCGGAGACTGCCCAAATGAGAATTTTACTGATGCAATTTTCTCGACCCAGGAAAGAGCAACTCTAGATTTTAATGTTTTCCTGTCGGGTTTGTTCATTTGGCTCCAAAATGTGTAATTTTAAGGATTAGCTTTGTGGGTTTTTTTTGTGTTTCTTGATTTATTTCTTGAGATTTGGTTATGTTCAGTAGTTTATTGTCTCAACTCTCTCTCTCTCTCTCTCCCCTTTCATTTTTCTTAACACGTCTTAATAATTGTATAGGTTTTTGGTTTCTTGTTTATCTATATAAATTTTTTTTCTTTATTTATTTAAAAAAAAAAAAAAAAAAAAAAAAGAGAACATAACAGACCATAAGGAAGTTTATAGAACATCTCGGTTGGTTTTCGTCCTCTCATCCCATTTTTAATCTGACCAATAAAATTTTAAAAGTTCTATATATATATAAAGAAAAGGATACTAATTAAGACAGTTAATAACTTTCCTTGAAGGTGGTAGCCTAAATTTCCACTCCTCATGTGGTCACTCTTAATTATTAAGGATATATTAACTCTAAATTGTTTCAATTTATTTATTTTTACGTATACAAAGTTTTCATAATTATATCATGAACCACAATACTTAATAATAAATTTGAAAAGGAATATAATATTTATAATTTTACTATTGCACGAACATAACAACAATTGGTTCTATGGTGTAGTGGTTAGCACTCTGGACTTTGAATCCAGCGACCTGGGTTCGACTCCCGGTAGGACCTTTTTTATTTTGCCAAATTTTGTTTTATTTTATTTTATTTTATTCTCTGATAAACTTAACCAGACATGTGACGTACAAAGCACCAACCTAAGTTCCTTTGATAAGAAATAAATAAGGCCATGTGGAGAGGACCATAAGACACTGTTGATAGTCTTGTTCATGGAGGGATACTGTCTGAAATCACTCACTTCTGTGCAGTTTGTATGGTTGAAAGGGAACTGAAAAGGCCCTTACCCCTCAAAACTGCAAAATCATGCTTCATTGTTGCTGTGGTACTCCCAGTTTCGTTCACGTGATGGTATGGCCCCTAATGCCTTTGCGCCTCATTTGGTACCTTATATCAATATCTGATTTGACACCTTTCACAACAACTCAAATTATTCAAACAGCGTTGAAATGATGGGTGAAAAAGCTCAACGAAGTTCACATAATTATTCATTCATTCTTATCAAATCTTAGTTAGACTGTTTTCATTTACCACACATGTTTTTAGTTAGATTAATCATTAGTTGTCTTGTCTTGTTGGATTATCATGTGATGGAACATGTTTGGTCAATGGGTTAAATTCGAATAATACGTGATGAAGAGGCTGATTCCATGTGAATTTGAGATTTGACATGTCGACGTGAGATCTCATGTTAAAATCGTGAGGCTGACGACGACACGTAACGGGTCAAAGCGGACAATATTTGTTAGCGATGAGCTTGCGCTGTTACAAATGGTGAAAGTCGGATATCGAGTAGTGTACTAGGAAGGACGCTAGGCCTCGAAGGAGGTGGATTGTGATTCCTTAACAGGGTGGGTGTGGAAACCTCTCCCTAACATCAGCGTTTTAAGTTAATTGAGAACATGCGAATCCATTAATTGAGCTTGTTGTTTGAAATTATTGTGTGGATTTGTTTGAAAGATTGAATGAATAAAAGAATAATGATGAAAAATGAAGATTATTGAAAAACTTGTGATTGTGCCTAAAACCAAATGCTCCCTTGAATTCAAACAACACATAGAGGAAGAGAGGTCCACCGACTCCAAGCATTAATGGCGGATGCCTCTGTGGATCGCTATGCCAATCTGTTCAAACTACTTACAACTTTGTCTATGTTCCATCAAAACCCTAAAGACAAGGAACCACCCCATGCTCTCTTCTCAAACAAAAAATCTACCACGTGACCCTTGGAGTTCGACATGTCTATTGTCTCCAATTTTATTGCTTTTTTTTCAAACTAATGAACCCATATGTTGGGTTGGGAAGAAACATTTCCGTGTATGTATTTATAAATGTTATAATACAATAATATCTTAAAAGATCGAGTAAGAAAGAACAACAATTGTATTCTATTCTCAACGTTTCAAAATTTAGAGTCAAACCCTAAATAATATTTGCATTCAATAGTTCATTTTTGCTTTTGAACTAAGACTCGGAAAGACCCAGAAATCATAAATCAAAGACGAGATAGGATGATCGAGATCTAACCTAAATTCAAATTTTTTTTATGGTTAAGATTATACTAATAATTATTTATATATATGAATTCATAATTATGATCTTCCAATGGTGGACAGAGAAATGGGCAATCACATGGATGAGAGAGAATCCCACCGAATCAGAATCCAACCAACAACAGCCTTATTATATGAAACTGTTCCAATAATGGAACATCAAGTCCCACGTTTGTTCCTCTTGTCTCCGACCGGCCGGCGACCACAATGTCATCACTTTCATCCCCTAATTATTCCACAATTCCTCCATTTCCTTCTATTTATAAGCCTCTCATTTTTGGTGCTTACACCATTAACAAACAACTCAACACAAAAAACACAGACACAGAGTTAAGAGTCAGCTGAAGAAATGGCAAGCAATGGACTTGAACTTGAAATCACTGAGCTCAGATTAGGCCTTCCGGGGAGTGGCCATACCTCAAGTTCAAAACATGACAACAAAAGGGTTTTCTCTGAGATGAATGGTAACGAAGGAGGAGATGAAAGAAGCAGCAACGACTGCGATGGCGGTGACCGGAGATGTTCGAAGAAAACCCAAGTTGTCGGGTGGCCACCGGTTTGCTCTTACCGGAGAAGGAGCAACGGTAATGACAAAGATCTATCCGAAACTTTGAAGATGTATGTGAAAGTAAGCATGGATGGGGCACCTTATCTTAGAAAAGTTGATCTTGGAATGCATAAGGGATATTCAGATCTCGGGATGGCGATGGAGAATCTCTTCGGTTGTGCTATTGGAAGCTCGGATTATGTCCCAATTTATGAAGATCGGGATGGCGATTGGATGCTTGTCGGCGATGTCCCATGGAAGATGTTTGTTGAATCGTGCAAGAGATTGAGGATAATGAAGAGATCCGAAGCTAAAGGGTTTGAGATTCAAGTACCAAAAACTCGAAGTTGTAGTTCTCCAAGGAAACTTTAAAAGATGAGGCGGAAGACGATCCAATCGATCGAGTTTTCACAATTTCTTTTTTTTTTCATCGATTTGAAATGTATACATACAATTATATATATATATATATATACTCAGGATCATACCCTAACTTGATAATGTTAATGATCTTGTCTAATTTGACAATTCACAAAGGTTAATGACAAAATTTCTGTTTACATCCTTGGATCTTGTTTGACAATTTACTGAGCTTTGGAGTGTTAATCTCCCAAATTGAATATAGAATAGTATGAGTGAGGTATAAGAAAACAATTCAAGTAATAAACAAAGAACATGGTAGAAGTTGATTGAAATCTTGATGGATCAATCAAAGTCATCTGCAACATCAGAATCTTCTTTGAACTTATATAATATTTCATCCTTATGTGAGTTTCCAGATATAAACTATGATGAGTGAGAGCATGTGCTTGTGGAATATTTGCATTGATATTAACAACCCTAATTATATAAATTACATATTTAGATTATGAACTTCCCCCAATATATTAAAGAAAAGAAAATTGGGGCTCGACCTTCTCTTTTACTAAGACGTCTGCTCATTAATGTGTGTTGTTGTAGGGTCAGATGGTTGCCTTACCAAAATAGTTGAGATGCACACAAGTTGACCTGATCTAAACGGTGGGAACCCATTTAAAAGTTATTAAGAGCTCAACTTTGACCAAATTAAAATAGGAAGAAAAGTAGTAGGTTTATCAAATTTAATTCTCACCCTCATGTTACACGTTACATTCCTCTTTCCACCGAGTTCCCTTTCTCTTCGATCCACAGAGATAAAATGGAGGATTAGTACCAAAAGTTCATCACAGAAGAAATGACTCACTGGGCTGAAAACACTTACTAACACTAATCTAGTACTAATAAAAAAGAACGGTCTTGAACGGTGAGAAGGTTGGCACATTGTCCGGTGACTGGCTCTGATACCATTTGTTATGGCCCAGATCCACTTGGAGAAGATATTGTTCTCTTTAGGCTTTCCCTTTCGAGCTTTCCATCAATGCTTTAAAGCGCATCTGCTAGGGGAAGGTTTCCACACCCTTATAAAGGGTGATTTGTTCTCCTCCCCAACCAATGTGGGACATCACACTTACACAATCAACCGGATCATATAGATATCCCTTTGGTTGGGGACATGACACTTAGACAACCAACCGGATCATATAGATATCTCTTCAACACAATATAGATCATCGAAAGGATCTCGGAGACCCACAAAAAATGGTGAGAGAAAATCGTGATGCGATAGGAGTTTGTGTTTTTGAGAGATGAAGAGTAACTCGTCCTCTCTGTCAAGAGGCTCCATTATTAAAAAAAAAACCAAACACAAACACAAAGACAGCAAAGACAAGAAGAGAGAGATTCAAAATGTTGATAATTTGAAAAGAAGATCGAAGAAAAGAAAAAACAGTAAACCGTGTGACAGTACCAACACTTAACACCACCAACACAACAAGGCAAAACCACATGGGGTTTGTTCAAAAAGCAAGACAATCCAACAAACGGCTGTGATCAAATCCCACGAAGATCTCAAACCATTTATGGACCCTACAACCCCCCATCATTGTTCCCTCTATGTCCTCTCCAAATTCCCCATTTTCCTCCTCATATAAATAAATAACACCGCCTCTCATTCTTCTTCAAAATTAAACATCATCATCATCATCAAATTTTGTAACACAGATGGCAACTGAGGGATTAGGCCTCGAAATCACCGAGCTCCGTCTAGGACCGATTCCGGCGAGCAAAAACAATGAGAAGAAAAGGGTTTTCTCGGAGGTGGAAGTGGAAGACAAGAGTGACGGCGGAGGGCGGAAGCAGGTGGTGGGGTGGCCGCCGGTGTGCTCGTACCGGCGGAGGAACAGCTTGAGGGAGAAGGAAGAAAGTGAAGGAGTAATGGGGGGGAGGAAAAAGATGTACGTGAAAGTGAGGGTTGAAGGAGAGGCATTTGTGAGGAAAGTTGATTTGGGAATGGTGAAGGGATATGGGGAACTTGTTGATGCAGTGGAGAAGCTTTTTGGGACCCCAATTGGGTGTTCTCATTGTACTATCACTTACGAAGATAGAGATGGAGATTGGATGCTCGTTGGTGATGTGCCTTGGAAGTATGTCAAACCCTAAACCCTAAACTCTTTTGTATTTGATTATATTTGTTGTAATCATGATTTAGGATCTAATGAATGTGCAGGATGTTCATTGAATCATGCAAGAGATTGAGGATAATCAAGAAATCTAGTTCATAAGCCAATAGAGAGGTTGTTGAAGGGAGCTGAATAACCAAGTATCAAGGGATCAGGAGCTCATCGATCACCAACATTTCTTTAGATCCAATCTTCCCTTTTATCTTGTTCTTGTTTAAATATGATTTTATTTTGGTACAAATATTTCAGATATTTGAGTTGCTATAACATATTAGTAAAGTTGATGAATATTGTAATGAAATAGGATTGGGAAGTTTTTCTTTTTCAAGTCATTCCAACCATCATTTGTTGCCATTTTACTTGATGAATATTATATATTTGTTACAATCAAGCGTACTATTGGTTTATATTGTCTTTTTTAGACTTTTGCTCTCGAGTTTTCCTTTAAGATTTTACCCTTTTGGGCAAACATGTCTACTAATCAGAGATTTCCACCCTCCTACATACAAGGAATTCTCTGTTTCTCTGTCCATGTCAGATCTCACAATCCCACCCTCTTTGAGGGCCAATGTCCTCATTGGTACATTGTCTGATGTCTAATTCTGATATCATTTACAACAGACAAAATTCACTACTAGTCGATATTGTCTTCTTTGGGCTTTCCCTTCTAAGCTCCCATTCAAAGTTTTAAAATGTGTTCACTGGGTAGATAACCATTTTTATATAAAGTCTTTTTCTTTTAATATCGGTTTCAATAATTTTTTTAAGGGATAGTTTTTATTTATTAATATAATTTCTATTTAAAAAGGTAAATGACCTAATAAATTCAATAAAACTTTTTAAAAACTTAAACTTGAGTAGTGTATCATAGTCTTTCAGGTGTAAAATTGATGTGAGATAAAGATTTGAATGAGGTCAGGAATATGGAATATAATCTTCGTTCTTGATTCGATTTAACTGATAGAAAAAAATATCTTCTTATTTCTTGTTTAAATGGGAATTCTCTTACTAATTTGGAGCATGTTCCTAAGTGGTAATTATGATTAAATTTTTAATTCCAACCTTTAATTTACTATGTTTTTTTTTTTTTTCTTTGATTCACATAGTTTGTTTACATTATGTTGCTGTTCTTGCTGCTATGAGACTTGGGACTGTTTTTTGGCTGTCTTATTATGCTGCTGTAGCTGATCGCAAGTTTGGAGCTCATTTCATACCCTAATTGCTATGGCTTCTTATATGTTCTTGACTTGAATTGACCATCTATATATTTTGTATGTTTTTTTTCCATTAATGTAGTTTTTGTTTTAGAAATTCGTTATGAAAATTATGGTAATCAAATTCATAACCATAATAGTGATGAAATTGGTATCATTAATTATGAATTTAATACACGGAATTACAAATGATTACAACTTAACATCAAAATAAATTAAAGTTTGATTATTATGAGCATATGAAGTGGGGCTCAAACTCCACAATAAGCTCCGGCAGTGGAAGGCGTTTTCTCGCACTCTTCTTTGGAGAAATAACCGAGTAATCCATAATGGTTAAAAGGGTTGAATTTCAAGGGGAATTGTTCGTCCACCAACTCATCTGGAATCTCAATAACTCCTTTGTGGTATGAAAATAGGGCTGTTGAATACCTTTCCTTGCTTCCCTCTATTATAACTCTATGTGTGGCTGAGTGGATTCTCCCATTGCTCCATGCCTATCCATCAAAATCAAATTTTATTCTTACCATTCAATACTTAATTCAAGTATTCAAATCATCTTTGGGATAAATTTCTTATCTCATGCACTATGATCGAATTGGTGACTGTACGTGAGATCCCACGTTAAGAAGAAAACGAATCGTTCTTAATAAGGGTGTAGAAATCTCTCTAGTAGAAAAACTTTGAGGAGAACCCCAAAAGGGAAATCCCAAAGAAGGCAATATCTACTAATAGTGGGTTAGGGAAAGTCGAAAGAAAACAATATCTACTAGTAGTGAGTTTGGGTGTTACAAATGGTATCAAAGCTAGACACTGGGTGATGTGCTAGCAAGGAGGCTGAGCTCCAAAGGGGGGTGTACACGAGGCAGTGTGCCAGAAAGGACGCTGGACCCCAAAGAGGGTGGATTGGGGGTCCCACATCGATTGGAGAAGGGAACGAGTGTCAGCAAGAACGCTGGCTCCGAAGGGGGTGGATTGTGAGATCCCACGTCGGTTGGGGAGGAAACCAAAATATTTTTTATAAAGGTGTCGAAATCTCTGTCTAACATAGGCGTTTAAAAATCTTGAGAGAAAGCCCAAACAGAACAATATCTGTTAGCGGTGTGTATAATTGAAGTACGGATGAAAGTGCAAGTAAGAGGTATACCAAACAAGCATCTCCAGCCATGACCAAGAAGGAATTTGAATTGAATTGAAGTCCAATCCAATGATCATCCTTTTTTGCTTTGATTTCCAAGCCATTGACTCCATTTTGATGAAGAATAGTGAAGAAACTCTTGTCTGTGTGAGCTTCTGCTCCAATATTCTGTTCACCCATCTCAGGGATTCTATATTTCATGCCTCTAAGCAAATAAGTGGTTGAAGCAATATGAGAATCATAGTACTTTTCCACTCCATAGCTTTCAAACACCATCCTCTTCACTAACTTCTCCATCTCTGATACCATCTTTGTGTATGCAAACAAATCCTGACTGTCCAACAAAATCATTTCCAAGTAAGATTTTAAAGATTTACACCCAAAATAGACAACCATGTAATTCATACGAAGTTTACCAGAAATGATGATTTCCAGAAGGCCACATGAGCTTCACAAAGGACTCAACACCTTCAAAACTCGCTGCATTTTCAATGCCAAAGCTTTCATGAAGAGGAAGAACAAAGGGAGCCCTGTGGTCCAAAAAGCCATGGTAAGGCTTATCAGAAACATTCTTCATTTTAGTTTGTAAAGGCAAATCAAAAAGCTTTTCCAAGCCATTGAAAATGGCATCATCAAGCTCAACCTCTTGCTCAACATCATTCTCATACTCAGCCAAGAAACACCCATATTCTTCAAGAGCAGCCCTCACATGGGTGCATGTTTCTACCCATTTGGTGCTTTTAGGACCAAGGTTTTCAATGGAGAAGTTGATGACTGGAACCTCAGGCTTTGTGGAAGAACGAAACCCCATGGCTTTGGCTTTAGCAAGAGAGTTCTTTGTTTTGTGAGTGCTTTGGATGCCAATTCATTCAACTCATTTATTACAAATTTTCGATGAATCCAATTTGGGGCATTTTTGGCTGTGTACACATTTTGTGATAAGGTTTGGAGTTTTGTCAAAGGAATATATCCTAATTGAAAGAATTTGGCTTAATAGAATATATCTAGACACTCATAATTTTGGAGTTGATAACACAATATTCAAATTATGCGGGCAAGTGATCAATTTTTTTTTTAATCCAATTCTCACAGAAATGTATTTTTTTCTAATCTTAACAAGATCGTAGCTTTCGAAGTGATTTAGAGTCAAAGATGGGTGAAAATGGGTCGGGTTAGATTCGTGATTATTATTATTATTTGACTTAAGAATAAATGGAGGACTCGTCAAACCAAGCCATGCAAGAGTTTTCTTGTTCTCCTTCCCCAAACCAAATAAGGGTTTAGGGCTTAGGGTTTAGTATCGGGACCGGTGGAGATATCGAAGGCTTCAATGATATGAACAGTTGAGTTGAGGTACAATATCAACGCTAAACTTCAGTCAACGACGAGTTCAAGAGACAAAAGGCTCTATTTGAACTAAATCGAAAATAAATTGATTCGATTGAATTACTTTTAGAAATTGACTCGAACCAATTGTAATCGAATCAGTTTGATTTAGTTTCTTCTACCTAAATAGAAGTTCGAATTACTCTACCTTCCTACACGACTGAACTAAAAAAAAACCTTAAATTCCAGTCCTAAAATAATTTTATTATCCCATTTTATATAATAATAATTCACCATTTTTTAAATACGTGTTGTAAATCAGATTTATTTTTTATGAACTTAAAAAAAAGGTGGTTAGTCTCCATAGATTTTATATAAATTTTTTATTGTAGATAAATATAGCGGACTTTAAGGTGCCTAATGAAACAAATTCAGTTTCATATTTATTGATTATTGATTATATTAATACCAATAATTATCTTTTAAAAAAATATGTAATTCATCCAACCCCGTCACTATTAAAAATAAAAATAAATAAAAATAAAATTGTTGTATGCGAAAAAATGTAGAATATATATGAAAGTTATGCATAATTGCTCCTTAAATTTTGGTAGATAGAGGTTACGATAATATAAAGATATAAGATCTTGTTTGTTTCATGTTATAATAAGTCCTTTTTTAATTAAAAAAATTAATAATATCATTATTTGCATTGACATGTCATTTTCACGTACACGTGTATCCAACTATTGCTAATTAAACTATAAATGAAAGATGACGATTGTAATTAAATATAATTTTTATTCTTCACTTCTTTCGTCCTCCAAATTCAAACAAATTTGTTTGGTCCTGACCTGAAATGTATCGGCTCAAGTCCACAGCTAGTTGATATTGTTATTTTTTTACTTTCTCTTTCGAACTTTCTTTTAAGGTTTTTAAAATGCGTTTGTTAGAGAGAGGTTTCCACACCCAATGCTTCATTCCCCTCTCCAGTCGATATGAGATCTCACAATCCACCTCCCTCCCGTGTCCGCACTCGTTTCCCTCTTCAATCGATGGATTTTACAATAGACCCTTATAAAAAATGATATTAGAGCCATAAGTTGGCACTCGTTCCCTTCTCTAATCCATGTGGGATCTCACAATCTATTCCATTTCGAAGCCTGCGTCTGGCTCTGATACCATTCTTTATAAGGGTGGATTGTGAGATTTCACATCGATTGGAGAGAGGAACGAGCGCTCGCGAAGGCGTTGGACCCCGAAGAGAGGTGAATTGTGAAATGTCACATCGGTTAGAGAGGAAAACGAAGCATTCTTTATAAGGATGTGAAAGAAACTTCTTCTTAGCAGATGCGTCTTAAAAACCTTGAGGGGAAGTCCGAAAGGAAAAGCACAAAAGAGGACAATTTAGTTAGTGGTGGGCTTAAACTGTTACACGTTCAGGTAGTTGTCGTGGGTAGCTAAAGATGATCGAGCATCAATAATTGGTATTGGTTCTTGACTATAGTTGCATAATTCAACTAACCAATATGAATCTTAAACGTAACTTATACAATTATGATCTTCACATTCTTTTACTTATAAAACACTATACAACTCAAATAAATGATATCATCTTCTTTGGAAATTAAAAACAGTGATAGAGATGGCAAATACAACAGCAAAAAGAACAGCAAATCCAGCGACCATAGAATTAGAAAGTCGCAAGAAATCATGTCTGAAACCAAAGTACTGTCTCACAAATTCCTGCACAGTTTGACCAGTTTCAAGAACATCCTGCACATCTCCATATTGAGAGGCTACTAATCCATACAACGTCCAACCCACTGGGCAGACCCAGTAGTACCATGCCCACCACACCGGAATCCTCTATACAAAAAACAGCAAACATTAATCATTTTACGAAAGAAAAAAACCAAAACCCGAACTTGGAAACAAAACTTACGGGTTTTGGGACGACGAATCCCGAAAACAGACTCCACAGTCCAAAGAATGCAAAGGAGAGAATGGAAGCAATGTGATGATTTGGTGTCATTGCCACAGCCATCATCCCATAGAAAGTGAAGTAGAGCAAAGTGAAGTACATGATGAACAGATACCAAAGGAACTTAGCAACACTGCATTCAAATCCAATCATTGTGTACACTATGAGAGCGTAAACCAGAGCTTGGAGTAAAACATATGGGAGCTCAATCAGCACCTGAAACATGGGACAGGACACACGGTTTTCAATGCCTAAACTAAACAAAGTTCTTATGTCTCAAAACAGAACAACGTTAGTACCGCTGCAAATGCGTATGAGAAGGCTGAGTACATTCCAGCAGCTCTTTCACGATAAAACACGGTTCGTTCTACAGCGAGCACGGGCTGTACAGAGAAGGCATTCTGGACTCCCAAGAATAGTGTTGCAGTGTACATTGATCCCATGGCATTGAATAGATCTTGTCGCCTTGTCCTTCATTACACAAGTCAATGTTTTCCAATAAGAGAACAGAACATGTTTCTTGTCTTCGTGGCATGTGAAGGTAACAAAAAAGGCTTACCTTTTTGAGCCAAGGTCCCAAAACATTGTACCGAACATCAGCGCAATGACGATCGTGAACAGCAATCTCACGGCGGAGTAAGACGGGTTGCGCCAATTACACCAATGTTGCTTCCATAAACAAGCTACACATTGTGTGTAAAGTGATCGTGAGTATTTAGTTGGGAAGTATAGGTTTGTTGATCCCGGAGTTGGGGTACTCAATTCTTCAACAAGCGTCTTGTTTCTCCTGTTCATCATTTTCAGAAATGTTCATACGAAAAGCATCACATTTATGCATAATAACTGATCTACTATATTGTTGAATTACCGATAAAGTTCTGAGTTTCTGTACAAATCAGTGAAGTCAACTCCTAAAGCTAGTTCTTGTGCTGGGGAAGTGACTTCTAACATCCATGTGGCAGGGTTGTACCCATCTTTTATTCTGGCAACCCCTTTGATTTCCTGGAGAATAAAGATGAAGACTTTACATAATTGTTATTGGAGGGGCAAAATCATGAGTGTTTGTAATAATTTTACCTCAAAGTACTTTATTAGATGGAAAGAATGGCGACCCAATGGACCAACGTATATTTCTTGGCCTCCTGGCTTCATCAAGAAGAGCTGCACCAAATAGCTCAAAGTGTTAAGTATTAGAGGTTTCATTTAGCTTAAATGTTCATTGTTTGGTCTGTCACCTCATCGAAAGCTTCGAAGATGTCGATACTCGGTTGGTGAATTGTGCATACAACAGTTCTTCCAGTATCCACTGTGTTTCGAATGGTTCGCATGACAATGGCTGCAGCTCTAGCATCAAGTCCTGAGGTTGGCTCGTCCATGAATATTATGGATGGATTTGCTACAAGCTCCACTGCTATGGTGAGTCGCTTGCGCTGCTCGGTCGAGAGACCGTTTTCACCTGGCAACCCAACTAGAGCATCCCTCAACGTCTTTAACTCCACAAGTTCCATCACTTCATTAATGAACATCTGTTGTTATTCATTCAATCAAATTGTCAGCTATTCACTTGAAGCTCTTCCAAGAACAAAAGTAATAGAAGAACAGTATTGGCATAGTTTACCTTTCTAGTTTGGGGATCGACTTGTCGGGGCAGACGGAGCCATGCGGAGTAGAGCAAGGATTCATAGACAGTAAGATGAGGAGAATGGATGTCATTTTGTTCACAATAACCAGAGATTCTAGCAAATGTTTGTTGCTTCTTTGGATAACCAGATATCTTGATGTTCCCTTCAATGTAACCCCCAGTTTTTCTACCAGCCAAGACATCCATTAGTGTTGTCTTACCAGCACCACTCACTCCCATAAGAGCTGTTAGAACACCTGGCCTGAAAACTCCACTTATTCCCTTCAATAGCACCAACTTATCTTCAAAAATACCTTGGTTTTTCATTTCCTGAAAACCCCATCAAACGTAATTATGATTAGGAAGTTTCAATGGAAATTTCAACTCTTCCTTTTTTGTAGGTGATTTGATTCTTACCTGCGGCATGTCAACAGAGTAAGTGATATCTTCAAATGAAATTGAATGTTGCTCAAATGGAAGAATCATTCCTGTTCTATTTCTGCCATTGGCTTGAAATTTCATTTCTGTTCCTGAAATTAGCACAACGCCCAACAATCAACTGGTTAATGACTAATAGATTAGAGGTTCGAATTCTCGATCTCGAACTTTGTTATACCTCTTTTGTCACCACTGTCAATACTTTCTGGTTCGCCTGATTGAAAAGCTCGACCCTTCCCAAATGCTACACAATCAAAACTAAGATGTTAATTTGAGGCTCTTTCTTGCTAAGATGCGTATTTTACGAAGTCATATGAGGTCGAGATGATTACGGTTGAGGGACGACAACGCCAAAGTGAAAAGTAAGTTGAACAGAAACACATAACCAAGCAAAGCTCCTGCACCAATCCAATACCAATATGCATTTGGGAAGAATCCACGGGTCTTCAAAACCACAACTCCTAAAGCGTCCTAAAAAAAAAGACAGCTCAAGAACATAAAAAAAACAGTGAATATTAATAAAACATGATTCAAAAGAGAGAATTTTAAGAACTTACATGTGCCCAACTCTTTCCAAGGAACTCGTTTACAACTACGGCGTTTTGAGCATACATTATTGGTGATGTCCAATACCCCCATATCCACCATTTCTTAATGTCCTCTACATAAAGAATGAAAATAAGATCAAAGTTGACTATTTCATTTTAGAATGCACAGCTGTGTCGTACCTCGAGACAGGACAAAGCCGCCAAGTGCATAGAGGGTCAGAAGAGCAAAAGAACCGATCGTGTTCGCAACGACCATATTACGACACAATGCAGCAATGAATCGGAACAGTGCAGCAGCCATCTGGTTAACTAGTAGAAGCACCAAGAATTGTTTGAAAAACCTGCAGCATTGTTGTTCCCATTCATATTCACATCAAAAAGAAGGAAAGAAAGACTTCTCAAGCTCAAAAAACACTTTTAGTATCTCTTACCTCTCAATATTTGGATCAAAGCCAATGCCATAGTATGTGATGACAACCCACAAAGCAACTTCAATAAAGGTAATAGGAATCTTGAGGATCCAATTGGGAAGAGAATACGCCCATGAAGGATAGAATAAGAGGTCCCTTTGCTTGTAGAAATTAGGAAGCTTAATTGTGGTTAATGAGAGCTCTGATAACCCATTAAACATAATCATAATAACTGTGAAGAACAAAGCACCAGTGTAGATTCCTCCATCCACAATGGTATCACGATGCATCTCAGTTCTTAGGAACACGCTCATTGTAATTAAAGCCATTACCAACAGCTGAAAACTCCAAAAGGCAATCGTGTTAATAAGCTGATAGGCTATGTCTTTCAGAAAAGAAACAAAAAAAAAGAGTAAATTTGAGGCTACCTGAAAGAGCTTGAAAATGTAGACGAAGGAGTTTCGTTTCATGAGAAGGATCTCTCTTGAGAAGCAAGCTTTTAAGAGTTCTCTCTTTCCAACACCATATTTCTGGGTTGTCAAAGCTGCTCTGTGGCTCTTAGACTTATCAAAAGGGATGGCAAGTTCATCTCCAAGCTTTATGCCAATATGGAATGATTTAAATGCATCAGAAAATTCACTGGGTGTAATGAATCTGTAAGGCTCCTCTTTGTTTTTCCAGTACTGTTCTTGATCTTTCTTTGATGTCACCTGTATAAAACTTAGATTTAGTACTCAATTCTGGGGTTGCTAAAGGCTAAATTCTATTGTTGACTAAAAACTTGCCTCTTGAAGAAAGTCAGCCACTCCCTTCCTCTCAGGACAAACAAACCCCATAGATTCAAAGAACTGAAGCACCTCATCACGAGGACCTTGATAAACAATTCGACCATCGGATAGAAGAATAATGTCATCAAAAAGCTCATAAGTCTCTGGTGCTGGTTGGAGAAGTGAAATAACTGCCGTTGCTTTAAGAATGTGAACACTTTGCTTCAATGAATTCACTATTTGAAACGTTGTGGAGCTATCCAACCCCGTTGATATTTCATCCATGAACAAAGCCCTCGCTGGACCAACTAACATCTCGCCTGTATGCAAACTTTTACTTTATTTCAAAATATTCAAGAACAAAAACAAGAACTTGTCATAGCTAAGCTGAAGAAATGGATCGAAAAACATACTTTTTAAAAAAATGAAATGGTTATCGAACAGATCATAGCTTAGCTGTATGAACTAATTTTACCTGTAGTGACTCTCTTCCTTTGTCCACCAGATATGCCTCTTATCATTTCATCACCAACCATTACATCAGCACATCCTTCCAATCCCAAAATCTAAAAGATTTCAAAGAATTAGAGATTAAGAACATATTTGGACACTGTTTAGCTTTCATAATAATATATTACCTTGAGGATGTAATCTGTCACCATACTTGCCTCTTGACCTTCTGTTGCAGTTGCCTGAAAATGAGGCTCTTATGTAGGTTAGTGTCACTAATTCCTTCAATCAACCAGGAAAATAAATCCACTTTAATTTTCTTTTCTTCACTCTAACTTAATCCTATCATGGTTCAAATTGGTCAAAGATCCTCTATTTAGGCATATTAACTCTGTTGTTGTTAATGAACTCAACTCTACAAGCTTTTTTTTCTTGCAAGTATTGTGAGATCCGACATCGGTTGGGGAGGGAAACGAAGCATTCCTTATAAAGATGTGAAAACCTGTAATGGCTCAAGCCCACCGCTAGAAGATATTGTCCTCTTTAGACTTTCCCTTTCGGGCTTCCCCTCAAGGTGTTTAAAACGTGTCTGCTAGGAAGAGGTTTCCACACCCTTATAAACGGTATTTCGTTCTCTTGAGGGGAAGCCCGAAAGGGAAAAGCCCAAAGAAAACAATATTTGCTCAGTGGGCCTGGGCCGTTACAAAACCTCTTCCAAGAGACACGTTTTAAAATCGTGAGACTTACAGCAATACATATTGGGCCAAAGTGGATAATATCTGTTAGCGGTGGGCTTGGGCTATTACAAATAGTATTAAAACCAGACACTAGACGGTATGTCAGCAAGGACACTGGGCCCTCAAGGGGAGTGGTTTGTAAGAGCCCAAGCCCACCGCTATTAGATATAGCAATGGGCTTGGGCTGTTACAGGTATGGTTGTGATTAGATTAAGGAAAACCTGTTTAGTACAGATTAATCATATTTACCTTCATGAATGTATCAATATTAGGCTCAGGCTTTATATTTTCTGCCAACTCTCTCCTTGACAGTTCTGCTAGCATGTCTGCAAAAATAAGTCATTTTAGATCCCCAAGTTGCAAAATGTTACATCTTTATCATAGAGTTTTGAGTTTAGTTGTCACTGGATCACAAGAAGGCGTAAATGTATCGTTTTAAAGCTGACCGTAGCGTGAGCCGACGCCCTGGCATCGTGCAGCAAAAGCTAAAGTTTCCCTAACAGTCATTTCTCCAATATGAAGATCATATTGACTGATGTAGGCTGCAGTCCTCTGGGGCACAAATTCATTGAGTCCATGCCCATTGTAACTCACCCTTCCACTTGCCTGAATGCAAAATGTTTCTTGAGATCACAGACTACACTAAAACTAAAAGAGTGAGTGCGGGGGATGCTTACTCTTATTTGAGGATCAAGCTTTCCTGCCAGTGCTAATAAAAGAGTGGTCTTTCCAGAGCTAGGAGGACCCAACAGCAGTGTCATTCTGCCAAAACAATCAAAGAATGAGTATCAGAACAAGAAATTGTGCTGATTTTACCATTTTTTTCCCCTTGTTTTTCTTACCTTCCAGGCTTGACGATTCCACTGATATTATGAAGGATTTTTAACTGCTTCTTTCGACTGGAAAACATATGAAGGTAACCCAAGAACCCCTTGAAACCAAACAAACAAAAAATCACTATAGTTCTTGAAAGTTATCAGCTCATATCAGTTCATGAGTTAAAATGTTACCTCCACCATATTGAGTGTGAAATTTAGAACTGTTGGCAATGCTCTACTTCCCATATAAGCATCGGCTTCGACATTCAAATGCTCGAACCGAACCTCGATTGTCGGAAGTTCGATTCCTACCCTGAAAATGTCAAGAAACATACCACAATAAGATCAATCAAATGAACAACATTTTCTATAAAGTTTAGTCTAAGAATTTAAAAAAAAAAAAAAAAAAGGCGAATGCACCTATCAAGACGATTCTGCAGCTTCAACAAGAACTTCTCGTTATCCTCTTCAGCAACTTTAATCAACGCCTCAATCAAATTCTTCCTGTCTTGAAACCCAAGATTTAAGATATCAACTTCATTGGCTTTACCATCCAAAGTCGTCATCAACCCTCTCCTCAAACGCCTGAACGTCGGAAGCTTTTCAATGGCGGCCCATTTCAGCGATTCCTGGTCCTCTTCATGCACTGATGATACTGGAAAACCATCCACATTAAAACTCCCAAGCCTCTTAAACGAGCTGCCAATCCCCAACTCCATCTCCTCTCTGCTCCTTCAAAAACTCACATTAACCAACTTTTACCCTCAAAATCTCTGCCAAAATGGACTTCTTTCAACACATTTTCATTCAAAAACTAAAGAAAAGTTGAAATTTTACCAGTTTTTCTTAGGATTTGTGCGCGGGCTGCAGCCTTTCCGCCTTACAGCCTTACAGCAACAGAGTTATGCACAAACAAAATATACATGGCGAAATGAGCATATTAATAAGACATAATATAGGGGCATGTGCTTGCACGTAGAATTTATAACATATAGAATATCAATAATATAGTTTTAATTACTTCAAAAAATAATTTATCACGTGATCTAAATTTAATCATACTAGGCCATTTTTATAAATATATGAATTTCAAGCTGTCAAATTCTCTATAATAGTTTATGGTGTTAATATCAATTAGAATCAATTATATTGTTAAAATAAATATTATTAAAAATTATTCTTACGTTCTTTTTTAAATAATTAAAGTGTGAGTAGTTATTAACATGTCTTGATGCTTATAGATGACTAATATATGGTATAATGAATTATAATTTACATATCTGTTGTTATATTATTTTTAATTTATAAAAAAAATATTATGATATTATTTCATCAACATTGACTTCAAATGAAAATAACTTGGATATATTATTTTATCATAGATGACTTGGGAGTAAATAAATCTAAAAATATTCTCCAATTATGTATGGGTATGTATTATTTCACAACTATATTGTATATATATTTATATATGCAACTAGATATTAGATATGATATATATATATATATATATATATATATATATATATATATACCAATAATTTTGAGAAAGTAAGTATTTAGCTGTTACAGATAATGTTTGTGATTTAATCTATTTATGAGAATATTCTTTGCTATTCCTCGGTAGAAAATTAAAATATTTTTATGCTGAGTTAAAGAAAAAAAAAGCAAAAATACAACTCATAAGGTAAAATTAAAAGAAATCATTTTGATTAAATTTTGTATTATAAAAAAAATACTTTTATTCTTTATTTTAGTTCAACTACGTACAAAGATTTGAATATTAAATACATGCTTAAATATGTACAAGTTAACAACACTTTTATTTATATATCCAACGATAATATTATACCTTAAAGCAATAATATTTTAGATTTAAAAATAACTCGAACATAAGATATTAGAGACTTTCTACCATTGTATGTTTAATTTTACAATTCAATAATTCTATAAATAATTATAAGAAGGTTGATATTTACTATTAATATCTCAAAAAAGACAACTCAAATTAGAAGAACATCAAAAAAGAATTTATTTTAGGAAGAGTAAAGTAAAATATTATGCAATTTAAGATCAACCTTAAATTGATTCAAATAAATTTAAATTTAAGTTTGTCCTTAAAAAAATATGTTTAATTAATTATAAAAAAAATATCTCTAGTACTTCATTTAAAAAAAAATATTCTTAAAATTTTAATTAAAATATTAGTTTAGAACAAAAACCATTATCATTTTATTTCAAAAATATTCCTAAATTTTTAATAGTATATAACAAAAAAATAATCATTAATATCCTTAGAAGATGTTTTAAAATATCTTTACCTTAAAAAATACTTCTACAGAGCATTAACACCCTTTTTAACGTTAGAAGGATTTCAAAATTTACAAGTAAAATAAAATATATTGCAATTCAACCTTTAAATTAATTCAAATAAATTTAAATTTAAGTTGTCCTTAAAAAATATTAACCATTATTTATCAAGTGGGCCTCAGACTTTAAAAACCCAATTGATTAATGTGGGCCAATCTGAATCCCGTAGCCGTTACCATTACCTACTGCGCACCGTTTTGTTGACGTGGCAGCCGAATTCGACCGTTGGTTGCTTTTTGGTAGCCAAAACTTAAAAAGAAAAAAAGAAAAAGAAACAGTATCTCCATATCTCTTTACGCTCCTCTTTCAGTTTCTTCATCTGAGGTGAAATTTTGAGCTTTCTTCAGCGAGTCGAAGAAGAAGGAGATTTGACGATAATGGCCGACAATTGCTTGTTTAGTGAAGAAGAAATGGCGATTGATGAGGCTGTCGGCCACCCGCAAGCTTACGCCAAGCTTTGCCGCGATCGACAAGCTGGATTGTACTGCCGTGGTCCTCCTTTCACTTTCACGCCTTATAGTTTGAAGAAACGAGAGGTTAGATACGAATCTTTCTGAATTTTTTCTTTGATTAGATGGAAGATTGAATTGAATTGAATTGTGATATTGCTGTTCTGATTTTAATTCCCCACTGTGAGAGACTTTGAGCCCTTTCTGTTACTTCGGGGGAAACTGTTTGTGATTAGTCCGTAGTTAATTCCTTTCTGTTTTGCAATTCTTGTGGATTTCTGCATAATTCCATTTCAAAATTTCCATTTCTGGATGGAAATGTTTAAGATGGCACGAATTCTGCAAGGAATTAGAAGCGGGAACTTTACCTAATTACCTTGCAACTACTTGTCCTGAATTCCATTTTCATTATACTTACTGCGTGGATCTTTGCATAATGTTTCAGACCGCAACCGCAATGGAATTAGATCAGTTGTTTCCAATAATAAATCCAAAGGCAAAGCCTACTGCGAAGCCAAAGCTTTTTGTCAGTCTCTTATGGAAGCAACTCAACCATCTAGGGTAAGTAGCTGACGTTCCATTTCTGAAATTTCTAAAAACATTTGTGTATTTCTACTTTAAGTCATCTGGTTTTGATTATATCAGGAACGCTGGCTTCGATCCTGCGGTAATTCGAGTCGACCATTACGGCAATGTTCTTTATTATCATGCTGATTCTGCTTCACCACTTGCTTGGGATATTGATCATTGGTTTCCTTGCTCAAGTATACTTCTAAAACTGTTCCAAATTTGTAAATTCGTCTCCTCTCTTGTTCTCATGGTTTTTTGGTGAAACACAGGAGGAGGACTCACTGTTCCTAGCAATTTACGAATACTTCAATGGCAAGCCTGCAAGAGGAAACATCACAAGTTAGAGTTCTTAGTTCCATGGTGGGATTTTCAATTGGGTATCTCTGTAAACCAGTTTTTGTCCATCTTTGCTTCATCCAACTCAGATTTCAGGTGCGTTTGCTTTAACTTCTTGATTGATGTTCATTTGAGTTTATGAATGTTTAGGTGGTGATGTTAATATGTAAGTATTTTCATGATATAATGATGACAGGCGCAGAGCCTTTTCATTTCTGTTCTTCGAAGGCGAAAACGAAGAGCTGAATAATTCACAGACAGTTGAATCTCATTCTTTTCCTCAACATTTCGTGGCATCCAAAGAGCGACTCGGATTTGCTCCAGCTGCCATTGTTTTATCTCGAAGAGAATGTTATGATGATTCTTCATCACCTTTGAGGTCATTGGACTACAATAGACAAACAAGACCAAGTATTCCTATAGTTGGTTAGTTCTAAGAAAAATTGTTCTCATTCATGCTCTCTTGCTCTTGAAAAGTTCGATTTTGATTTCATACCAACAGTTTAAATTAGTATATAACTTTTGGATTCTTTGATTAATGTTAGCTGCAAGAAAAGTGAAACCTGAAGTTCTTAAAGAGAATGAAAATCCAGACTTCGTTACGAATCCATACCAAGCCATTGTCATGGCCAGAGATTCTCTAAGACAAAGAGATGAAAGGGCAAAGCTGAAGGCAGAAATACAGAGGGTAGATGATGAAGTGAATGATATGAAGCTAAATAATGAAGAAGAGAAGCTGAGAATTCAGGAATTGGAATTAAAATTAATTAAACATAAAAGAAAGGCTGAGAAGTGCAGGCGATTAGCCGAGGCTCAATCATCCCATAAGACAATGCTGGAGAAGATGATCCGAGATGCAATGCACCAGTAAGATTAATTAACAGCCATTCTACGAAAATAAACGTGCAAAGCAGATCAAATAGGACTTACCTTGCCAATGTGATTGTTTTCTTGTAGGAGTGTTATTTACAAGGAGCAGTTAAGGCTAAACCAAGCAGCAAGCAGTGCACTAATGGCCCGGCTTGAAGCGCAGAAGGCAATTTGTGACACCGCTGAGAGAGATCTCTACCAGAAATACAGACAGAGAGATGAGCTAGAGAAACAGCTGAGGCCTGGACATGAACAGGCGCGAAAAAGATCAAGAACTGACAATATGCTACTCCTGGAAGAAACAGACCACAAAACTCCAACTGCCTTTTTGCCAGGAATCAAGCCAAAGACACCGACACACAAAGAGCTGAGACTGTTTCTAGAGGAAGAACAAAGAGCTTCTGAATCTGCTTTGTCCCAAAATGGAGGGGAGAAACAAATGGAACCTGATGTGGCCATGGAGAAGCCTGGTGAACATGATGAGAAAGCAATTGTTCCACTGGTGGAGGAAGGAAGCTTAATTATCCAAAGGCTTCAAAATTTAGAAATAGGAGAAGAAAAGAGACATGACAAGCTATTCCCTTTCATGCACGAGTCGGATGTCAAAGAAGAAGAAGACGAAGAGAGTAGAAAAGAACGAGGCAAAGGAAACGTCGAGAAGTGGCTTCAAATCCTGTTAGAGGATGAAACCCAAGAAGATGTAGATCTCCAAAATGAAGATGAAGGTGAAATGAGCAAGCCTCATGAAATAAGTGCAAATTCCCCACAGGAGGAGGTTGAGGCTGAGCAAAACAAAGAAGAGGAGAGGATTGTTGGAATTGAAGGCAGCAAAGCCAAAATAGAAGTGAGCGAAGAAGAGTGTGAAAAGAATGAGCAGAGTGGGAAGGAAATGAAATTCACAAGGTCAGCCAGTGCAAGGATCTTCAGGAGAATCCCATCTTCACCATCTCTGATCTTGGGAGGAATGAAAAAGGGAGTGGACTGTATGGGAAAGAAACCAATGGTAAGCGGGGACAACGATGTCAACGGCGACGATGATTCTGCGAGAAACAGCTTCATCAAGACACTCAAGAAGGCAGTTGGGTTATGAAACTTGCCTGTTTCATTCAACTATGGCCAGTGTTTGTACGGTATGTCTTGCTTTGACCATACAGTTCCTTCTTTTTTGAGTGTCGGTTATTCATTCTCTTGAAAGCCAATAAGTTTGTGCAATTAGCCGCTCCATGTATTAAGATTTACTGCATTCCTTTTCTTGGTTGTGTTTGGAATATAGAAAGGGGCTTTCTGGTGTGATTCCAAATTTCATTTAGTTGTTTATTCCTTAATTCCAACATTCTTAAAACATAAATTTACAAATCTGTCAGAGATTCAGAAGAATTCCAATTCCTGTAAGAACAGCTTATAAACATCTCATGGCCAAATTCCAAAAGAATAAAAGAATGAACATGAGAATAAATGGAATTACAATTGGGGGTTTCACCACCATTTATATATAAATATGATTACAAATACATATTGAGAATGAAAAAGAGATTCTTGGAAAAAGTCAGATTCATACGGTCTGTGGCTAATTTTATTTCTATGAAACTAACACAAAATTCTAAGCCAAACCAACCAACCAACTTCTTCCTGTGTTTGTTTGAAACTGTTGATGGAAGAACAAATTTAGGCGTTGGTTGGAGCTGAGGTTTCTGGTGAACTGCTTGCAGAGTCACCTTTGGTGGGGTTCAAAGGCGTGCGACTGGTGGCTAAGGAGCCATTTTCACCGTCGTTCTGGGCCAAAACTGGGATCTTAACAGCTGATCGTTCCATCTCCTTCTCAAGCTCTTCCTCCTTACGCAGTGCCGTGAATTGGCTGTCCAAGGATCTGGCTGCTCCCAACCATGCCAGGACGATAACCAACAGGATACCTCCAAGGTATGGAGTCGAGTTTGCAAGAGATCCGAATGTCAAGATCATGAACTGTTGAATGAGAGCGCCTCCAGACTTCCCCAATGGATTGCAGACGACGTCGATGGCAGCCTTGCCTTTGACCTAAAGCACGAAGCCATTTAGAAACGAATTCTTGAACAACAATTTAGTAGTAGACATTCAAACAAGACATCAAATTTACCTTGGTATCCTCATCCAAGGGAATGTAAGCCATTTCTTTGCAGGGATCAAACAAACTGTACTTGGCACTCTTGCTGAAGATGTTTTGCATAGCACCCACATAAACAGCAGCAAGAAGAGGCGTTAACCCGAACTGGGTAAGCATCGGCGCTATCGGGCCTCCAAACAAAATCAATGAAAAGAAAGCAACTCCAGTAATGAGGAGTACTGTGGGCGTAATATTGGCTGCAACTCCCCACCCGTATTTGTTGAAAATATATTGACTAAGCAACATCATTATGAATGTTACTATTCCAGTAGCAGTTGAGAAATCGCCCATGAAAGACGAGTATTCGTTTGGGCTCGGAAACTGTACAGTTACGAAGAGGGTATTATTTACAGAACAAGCTGATTAATAGACAGACATTCCAATGTCGAATGCAGCAAACCTGTGCTTTGAGCTTCGATTTCCACGTAACCTCGACAAGGTTGATACTGATGCCATATGCAACGACCAAAGTGGCAAGATCCCTGATGTATCTTGAAGATGCCAAGAATTTCAAGCTCTCCATTGTCCCCATGGTGACCTTCTCCTGTAAATAAATGCAAGAATACATAAATTCAGAATCATTTAACAAGAGAATTGATAGCTGAAGACGTACGCAAGCGACCGTACGAGAATGCGGGGGTTACCTTCTTCTTCTTGCTGCGAGTTGGAAGAGAAGCATACTTATTCACCCACCAATAGAGGAAACAGATCGTAAGCCCCATACCGACGACTATACTCATCATGGCTTTCAAAGATATAGCCCAACCATCGACTCCGGGACCCAAATGTTTCCTCATATTCGAGAAATACTTCACAGTTCTACCCGAGAAAATGAGGGCAACATTCGCACCAAGACCGAATAGAGGATAGAACTTTTTGGCTTCATCAACAGTTGTAATCTGCAAAAAAATGGCAACCAAAGAAAGGGAAAATTAATGAGCTAATCCTTTCAAACTCCATTGCTAAACCATTGGTCACGGCGCTTGCTCGGCCACGGATAGATTCAATTCAATCTATCCTTACATTTATCAGAACATAAACCCAACAACTAAATGCAACAACTTCAAGGGAGAAATCCAGTTCTTTTGAATTCCCTTGCATTTCACATATCCCAATCAAGAACTCAAAATAAAACATGTAAAGCCATTAATCAGCAGGAGCAAAAACTATGATCCATGTAAAATATCGTCGAATTTGCACTCGAACAAGATCTAAAATCGCTAACAGCAGTCACAACAACACGAAACTCGAATCATAAATCACAAGTTTAGATGCCAAAGTTTTGAAAATTTACCTGATTGGCAAATCCCCAGAACAACACAGAAACCACGACACTTCCCCACAACTCAGCCATGACGTAAAACAAGCAAAAGCTCCAAATCCTCATAATAGCCAGAGGACCAAGGAACCTCGGGCCAAGGGAGTTGAGAAGCTTATCAGCAAAAGCTTGAGGGTGGATAAAATTGCTAAGAGGATACAAAAGAAATCCAAAGGCCCCAAAAAAGGCAATGAATGGAACGATGACAGTGTAGAACAGAGCCTTTCTAGGCAAAACATTAGCCAATTTGGTGTACAACAACATGAATCCAACAGCCATGGGCAAATTAACCCAAGTCTTCAAAAATGGAATAATCTCAGCACTGCTACCTTTAGCAGTCACAACCAAAACATCCTTTGTATCCCTAAGAATTGTGTAATTGAAAAGGATGCAAAAGAACATAAGCCCAAGAGGGATAATCTTCTTGAGGGTTTCAATCTCAATCCCCAAAATTTTAGGGATCTCATCGGAATCCGCTGCAGGCGCCGCCGCGGCCTCAGCCCTGCAGATGAGAGAAACACGCTCTTTGGGAGAGAAGGAAGCGTTTCTCGATACAAATCCCTGAAATCTTTGAAACCCATTTGAGGAAAGTGATAACCCAGGAAGATTCAAAGGCTTTGTGGATAAAATCCTCTGCCTAAGGCCATGAGAAGGCAATAAGCTTCTGGCCTTGGGATTTGGGGGAAGAGTGAGAAACCCTTTGCTTTGCAAAACAGCCTCCATGTCTCTCCTCTTTGATCCCTTGTGGAAAAACAATAATCCAAACGCTTCAGGCTTTCAAAAAGAGACACAGATGAGGAAGGAAGAAGAGGAAAGAAGGAAGATAAGAAGAAGATAGGTAAGAATGGCAAGTTCCCTTCTCCAGAGGATGGGCGAACATACAAATATTTTTCTTTATATACAAACAACAGAAATCAAAAACCCTCGAATTGTTTCAGAGAACAAACAGCCAAAAAAACCCAATAAAATAAAATTCAAATCAAACCAAAAGACGGAAGGAATAATTAAATGGGTATTTTCCACAAGTGGGTTGATTTACAGTCGCAAGAACAAGAATAACTTTGTTCAACAGATCTGTTCTTGAAAGGTTAAATTATAGACTCCAATCACTTTGCTCTACCCATCGGTTCTTGGAAGGTTAAATCATAAACTCGGGTCTCTGAATTTGGAGTGTTTTTCCTTAGTTTTCGGGTCTGGATCGTTGAAACTTTGACCAAAGTGGAACTGTTATGATGCCATTTTTTAAGGAGCATATGTTTTTCTTTCCACCACCTGTGCGGACAACTTCATACATACCGTGCTTATTAACATTTGGATCCCCATTTATTGAACTAAAAAATAAATTATCTTACCTTAATTACTTAATTATCTCCTTACCCAGTTGATTAATAATATAATTTAAATTATGTCATCCACAAAATATATATATATATATATATCTTAAACACTCTTGTGTTAAAAAAATATATATTTCGTTCACTATTTTCAAATTAATTAAAGCACTAAAGTTATACTTTTTTTTTTCAAAGAATAAATTTATGTATATTTATTTGTTTAAAAACTTCTCTTTAGTTTGTGGAAAATGGATTGAAATTTTTTTGAATAGTTAATAAGATAGTTAACAATGAATAAAATAATAAAGACAATGTCACATGTCACAATGTGTTTATTTTTTTATTTATTATTATTTTTTTCCCTTTCTCGTAAAGAAGTTGCAAAGCAAGTTGGCTAAAAAGGGGAGGATCACGATCGAAATTAAACTGCCGCCGTTCGGAAATGTCCAAAGTACCCTTCATTTTAAGATCTTTTTGAGCTTCTGCAAGTTGGTCAATAAAGTGTCACGCTTTTCTTTTCTTTTTTTTTTTTTTTTGCCCTTTTCTTTTTATTTAATGAACGAAAATTACGCATGAAATAGCTAGAAAACGATGTAATGTTCTTTGTCCACCAAATAACGGGTGCTTCTCATTTATTTCTATGTTATTTTCATTTTTTTTTGTTGGTTAAAGTGCAAACTTTTCTTTTTAGCCTCTATTTTTATTTGAACATTAATTTTAATGTAAGGTCGAGGGCGGAGTTGGGATGTACTCCTCGTCCTCGTCCCCGTCCCATTTTTCATTTCGGAATATTAAATATAAAATATATCCATCTTAATTTTTTTACTTAATATAGTATAATGGTTTTTATAAATAATTATAATATATATTATGTATTTTTTAAAATTAATAAAATTTATTAAAATTTGGTTCAAGGGTGAGATGGGATGGGAGTTCACATCATACTCTGCCCCATCCCTAATCGGATACTAAGGTAGATTTCTCATCGACGTCTGATCAAAGTGTAGATTCGTGAGAGACTCAACTTTTGAATATCTTTATCATTGACAACTTAAAATTTACCTTCCAAATTAATTTATTATTATATTTTTTATATAATAAAATATAAAAATATGCTTATGCATTATTATTTAAGAAATTATATTATCATAATTTGGTGAGTTTGATTTTTTGAATTACACAACTAAGAGGTCCTTATTTAAAATAAAATTTGGAAGCTACAATTTTATTGCATTTCTCACTTTTTAACAAGTTATAATTTTTTATTTAGTAAAATTTTACATTATTTTAAATGTTAAATATTAACATATTTGATTATTCCCAAGTACAAAGTATCAAAATTTGAAAATAATAATTACATATATTAATATTATACTTAATTTAGGATACGATTAGTAAGTAAAGTTATTTAATATTAAAAAAGTATCAAAAATCTTTCTCTAGATGTATTTTATATTTCACGTCTTTCTCCTACCTTAAATTATAAAAATAACTAAACGATAATTAAATTAACTTAAAAATTCTTCTAGTTTAAGTTAGTAGCTTTACCATTTATATTTTTAAAAAAAAATTATAGACGATGTTATTTTTATTAAAAAAAAAAATGATTAAAATAGAAAGATCATAATTTTGTTTCCTGAAATTACATCATTTTCGTTATTTTCATTAGTTTTTCTTTTCAGCTGCAAAATAGGAAGGATTCAATAATTATTATAATTGATTTCCATAATACATATTAAGAACAAAAGGAAAAAAAAAAAAAAAAAATCCAACCCACCTACCCCGGTATTGGCTGGAACTACTAATTCCACGATATGGATCCAAGTCAGCAGTGGGGCTCACAGAGCGCTTACGTTGTATCCGGCCATGGTAATGGACGGACAGCAAAACTCTTTTTAATTTTTATTTATTTTTATCAATGAATAAAATTAAACTAATTAATTAGTTAACTACACTGAACAACGGTTTAAAAGAGTACACGTCGCCACACAGCAACATTGAAAGTCAAAACAAGTGGCTAGGCTCATCTTTTAATACCCTTCCTTCCCTTATTTAATCATTTCACCTTTTTTAGTGATTAATTAAATTTAATCTCTCTTTTGTTCAATTACCTTTTTGTCCCTAAAATTTTCAGTAATAGATTGTTTGTTAGGTGTGTGAGAGAGGAGAGAGGAGATTTTCTATTATTATTATTTAAAAATGAAATATTCACTAAAATATTTGATATTTTCATGGGGTGACGTATGAAAAGAAATCCATTTTTTTAAACATCTTATCTGTATCATCATTCTGAAGCTGTTTTGGAGTTATCTTTAAATATTTAAAAAAATGATTTAAATATTATTTCCGAATTACTTATTTGGAAGATGGCTGAAATTCATATTCCATAGAAAAAAGAAAGGGAAAATTAATTAAATTATTAATTTTTAATTAATTTTGAAAAGAGGAACTTAGTTGTGGAAAAGGAGAGATTGATTTAAGGAAGAAGACAGAAAAAATCTGAAATACAAATTGCTTTTGGTTTTGGGGAACTGTTTCTCGTGGTAGCAAGCGAAAGCAACCCTACCCCTCAAGCCCTTCGGCTCCCCGCTTTTGAACGCAATCTCTTTGCCTTTTCTTCCTATCTCCTAATCCTCAACTACCTCTTTTATTCAAACTTCCATTTCCAATCAAATTCCCAACCTACACCCTTCTTTCACTTTCGAGCCTTCAAAGTCAAATGTGTGAGCCTCGAGTTTAATGAACATTACGAGTCTACGTTAGAAATGTTCATTCAATTTTAACATAGTGGAGAATCCCACCGTCCTCCATTAAGTGGATCAAATTCCAAGTTTATGAAAAACAAAAATTAGGGCAAGGACAAGTGAATCCAAATGGATGAAAGTGACGAAGGAATTTGGTTGAGAACGTATTGGGCTTCAATTAAATGAGGGCTTGAATTGGGGAGAAGAAGACAGCCCAGTTGGTTCCATGGTTGCAGATTGGGCAGCCAAATTTGTGTTTGTTGTAACGCTTGGTGAGGAGATGAGGAGGAAGCTACGAGTCTTTCTTGGGTAGGTTGTTTCGGATTATAATATATATATATATATATGGCAACTCCAAATGCAAAAACAATACAAACAAAGATGTTTTGAGGTATAAATACACCATGTATTTACCTTATAGGTACCCCAATCAAATTTGGCCCAAACAAGTTCAGGTCCAAAGGTGCCCCAATATAATCATGCCCAACCCCACATTAAATACATTGTAAGGCGTTGAAGTTAGAACCCTTCCAAGATTAAATATATATTACAAGGCGTTCTAAGGCTTGAGACCACATTGATGTAAGATCTTACGTTGATTTGGAGATCGAAACAAACCATTTATTGTAAGAGTGTGAAAACATCTCTTTAATAGACGCGTTTTAAAACTGTGAAGTCGGTGATACATAATAAGTCAAAGCGAACAACATCTCTTAACGGTGGAATTTGGCTCTTATAGTTGAAGAGATATAAGATTATTCTGACATTTTTTTTTTACTTTGTGTTATGAATTTTATATTTGACATTTTTTTAAAATTTTAATTAATTAATTAATTAAGCACATAGAAGGCATTCAATTAAAAAAAAAAAAAAAGGAATTATATTATAAAAATAAATAATTAAAAACTAACCCATAAAAAATGAGAGAGAAAGGGGTAAATAGATAAAATAAGGTACATTAGAATTTAAGTTTATTTTTAATAGAATAAGAAGAAAGAAAGTCAAGGAAGCAAATTGGCATTACGAAAACTATAGCCCAAAAAACACATCAAAATTACCAGTTATGCCATTTTCATTATCCAGAAACACGCACACAGAGATCTCCTCCATTTCCGCCATTAACGCCCACCTTCACCCATTTTGAGTTTCTATTTCTTCGATCCATATCTCTGAACCCTCTCGTCGATCCACTCCCTCATATCCCTCAGAACAATTTCCATATTCTCATCCGGCTCCCCTTGAATCAACGAATGGTACATCCCCTCGTAAAGCTTCAAGGTCTTATCCACGCTCGCCGCCTTCTCGTACAGTAATTCCGACGACGACGGACACGTCACTCCGTCCGCTGTCCCGTGCACCGTCAGAAATGGCGCCGTAACCCTCGAAAAATTGTCTCTAATGTACTGCGTAACTCTAACCAATTCCCTCATTGTCCCAACCCTCGGTGGTCCTGTGTACCGTCTAGGATTCGCCGCTATGATTTTCAACTTCTCCGGATCCTTAATCGCCTTTCCCACCATTTTATTGTCCGGCATGGCGGCCCAAGTGTCGGCGACGCCGAAGAGGAGGCCGTAGAGAAAGAGGCGGAGTTTGCTCGGTTTCATGTTTTCCGGAATGACAAAAAGCGGCGCAGAGAAGATCAGGCCGGTCCAGGTGTCTGGATCTGACTGGAAGTACATGAGCATGGTGGCGGCACCGCCCATGGACTCGCCGAAGAGGAAGGCAGGGAGATGGCGGTAGGGCTCGCTACGGCGGGTGTGGAGGAAGAAGGAGAGGGAGGCGGCGGCGACTTTTTCCATATCGCCGAGGTAGCAGCGGAGGCCATCGGAGCGGCCATGGCCAAGGAGATCGGCGGCGAAGACGGCGTAGCCCCAAGAGGCGTAGCTGAGACAGATCTTTTGGAACATCCAGCCGGTATCGGAGCCGTAGCCGTGAGTCATGTAGACGGTGCCTTTGGGCTCTGGCGAGTCCAGAGGAATGAAGCTCTGTGTGAAGAGCTTGCCATGGGGGGTTTCGAAGAAGGATTTGGAGTTTCGAACTCCTTGAGAGGCGTAGAATTCTTCCTCCGGTTGGTCGCCCCAGTAGTTCGTCAGAGTTTCCGGCGCTGCTGGTTCTGGGGCCATTTTCGCCGTTTGTGGGCTTGTGGTGAAGGATGGGGGATATAGTAATGAGTGGGGAAGGTTAGATTTGTAATTTCGTAATATAGTTTTATTTATTTATTTATTTTTATTTCAATGAGGTTTGCACAGACTTATTTAATTTTGCAATATTGATAAATTATAATAAATTTGAACTTATGGTTCAAGTTAACCTTCAATTTTCATTTTCGTTTGAGAAGGTTTATGAATTTTTAATTTTGAAAATGCTTATTTTAGTTTTTAAATATATAAATAAAAACTTCTTTTTGAATATTAAATAATAATAATAATAATAATAAAATTTCAATCTAATACCAAAGACCTAATAAGGGGAGTAGGTACCCCTCATTCCTTTTATCTTTCCAACCTATCAATGAGTATTAGGTAGTATGTTAAATTTTAAATAATATCTAATATATTTATAAATTTAATAGGCATAAAACTAAAAAATTAATAATTCTACTGAATCAATTTAATTATAAAACATATTAAACACAAAATTAAAAATTACGACTTTTTTATAAATTAAATTAAAAATTATGGGTTGTTTAGCATAAATTGGGTTCAATAGGAAAATTAAGATCTTGCTATTGAGAGTTAAAAACTTATTAGGTAAATAAATATCTAAATTTATGATTTAATTATAATCTTAATTATTAAAAAACGTTGTGTTCTAGAAGTGACGAAAACGGAATAATAGTAATAATAAAAAAGACGAAAATGGAAAAACATACAAATTTATGGAGGAATGAGAGTTGTTATTTATTTATTTATTTATTATTATAATTATTATTTTGTTGGTGAGTTTGGTGAAAGATGTGGTAGGTGGACTGGGTTTGGAATAAAAGTGGGACCAAGGATTTGTTGGGGTGGGGTCCACCAGTGATGAAGAAAGATAAGGCTAAGGTGCTAAGGTTTGGTCGGTAAATTGGGTTGGTAAGATGAATAAAAATATATTAATTATCTTTCGGTTATATTTTTATAAATTTAATTATGCATATCAGATATTGAAGAGTCAACCTTTAATATTGTAAAAGTAGGTTTAAATTCTCACTCGTATATTTAGTTCATGAATAAAATTTGTCTCTAAATAGGCATTTTAATGGTCAAAACAATTAAAATCATTTTAAAACATGGTTTAATTGTTCAAAATTAAACTTTAAAGTAGAGTTTTACATAGCCATATGGAATTAGGGCTTCAAAGGCTTTTGAGCCCAACTATTGAAATGGGCTTTCTAACCATTTGAATTTCAGGTTTTGTTTTTGTTTAATTTGGACCCAAATTCCATAAGCCCAAATTTGATAAAATTAAGTTTAATTATTTTGTCAAATGGTCTCAACGAACCCACGTGATTTTGTAAAATTAAGATTTGTCAAAATTGACCTTATCCTAAAATAAACATTGAATTCATTTAACCTAAATTTAAAATGAGCTGTACCATAATTTTGCAGTATCCCAGCCATTGCCACCTCATCTTGACCAGTTCCGCGTTTCTGCCCATTTCCAAAAGGCATTGAGAAGCTTAAGGGCGCGAGAGCGAAGAAAAAGAGAGCCAAATTCGCCGTCGAAGGGGTGCGGAAGAACATAGACGGAGAATTCACCGATTTCAATCTACGATGTGGAGGAGATTGCTCTATTCGCAGCTCAAAGCCCTAAAATCTCTTCCTTCATCATCGACGTCCGCATCCGCTCCGTTGGGATGCATTTCTCAAGCCACTCGACTCGCTGCTTCTTCTCGTGTTTCTCATTCCCCGTCCGTCTCGCTCTTCGCCCGCCATTACGCCTCTGATTCTGGTAGATCTTGCTGTTTTCTTCGGGTTTTAATTGTCTCTGCTACTGTATGTATGAGCACGAATGTGGAAATATGAAACTAATCTCGTGTGGTTGTTAATTTATTAGAATGTTTACGCGTGGATCGTTTGTTGTGTATTGTACAGTCTGTGTCGTTGTATATGTGTAAATCTATGATATGTGAACGAAACTGCGAGTGTGGAATTGGTCTCGCGTAGTTATTAATCGATTAGAACGTATAGCGGTTTGTTAAGTGATTTACAGTCTGTGAATTTATAATATGTGCTCGAATGTGGTTTTGATCTCGTGTGATTGTCAAATTTATTTTTCAATGTAGCTGATACTGGTCTGAAGAAGAAGGCAGAGGATGTAATACCAATCGTAACCGGACACGAGCGTGAAGAGCTTGAAGCTTCGCTTGAGGTGAAGTGTTTTTTGTATTTCTTGCTTACCTGGATCTCTTTCCGTTACGTGCTTTCCCCCCTTTATTTGATGTTGTGAAATTCACCGGACTACAAAGTAGGTTGAAGTTCATGGCTTAATTGATCGATTCGTTTTCGTTTTCACACGGAGTCTGGCATGGTAATTTTAGTTTCAGAAAATTGATCGGTTCATTTTCATTTTCCAACTGTCTGGTTTA
The DNA here is from genome assembly GCF_002738365.1 of Cucurbita moschata. NCBI lineage: Eukaryota > Viridiplantae > Streptophyta > Magnoliopsida > Cucurbitales > Cucurbitaceae > Cucurbita > Cucurbita moschata. The sequence continues at coordinate 576,228 of NW_019268530.1, forward strand.
TGTTATTTGATAGGCTGGTCGCTGATCTATTTTTCATTTTGGACGTGAGTCTCATTTCAATTGATTTAATGTTTGCAGGGAAGAGACATCCTTGATATAAACCATCCTGTTGGTCCTTTTGGAACTAAGGTTAGTGTGGTTTGTGATTAATTTTTTCGTCGCTTTTTTTTTTTGTCTGTTGGAAATAAATCAGACGCTTTAGCCTTTTATCCAAGGTTTATTTCATGTAGATTTCAAGGCATGACGAGATAGCAGTATACGTTGAGTTTACTTTCACTTGAATTTAAGCTACACTTTTGTTATGCTATCATGATATCTTCTCATGTCGAACTATTTCATTGAGGTCTCAGACTCCCAAAATCTTTGTGAATTGATATGAAATTTTGCTTCTAGTTATTTCCCTTTCTTTTCCTAATTATCCATGTCATTTAACTTTCTTTCATGCTCCAAGGTGATCATAATTTTGGTTGGGGAGGAATTCTTTCCTCTTCATCAACCAAGGAGCTGACAGAAAACCTCTCCAATTGGTTTGAATCAGAAAAGAAGTGAAAATGCTGACTTCTTTGACTTTGTGCTACATTTAGAAGCAAGAAATTATGCAAGTTCCTCAATATCTATCTCACGCATTTTCTCTAAGATTCTATTTTTCTTCACCAGCCCACTAACCTAAATCAAGTCCTGGAAAATTGGGTCATTCAAGGAATTTTAGGCTTCCTTTTAAAGCTATAACTAAGAATCTTAGGCTCCTCTTCTAAAACCTCCCTTTTGCATCTAGAATGAAGTCCTATTGTTCGTTTTGAACCAGTTTTATTTTATCTGGTCTAAAAGGCTTTTTGTTTTTTTAAAGTTGTGCTTGTGATTGGCTGCAAAAATAGTGGCTGTTTTGATCCCTTTCTCTGAACTCGTAACTGTTGTTTATTTGTTACAAAGCACATGAATTTGGCTCAGATCCTCTTTCACTTTGATTTTCAAAATCAAGTCTGGAAAATGCTGAATTCTTTGTTTCTGGTTAGTTTGTACCTTGTATTTATTTTGTATCTATGACTTTGACCATTCACCTATTCGCTTTTGTCCAAAAACCACTCACTTTTTCCCATGAAGCCTTTGACTTCTTTGCTCTTTATAGCGTCTGTGCCTCACGATTAGAAATTAAGTGGTAGTGTATGTGAATGAAAGTAGGATTTTTCGTGCATAACTTATTTTTTGGAGACATCTCAATACTTATTATTTCTTTAGGAGGAACCTGCTGTTATCAAATCATATTATGACGAAAGATTAGTTGGGTGCCCTGGAGGTGAAGGTGGTGGGTACCTGCAATCTCTTCTTTTCCATGCCTTTTCTTAAGTGTTGCGCTGTCTGATATAGACAAATTTTGTGTTCTTCAATTACACTGGAATTTCCATCTTAGTTCTGTTGCTTCCTTTCTTATTGTAGAGGATGAGCATGATGTTGTCTGGTTTCGGCTGAGGAAGGATGTACCCCATGAATGTCCTGTCTGCTCACAGTACTTTGTGGTGAGAACTTTTAAATTATTGTTGTTCAGTTGGCACGATATTAAATGCTGGATTTTTTACCTTACTATATAGAGCTTCATGAGGAGGAGGGAACTAACACCCCTCGCCAGATCCCAAATTTCTTGCCACTTTTTAGCTTCACCTTGAAAACTCTTACTGTTTCTTTCCAACAAAACCTCCATCATAAATCCCGGATTCTATACCTTCACAAAATTTGGCATTCTCCAACCAGCCTGTTCAAGTATAGCTGCATGTGAAGGGAAGGACACGCATTAGTGAAAATACTAACAGTCATTATCGTAACTGTGAAAAACGTTTTGATCTAATTTTGCAAAAAAAAATTCAAATTCTTTTACGATGTTTGGGTACATGACCAAAAATGCTTCGATTGTAATGAAATCACGCCCTTTGAGATGTAAACTATAAATATTCTTTTCAAATACATAGTATGTGTGGGTGTTCCACTTAAAAAACCTACTATATAACGTGTTCCATTTAGGGATTAGAGTTTCTCTCTGTCTCTCTCTTCCATGTTATCACACTTTCTCCTTTGATAGGATGGAGGTTTGTTGTCTAAAATTACTTATCCAGTTGCAGACTTCTCCTAATTGTAATTTGTGTTCCCAGCTGGAGGTGGTTGGCCCTGGAGGATCGCCGGATGGTTATGGAGATGATGATCATCAGCATTAATTGCAACCATGCCCTTTTCTAGAATAAACCTTGGCTTTTAGAAGAGACAAATTTCACAATATGCTGCAGTTCTCATTTAAAGCTGTGGCTTGTTTGTTTTCTGCGGGTTCTTGTTCTTGCGGTAGTTCCTTCGTCAACAAAGGAATCTGATTTTTTTCGGTAAGTCATCTGCTAGAAGTACGGCTTTTAAAAACTTTTCTTCTATGCGTTTCAAAATAATTGGAGGCTTCTCTCTCAATTCTTTTTCCATTACCTTCCAGTACAAAACCCATTGATCTTAGAAAATAACTTCGAGAACTTACTAAAACCAGCCAGCCCAGTTAGGAAGTGTGAAATGGCTGTTGTACTGAAGTGGTTTTATGTACAATTCCTTTGTCACTTCTTTTGCAAATCTAAAATTTTGCATACTTGCCATTTGCATTTTTGTAATTTTTTTTTTTTTATAATCCACTTTGGCCTTCAAACCTCTCATCTTGATGGTATTGTGGTGTCGTAAGTCTCTTCTCACCATTATTGTAGAAAACTTGTGATTCTGCTCTGAAAGTTAATATATGTGGAAAGGAGACGGATTTTTTTATTTACGAGTGGTTTTCCATATTTTCTCTTCCACTTTTTTTTCCTAACTAAAAATTTTGGAAGGAAAATCATATTATTTAGGTGATTTCGTTTTCAGAAAATATAATTAAGGTATTGATATCCCAGCATTTTAGGACATAACGTAATTATTGAAATTTGTTATTATCTCTCAAGTTATCTCGATAATTGATAATCACAACATTTTATTTAATAATATAGAAAGAAATAAGTTAGTTTGAAATTTCGTCCCAAGCCTTGCCAAAGACGTCAATTTTTTTGTCAATCAATTGTTTTAAAAAAAATTAAGTGCTACAAAAATATTATGTTCCCTTTGGTCACGTTATAGTTTTTTCTTTATAAATATATTTTAAAAATACTAGTGGACTCTACCATATGCTTTAAAAAAAAATTGAGTTGACAAGCCATTTAAATATATCTTCATTCAACCAAAAAAATAAAAATAAAAATAAATAATACATGTGTGTTGGTGTAGTTCCCCTAAAATATAATACTAGTAGTTTCAAAAAATGAAATTGATTTATCGATATTAAAAATCATTATGTATTTGAATTTCTAATTTTAAGTTTAATAGGTTATTTATTTAAAATTAGTTTAAAATTTACAAATTAAATACGATATTAAAAATTCAGAATCCTATTAAAAAAAAATTAATTTTAGTACGTCAGACACTGATTAAAATTTAATTAGTTTAGGGATTATTAAATTTAAAATTGGAATTTTATAAACATAGTAAAATACAAGTGGGTAATTTAAGTGGGAAAATTTTCGCACGGCACGTGTCATGTAATAGCCTCGTGCCAAACCATCGGGTACTGTACCACCCTCGGCCTCAGCCGGATCTCCACTTGACTTATTCTACATTTCTCCACTTACAAAACCAAAACGCTGAGGAAGAAGAAGAAGAAGGAGAGAGAGAGAGAGACAGAGACAGAGAGGGTAATCAGTTCGCCGTCGAAGGGGAGTGACCTGAGATCATTACCGGAGAATCACCAACCATGTGGAGGAAATTTCTCTTTTCGCAGCTCAGAGCCTTGAAATCCTTTCCTTCAACATCGGCGGCAGCATCTGCTCCATTGGGATTCATTTCCAGAGCCTCACGACTTACTGTAGCTGCTTCATCTCATGTTTTTCCGTCGCCACACGTTTCGTTCTACGCTCGTCATTACGGTGCCGAGGCTGGTAGATCTTACTTTTTGTTTTGGATTTTCGTACTCTTAACTTGTGGATTATTACTTTTTGTACTGTCTGTTGCTGTGCGTATGAAAATGAATTAATAGTATGAGTGACGTGGATTCGGTCTCGTGTGATTATTGATTTGTTTGTATTGAAAATTAGTTGATGCTGGTTTGAAGAAGAAGGTTGAGGATGTAATGCCGATTGCAACCGGACACGAGCGCGAAGAGCTCGAAGCTGCGCTTGAGGTGATATTTTTCATGTTTCGTTGCGTGCTTTCATTTTTTTTTTTTAGGATTTGATGTTGAAAGAAACAGCGGAATATAAATTGAAAATAGGTAAGATGGTTTCCATCACTTTCAAAAATTAAATGCAGGTGAATATTTATAGCTATACGTTAATTGATTGATACAATTTTCATGAGAAGGCCAATGTCGAACTTCTATATATATCATGTTATTTATATTAGTGGATGGTCAATTTATCGAACAAATGATTCCTGCTGTTCCTTGAATTGGTTGAAGAAAAGAACTAGGGTACTTTTTTACCACAAAAATTTCTGTATGAGGATGACGTGAACTCATTTCTATTATAAATATGTAGAAGATTTTACAGAGGTATAGGTGTGATAATCAACGAATAAAATAAGCTACCTGCGGCCAATGTCCAAGCTGAGCAAACAACCTGCCGGGTTTGTTGGGCTGAAAGTTCTGGAATGATAAGGCACCAAAGGACAAAACATCTTCCGATCAAAATGTTGTATTTAGTGGCATCTTAAACTTACTGACACATTTCTCATATTGGACGAGTCTGGTTTATGTGAATATTTTAGTTGTTTGGCATCTAATGTTTTTCTCGTTTTGAAGGCGAGTCTCATTTCATTTAGTTTTATGTTTCAGGGACGAGATATCCTTGATATAGACAACCCTGTTGGCCCTTTCGGCACTAAGGTTGGTACAATTTGCAGTTAATTTTATTCTCCCACACTTTGGGTTGGGTTGGAGGAGGCCCTTTCGCTTCTTTTCTTGATTCTCCATATTGATGTTTTATTTGTTGTACATAAATCAACATTGTATGGTGAATTATACACTTCTACCGTGTAAGTGTTTGTTTCTGTGTTTTCCCATAATTTATGTGCCAAATCACTATTGAAGTTTGAGGGCTTTTGGGTTAATAAAAAAGGTTATGCATGCTCTCTTTAGTATGGATGTACCTAAAAGGAGATAAGTAATAAAGAACTGAACAACTTGTGGATGTATGTAGTTCCTACCCTTCATTGGGAAATCATATTGAAAAGAAATAACGACACTTTCTAAGACAAATCTGTAGGTTTGAGTTTTTTTTTTGGGTAATAGTCTTATTTCATCTATCTTTGTTTAAGAGTATACTGATATGCGGCATTCTTGGTTGAGGTGATCTAGTACTATGTTTAGCCCTTTGTACTATAGATGGTCTATCGACCTTCAAAATCTCTTACAGCAAATGAATCTTCAAATCTTTCTAGTTCTTGAACGCTTTTCTCTCTTCCTTCCCATAGTATTGGTTTAAGGCCATCCCTTCAAAACTCTCCACAATTATGATCAATTTCTTAGGATCAATGAGTTTATGAATTTAGAAATACTTGTCAACTTCAAAAAGCCACAAATTCAGATCCTTGACCCCAAACGCAGGCATCTTGACGTTTTTGAATTTTCTCAAGTCACCATTTACCTCTCTTATTTCTCCTGAATCCGTTTGCGCCCTTCCACCTCACTTGGGTTGGACATTATGTCAAACTACTATCACTCCTATTTCTAACTTGATCCTTCAACCACCTTTGATAGCCTTCCTTCAATTGCCGGTAAGTTATTATGTTCTCTTTAATACTTCTAATCTCTTGATTCGTCACATCTTATCTTTCTTTGATTCTTTTTTGGGCCATTTTTCCCAATCTCCTTAGAATGAGATGCTCCGAAACCAATATGTAAGGTTCTCCTTATGATATATTGATGGACAAAGGAAAAACTTTGCCCCAATGCAATACAAGTTCTCTCAACTGATCAGATATGAGTGGTTATCTCTCCTCTCCCTCACAAGAGGCAAAAAGACAGAAGCATAAAAGAAAATAAAGTTGGCGTTAAGCCTAAAATACTCTCTCCCCCTCGCATGTTCTCTCCCAACATTCTCAACATCTATCAGATGGTCTCCCATTCCCGCGTTTCTGACCTCCAACTAACTTGTCAATGGTGTAATCCTTTTCTTACCCCTTCTCTTTTAACAAATGGAAATTGGGGGCCTTTCAAAAAGCAATTTCATCGATTAAATAAATATACAGAAATTTTCATAAGGCTCTAGATTTTGTTGTGCATAAAGATAAGGGGTGGGTAGTTACAAACAAAAATTAGAAGCTCAAGAAGAAGCCATGTTTATCACAAAGAAAAATGAGAAGCTCTAGAAGAAGCCACAATTATACAAGGTCCGTATATCTTTTTCTACAAGACTCCGACTTTAGAAACTTTGCTGCTTTTCTTCATCTACACCTTCCAAGAATGTAAAAAATAAAGTTGGTCGATAGATTTCTTTCCTTATCCTTGATCTTTGATCTACTAACATTTGAAGAACAACTATCCTTGTTCTTTGACCTACTAAAGTTGAAGAGTTTGAAGAACTTACCCAGAGCCACTTAGACAAATGGCAGTTCAGGAAGAGACTTGTTCAGCCCCTTCTACATTCTGCATTCTTTATGTATAAATAAGTGTTCTGGGCGAAATATAGAGGAAAGTTTTTTGAGTAACAGAATTTGTGTTTATCCTTTCCGGGAAAATTGACCACGGGAACACCTTGCACTTTTTAGATAGCTTTCTTCACTAAACACTTTATATAAATCCAGGAGAATGCAGGTTCTTAGAAAACCAAAACATGATCTAGGAAGCTAACTGAAAACGTATCGGCATAAATGAGATTTCAAACTCTTGAAGTCTGGTTAAGGAGGCATGATTTGAATCTAACTGCTACCATAGATAGCCTTCTATTCAATTACTTATCTGTCATTGTTAATTTTAAAGCAACTTCATGCAATGGTCACCCTTATCTCATCATCTTGCCAGTTCTCCTGTCTGGTCAGCAACAACTTCATACAGCATCTAAACTTCTCACCGAGAGATTAGGAGTTTCCTTTTATGAATTTCCCAGTGAAGTTGTTACCATATTTATTAGTAATCATTTTAGCCTGAAGAGAGGTATGTTTCTAGGAATTTTCCCTTGTGAATCACCTGGTGAAGTTCTTTCCATGTTCGTTAGCAATCCCTACATGCCAAGGAGAACTAAGTTCCTAAGCCAGTTGTAAAGAACAAAATTTGTATGATGGTTGTCCATATGTTTATACCTCCATTTTCAAGAGGGAGAAAGACCACAGCACAAGCCACAGAATATAATTCATTGGACAAGGTGAAATCCCCTCCATCTGAACCGTCCCAAAGAAATATTTCCGATATATTTCTCTTTCAATTTCTTTAATAGGAATATTGAATACTGAAATAAAGTATGAAGCGAGGTTGGACAGAGTTTTTGTTTTCTTGATCAGAGGATATCTCAGACTCATTCAGACTGTAAATTGCTTATTTTACATTCACTTTGAATGTTAATACTTTTATTAGTAGTGGTCATTGATGGTTTATTTACCTGAGGGTTTACTTTGCTTTAACGAAACCTTTAACTTGCTTTGCTCTGAATTGTACATCGAAATACTGAGGATGATGTGCATGAAAGAATAGGTTTGGTTGCATATCTTATTTCCTTGGATGAAATCTCAAAAGTTTCATATTCTCTAGGAAGATCCTGCTGTTATTAAGTCATATTATGATGAAAGATTAGTTGGCTGCCCTGGAGGTGAAGGCGGTGAGTACTTACAATCTCTCTTTTATTCATGCTTTTCATCATTTTTATGCATGTCTGACAAAAATTTACATAACTAAATTTTCGTTCTTCCTCAGTTCCACTACACACGATAATTCTAACTTCTGTTGCTTCCTTTGAATTGTAGAGGATGAGCATGATGTTGTCTGGTTTCGGCTGAAGAAAGGCGAGCCACATGAATGCCCCGTGTGCACACAGTATTTTGTGGTGAGAATTTATTGTAAATTATTACGTTATGTTACCATGATATGGAATGATGGAAATGAATAAATAAAGTAAATTTCATTGATAGAATAAAATATCATAAAAGCAGAGGATCAAACCCCAAAGCCTAACTAAAGATTAAAAACCATTTTAGTTGACCTTTACAAGTACAATTCAACTGATTAAGATATAATATTTTCAACCGAAAGGGCATGAATTTGATTCTCGGCTTCTAACAAGCCTACATGCCAGTAAACTTATAATACTTTTATTCCTCCATGCAAATGTGAGGTTCACGGTAGGTCAATTGAGTTATTCTGATTATTATTTGAATGCATGATTCTAGCGAGTCCCAGTGAGTTTTACTGGTAATTTACTCTCTCTAACCATCCCACTTCTTGAATGGATAAAGGCAAAGACATTGGTGTCCTAATTGCTAATTACTTGTCCAAAATTGCCTAGTTTTGCTAATTTTAAATCGTGTCGCAGCTGGAAGTGGTGGGACCTGGAGGATCGCCAGATGGTTTTGGAAATGAAGATGATCACCATCATTGATAGCAACCATCTTTCTTTCCAGAATAAACCATGAGTTTTAATGAGAGACGTTTCGAAATTGCTTCAGTTTTCGTTTAAAGCTGTTGTGTCTCATTTGCAGTTGTTGGTTCAGCAACGATGGGAATCTGAGTTTTTTCCGTGTGTAGGCAAGTCTTCTGTTGGAAGATACATACATAATATCTCTTTTTAAACTTTCTTTCTATGTATTTCCAAATAATTGGAGGCTTCTTAATTCTTTACCATGACCAGATGGCAGTGCAAGAACTCACAACACCCTTTGATCTTGGAAGATAATTTGAGAACTTATATCACAGATCTTGTTTACACCATTATTGCAATTTGCAATATATTCTGCTCTTTTGTAGTTCACTTCAGCCTCGACGCCTCCTGGACACGAAAAAGGTAGTTTTTTTCCCCTTGATCTGTAAGCCTTTTTCTTGCAATTCTTGTTAAACATAGGCAACCTTGTTCTTTGACTTGATTGGTTGTTTATCTTTTCAAAATTGTTTTTAATAGTGATGATCAACTTATAGATGTTAATGTTATTACTCCATGCATACATTGACACCACCACTGCACAAATTCATGATTTTGGAAACAAAAATTCCATTTATAAGGTCCAAATCGTAGTCTTTGAAGATTTCTCTCCCTGGGACTTTGTTTTAATCTTCAAAAAAGAAAGAATTGAAAGACATTTTGATAGTTAGTAACTAAAATAGAATATTTTTGTTTAAAAAAAAAACAAAGAATCAAAATAGGACGTAAATGGAAATTATACTTAATAATCTCCAAAAACATACATATTTTAAAATTTTAATTCATATTCGAAAGTAGAAAATAGATTAAAAAATAGCACTCTACAAATTACTATAAATTTAGGGATCATGGTGGAGAATATAGAAGAGATACCCATCTAAGAAAGAAACTCCTAGAAACTAAAATGGAAACTTTAGAAAAATATGAAACTTTTGAAGAAAATACTTGATTCCACCCGAATCATTTTCTCCTCTAAATATTATTTTAAAAAAAACAAAATTTCAGACCCTAAAAGAAAAAGTTTATTCTAAAGTGTTTAACACTTTCCTTCTTTTTATTTCCCGGTGGGAACCTTTTATTCCTTTCCTTTTTTTCTCCAAATATTTAATATTCCGAACAACTTCCCAGCACTAATTCTTTTTTTTTTTTTTTTTTTTTTTT
>NW_019268530.1:586394-607559 GCF_002738365.1 Cucurbita moschata
TTTTTTTTTTTTTTTTTTTTTTTTTTATAAATTAAACAAATAAGTGAAGCTATCTTCAGCTAGAATATAATTTTTTTTTAGGGTTTTTATATTTTGTTGCAATTAGCACATTACAATATTAACTTTTTATTGTTAAAGCAATTAGGTTAGTTTAATTTAAAGGACAGAACCCATCCCATCCCATATCAATCTGACAAGACAAAAAGAAGTTAATTATTGCTAATCAATTTCTTAATATATCTATTGCTCTTATGAAAGTGTGATATTCATTAGCTTAATTAAATATAGATTAGCATTACCCAAATTAATAATTAGTTTTGTGCATTGATAAGAATAAAATGGCGGCTTTCTTTATTATCTTATGCTCAATCTTTTCTCTTATAATATTATTGTTCTACTATTCTCAAAACCATTGGACCTACCTTCTCATTTACTTAAGCTTATTATTACTTTAAACAAATGTGTTACACTTCCTTTCATTCCCCTCCCCTACTACAATTCTCCATTTAATCTACAAAATATAGCTAATTAGAACACTCACGACTCAACGGAGAATGCCGCTGCTGATAGGTCCCACTCGAGCCGAATGCCGTAGGTGCACAAGAGTACTTCGCGCCACAACCATCTCTTTTTATGTTCTACGAACCGATGTCAACTGCTTCATCTGAAAGAAATGAATCATTAATACGCTAGTCATAAGAAGGAAGAACTGCCATAAAATGCTTCTTCGTGTATCATTTCTAGCCATCCAGACCGTATTGAAAAGGTTCTTGAGACATAACATACGAAAGCCATAAACCTTTCGCCATCAAGTTCACGGTTCAAATTGATTATTTGTAGGGTAGAAAACAAAGAGCTGATGGGTTTAAACTAGACGATGATTTACCTAAGATTCCGTATTCTACGAGTTATGTCGACAACGAAATATAATAAGACCAAATAATTAATCTGTGAGAATAACTTTAGCTTAGACACTTGGGAACATAAAAAAATATTGTAGGACAGAAAATAAGTTTACTGAGCTGTGGTTCACAAATGTCTAGTCAATGGATTTGCACCAGCTTCCTGCCTAGTGATATTATGCTTTCATTATATCTAGTCTAGACACAGGGTGAAGATAGAAGAAAGATATCCTTTAGCTGGGTTGGAGAGGCTCATCCCATCATCCCATATGAGGAATGGGGCATGCTGTCACTCTATTTAAACATCTGAAATAGAAAAGAAGATAATTTGAGTTAACAAATATGCATAGAACTTTTCTAATTGGGCTCAAATTCCCATACCCAATGAGGCAAGGAAAACAAGAACAAGCAAAAGAAACAGAAGAAATAGAGGAAAGAAAGGAAGTGTAAAACTTGATATTGAAGTATTTTAATGTGCAACAAAGAGTAGTGCCAACAGCATATGTTGTCTCGTGTTAAAAAACTAAGCCCACAATTAGGCACAAACCAATTCTATAATCAAGTTGGATTATTTCTTCATTTTAAAGGGTGGGATGGAGGAGGAGGAGTTGACAAACTCAAAAGCTGCTCTTTCCATAAGGGAAGGAAAAGTGCCCAAACATTGACCAACAGCGAAAAGTAGATGCTTCCTGTGTATAAAAAATGGACCAGTCACTCTATGCCACATCAGTTTTTCTATTTGTTTAGTTTGTTCATTTTTGTTTGGTCAACCAGAAGATAGATGGAGATTCTTCTTTGCTAGCACTCACAAGTTTGGTTTTTGTTTATTTTGCAAGAGGTGTTAGGAAGCTAAAGCTTTCAAAATCAGATAATTTTTATAGCTACGCACCGGAAGATGTGTCAGTGAGGGGGCTAAGCTTCAAAAGGGGTGGACACAAGGCGGTGTGCCAGCAAGGACGCTGGGCCTCGAAGGGGGGTGGATTGGGAGGTCCCACATCGATTGGAGAAGGGAACAAGCGTCAGTGAGGACACTGAGTTTCGAAGGGGGTGGATTGTGAGATCTCATGTCGGTTGGGGAGGAGAACAAAACATTCTTTATAAGGGTGTGAAAGCCTTTCCCTAGCAGATACATTTTAAAAACGAAGCCCGAAAGAAAAAGTCGGAAGAAGACAATATCTACTAACGGTAGGCTTAGGCTGTTACATGAAACATGAGAATAAATCTCCACGAAGAAAGAACGGAAAATGTTAGTTCAACCACAATCAAGGCTGCAGCCCTACCACTATTGTTTGATCAGAAAAGTCACAGTGGGGAATAGGAATGATGACAATATTAGCAGAGATATCTCATTCCAAAATGGCTACACTGTTAGAGTTGAAGTTGCATCATATTGGGTCTGACTAAAAGTTAGTGGTCTAGAATTCACTGAGACCTTTTACCTGACCTCTGTGTAGCCACTTAGTGGTGAGCGTGTTGTCAAAATGATCTTTTTCAGCTGTAGAATCTATTCCTCGCACCAAATATTTGAAAATCTGTAATGCTCTGCTATCAGAACCTCCTCCATAAGAAGCTCATCCATGATGATCCTGGAAAAAAGTTCCAATATAGCACTGGGAACATTGCAAATGTAATGGCCATGGAAGCCAAGAATTTAGACAGTTAATATTGTATCAGTGCCATTCTCAGGACGAAATAAAGGAAAAGTTTGTCTTTCATTGTTTCATATACTCAATCAACAAGACTTTAAAGTTAGGTAGAAGTACTGGATGAACATATTTCTAAACCCAAGTGGGATTTTGAGTTCAGCCTCATCAACGAGTTCGAAACCTAAAGGTCGACCCATCTGTGTTAGGGGAGGAGTTATGTTGAAGAGCTTTGTATTTTGTCAAGTTTTCCTAAAAGATTAGCAAATATACAAGCCGTAGAACATGTACTTTTGTCTACCCCCATGAGCCTCAGATTTCAATGGACCATTTAAGTTCAGTTTTTCAGCTGCATAATCATATCAATCAATAAAAACTACAAGCTACAACAGCTCTAATCCCCTGAACCATGAAATAATGATTTGATTCTGCAGAAATTGTTGTCAATATGGTGGCCGTGTGTGCATAGATACAAACAAAAGTAATCTTTGTAGTGGGTCTCAGATCAATCAAAATACAAAGAACTGGCAAGCAGAAGAGAAGAAAAAGAAGAGAAAAAGTTGAAATGCTTTTTTATTGTGCATGATTCCCTTAAGACACCCAGGTGGGTAACCACATATGAACATTGGTAGTATAAAATGTAAATTTAGATATTTCTTCCAGCTAAAATTAGATAGATTGGACACTCGAACAAATTTCACTTTCGATCAGAAATTCATTAAAAATGATTGATAATAGATATTTCCTTGGACAAACTGATGTGTTATTCTTTGTTATTTCTTGTAATATTCTTGAAGTTTGATATTGGATTTGCTTTATTTCCTGGCCGCAACCCAGTGCTCATAAGCATAGATTCTCTCTATTTTGCATATCCAGATCTCTCTCTCCTAGCTGGGAGCCTTGCGGATTGATCAATGTGCTCTGCCTGCTGTGATTCTTTGTGTTCATAAAAAGATTTCCTGCTTTTATCCTCGTCTTTTACTTCTCCTTTTCACAGATGCTTCGCCCTTTCTGAGTTTCTTGGCCATTTGGTGCTATGTGTAGCTGGTGTACACACCACACTACCATAGTGATTCATATTCTCCCACATTTTATTCCATTATCACATCACCAAATTTGGCTATAAATACACATTTTTCATTGTTGTTTTTCTACATCACACCATATTACACTCCTGTCTCATTGCATATACTCACAACTCCCTCTTAACTGCAGCTCTTTCAACTCTCAATATGAGCTACTCACATTCTAATATCAGCTCTGGTTTGTTTACTATGACATTCCTTCTCATCTCTTTTTTCTTTTTCTTCTCTTGTTCATCAACAAAATCATGATCTTTGTCAACACTCCCTTTAATGAATGGATTAGTTGCTTTGGTTTTCTCATTATGGTGACTAAACTGCAGGCAGTAGATCATCTGCAAGAAGGCCATTAGAGTTTGGAAGGACACATGTTGTGAGGCCCAAAGGAAAACACCAGGCCACTATTGTTTGGCTGCATGGCCTTGGTGATAATGGCTCTAGGTAATGCCTCTTTTTGTAGACTAAATTGTTTCTGATGGCGCTTAAAGCCCTTCAAGTTCATCTGTTCATATAAGAATCATCTAAAACTGTACGGTACGCACTCGAGAATTGTTTGAATAAGGCTCAAAGCTAACATAGCACAAGGATTTCTTTTTTGTGCATGAAAATCATAGAAACCTGTGACTGTTTTCGTTGGATGTATTTTACTAGCTTGCCTTGCCATCAACAGTGGACGGTTGTATTCCTTTCCCCTCGGAATAAAGTACTTTTTATCTTCTTTAAGAAGGGTTTCTTGCCTACCTTTGTTTCCTAAGCCAAACGAAAAAGGGAAAAGGTGGTTTCATAATGTCAACATCTTCACATTCTTCCCTTGAGTTTCTCACTTCAATGAAATGTAAAAAAGAAACAACAGCACCGTAGAAATTGTACGAATAAATGTTGTTGAACTTTCCCTTTCAACTTTTCCGATCTTATGCCGAAGTTTATTTGGGAACCATGGTTCGGAAAAAGTGCATGTAAGACTAAGTTCAAGTTTTATTTGGTCCTCCAGACAAGATGGGCCCTCTATAGTACTTTCTTTTCTTCCTAAATATTCCATAACGGGTTTTCCTTTCCCTTTTCCCACCAATCCAGAAGTTCACTTGCTAAACCTTTGAAAACTTGAAAAGATAATTGTTCTATATGAAATATGATCAATCATACCTCCTGATTTGAAGCTTTTTTTTTTTGTTTTTCCTTTTTGCTAATGAACAATCTAATAAGCTAAGCTTTCTTGCTTTTGTTCTCTGTTTAACTGCAGCTCTTCTCAGCTACTGGAAACCCTTCCTCTACCAAACGTAAGAAATATGAGTTTATACCATCAAAGGGCTATAACTTGATGTCAAATGGGTCTAATTCTAATCAACATTTTCTTTCAAATATACAGATCAAATGGATTTGTCCAACTGCTCCGACTCGACCGGTATCTCTACTCGGAGGCTTTCCTTGCACTGCATGTTAGATTAACAACCTTCTACTTTTCTCAATTTTATCATTCCTCAGTTCATATCTACTTCAATCTAAAAACTGTTCCATGTGATTCTTTTCAGGGTTTGATGTGGGGGAGTTTTCAGAAGAAGGTCCAGATGATTGGGAAGGTCTTGACGCCTCCGCTGCCCATATTGCAAACTTGCTGTCTGCAGAGCCATCTGATGGTATGCTGAGAGCTATTTGCATCTCAATCTCCCAAATATCTCTAGTACTTAATTAATCCAAAACAACATAACCTTCAACACATCAAAGTATTCATTCCCCAACTTGATGAAGAATAAAACTTTTCACTTCAATTATTTGTGACAGTCAAAGTTGGGATTGGAGGCTTCAGTATGGGAGCTGCAATGGCACTTTACTCTGCAACTTGCTGTGCTCTTGGGAAATACGGAAACGGAGCCCCGTACCCCATCTACCTAAGGGCAATCGTTGGACTTAGTGGCTGGCTTCCTGGATCTAGGTATGTTTTCCAAGGAAAAAAAGCTCCATGATTGATAAGTGCTCATATAGAACTAAATAAGATGCTGAATATGTCCTACAGGAGCTTAAGAAACAAATTCGAGGCATCACACGAGGCTACAAGACGAGCAGCATCAATTCCTGTCTTACAGTTTCATGGAACAGGTGGGTAGTGTCTAAAACATTCAGCTAATGTTAATGTTTCTGTTCTCTAGCTGACCTGAAGAATAATGCACTTAGCTTTGTTGCATACAAAGGTGAGTTCAAATTCAAGAGTTTAACCATCTGACAAACTACACGACTTCAATCAGCATTTTTGAGAAAGCTGGAATATATTCCTGCAGCCATTCTTTTTCAGGATTTCAACTTTCACAACTTGTTTAAAAAGATAATGATTCTCTACAGTTTAAAGTGATCATTTGAAAAGGAGAAAAGGAGAAAAAGAGAAAAAAAAAACATCTTAAATTGTCCTTGATAAAAAACAAACTCATATTTCCAACCATTTCATGACTACTTTTCAGAACAACTCTGTAATTTTATCTTAACCCTTATTGACCCAAAATGCAGCTGACGAGGTAGTCCCTCACAAGTATGGAGAAAAATCAGCCCAATCCTTAACCTCAGCTGGGTTTAGAACTCTTCTGTTCAAAAGCCAAGAAGGGTACTGTTCTATTCTTATAAACATGCGCAAAATTGAACAATCAAAGCAGAGCAGAATCAAAATGGTTAAAAGGGTACTGATTGATTACTTATTTGCAGGCTCGGCCATTACACGGTCCCAAAAGAGATGAACGAAGTCTGCAGTTGGCTGAACTCAAGGCTGGGGCTTGAGGGTTACCGCTAAGACATTTCTTGAACACTCCATTTTCAACGGTAGTTGAGAAGAGAGAGGGTAGTAAAGTTTATTAAGAGATAAAAGAAAAAAGCTTATGCTTTTGGTTTGAGTAGGCTTATTATGGTAGAATGGGGCATGGGGCTTTTGGTACAGAGAAGGAAACTTCCATCATTCCTTTTTTTCTATCTTCTCTGTTCCCAATAAAGTTTTGGATTCCCATGTAAGAGTGAGTAAAGTTATATACGTAAATAAATCGATATTATATATGAATAAAAATGAAGTTGGAGAATACAAAATTATACTTAAAAAATGCTTAAAATAATTGATAGTTACTCCTTGTAGCAACAAAATTCGTCTTTATTTTTAATGACTCAATTATAAAAACTTCTAAGTTGCATGTTTGACTTCGAGCAATTTTATGTGGATGACTATCTAGGAATTTTGTTAAAAACTGTGTGCGCGAAGACAAAACATGTTACAAATTTGTATTGGTTTTGTGGGGATAGTCTTCGCTCCTATGAATATTTTAGACAAATAGGTATCTTGGTTATGTTGTATGTAATATCGGGATCATTAGGTTTCCAGTCTAGTTTTCAAATTCTGGTCCATATTTTGGGCATGAGGGTGTTGGAGATGGTATTAGAGCATCATTTCTTATAGTAGAATATGGTTATAGGACGAATAAAGAGGGAAGTTAGTGGACACGTGAGGCTTGAGTAAAAGAGGACACATGAATTAAATCTTGATGATACAAAGTTATAGTTAAGAAAGAGCTGATAGTTATTATTTATTATCTATACCAACAAAATGCACATTCATTTTATTGGTGGTTTAATTATAAAAAAATTTCCTAAAAACATATAAGGATAAAAAAATCTTAAAAGGACTTATGGGGTTCGGAGCACTCTTAGAAACGCTTCAAGATGAGCAAGTAATATGGTCATGTCGCTGAGCATATCTAGGTGTTAGATTCCAAATTTAGATTCTATATGGTCGTTTAAATCTTTGGCCCTTACATAATTTATTTGTTAATAGGATGCATTTGAAATTTATTTGTTAATAGGATGCATTTAAAATTTATTTATATATTTTTAAATACTCCATAGGTTTAATTATCATGAACAATCATAGATACTGGTATACATTTAGTTTTCATGTTTTATTATTCGTACATATTTAGTTTTTATTATTCTTATTTTATTTTTTTATGTTTTTATTTATTTAGTTTATATATTTTATTAAATTTAATTTGGGACTATATTCTAATTAGGCCAATTTTATAATTTAACCAATTTATGGGTTTTTTTTAATGGGTCATTATTGGGCCTTGGGTTTAGTTTGTTTGGCCCAAAGCTATTAAAACCCTCCATAAACCCTACCTGTTCGATTCTGAAAATCGAAGAGGGACAACTGAATTTTTTGCAGAAGCTTTCTTGGAATCATAGTCGCCGGCGATGAATTACAGGTTTCAAAACCTGTTAGGGGCGCCTTACAGAGGAGGCAATGTTCTGATTTCGGAGGACACCTTGTTAATCTCACCCGTCGGCAACCGAATCTCCGTTACCGACCTTGTTAAGTCCCAAACGGCGACGCTTCCCGTTCAATCGTCGTCCAATATTTGTCGAATCGCCGTCTCTCCCGATGGGGCGTTCTTATTCACCGTCGACGAGAAGAATCGTTGTCTCTTCATCAATCTCCGACGCCGAGTTGTGCTTCACCGTATGTTCTTCAAGAAGCCCGTCAGTGTCGTTAAGTTCAGCCCTGATGGTGCATTTATTGCTGTTGGCACTGGGAAGTTGGTCCAAATTTGGCGCTCACCTGGGTTCAAGAAAGAGTTCTTTCCTTTTGAACTGGTACGGACTTTTGCTGATTGTAATGATAAAGTTACAGCGTTGGGCTGGAGTCCGGACGGCAATTACTTGCTTGCTGGGTCGAAGGATTTGACTGTTAGGTTGCTTTTTGTGAAGAAAATAAGTGGGATCAAGTACAAACCACACTTGTTTTTGGGTCATAGAGACTCAATTGTAGGTTCGTTTTTTGGGACTAATAAGAAAACCAATAAGGTAGTAAAAGCTTATACGATTACGCGTGACTGCTATATCTTTAGTTGGGGCATTACAGAAAATAATTTGGATGAGATGGAAGTGGATAATTCGGAACCGGCCTCACCGGGGACTCCTAGTAGGGATAGTGAAGGAAATGTGGAGAGTGGTGGGGATGTTAGTGTAAAAAAGAGGAAGAATTTTGGTGATGGTAAAGCGGATGATGAAGCTGAATACTTGCTTAGAGAAAAATGGGAGTTAGGGAGGAAGGATTGTTTTTCTCAGGCTCCGGCAAAGGTGACTGCATGTGATTATCATAGGTACCTTGATATGGTGGTTGTGGGATTCTCTAATGGCACGTTTGGGCTGTATCAGATGCCGGATTTTGTGTGCTTGCACATGTTGTCGATATCAAGAGAGAAAATTACCACAGCCATTTTCAATCAGCATGGCAACTGGTTGTCATTTGGGTGTGCCAAACTTGGTCAGTTACTAGTGTGGGAATGGCGGTCGGAGAGCTACATATTGAAACAGCAAGGACATTACTTTGATGTTAATTGTCTTGCTTATTCACCGGATTCACAACTGTTGGCAACGGGAGCTGATGATAATAAAGTCAAGGTAACTTAATACGTTAAAGGTGTATTCTTTTTTCCAAACTTAACTAGCACGATCCGTAGTAAAGCGATTGCATTACTTGTGTTCATCAACTATGTAGCCTAGTGACATATGACTTTATTCCCCCTTATATAATTCTAATTTTCCATCATTGGTTAGGCTGTATGGTGCCAAACTTGTTTGAGTTTCTTTTAGTAATTTCTTGTTGATGGGTTAACTGGCTGATGTTACTTGTTTGGTGTAGGTGTGGACGGTTCAATCAGGCTTCTGCTTTGTTACGTTCTCCGAGCATTCAAATGCCATTACTGCTCTCCATTTCTTGGCAAATAACCATTGTCTGTTGAGTGCATCTCTTGATGGCACTGTTCGGGCATGGGATCTGTTTCGCTATCGAAATTTTAGAACTTTTACTTCCCCCAATTCCCGGCAATTTGTTTCACTGGCAGTAGACCAAAGTGGTGAAGTTGTTTGTGCTGGAACATTAGATTCATTTGAGGTATCCTCGTGACCTTTCTTGGAATATATATATACTCCTTCTAGCTTTTCCTGCCTCATAGTTCTTGTACTTTGTAGATTTTTGTTTGGTCGATGAAGACTGGCCGTTTGTTGGATATCCTTAGTGGGCATGAAGGTCCTGTTCATGGATTGATGTTTTCTCCTACAAATGTGAGTTCTGAACGCATTCATTTACATTTTGAATTTCTTATTCTAAAATACCATTGTACATGATGCCTTTTTTATGCTGGATTTTTTCTCCCTCAAATTGCTCTGATTGTGCTATCTTCTTCCCCATCTTTTTATGTCATTAATAACCATAAAGATGAGAGGTTTATTGCTTATCCTTTTTCATAATGCTAATCACTCTGTATGACTCAATGTAGGCAGTCTTAGCTTCCTCATCATGGGATAAAACTGTCCGCTTGTGGGATGTTTTTGAAGGAAAGGGGGCTGTTGAAACGTTCAATCATATGCATGATGTCCTTACAGTGGTTTATCGTCCAGATGGAAGGCAGTTGGCCAGCAGTACATTAGATGGTCAGATCCATTTTTGGGATCCGATTGATGGTATATTGATGTATACAATTGAGGGGCGTAGGGACATAGCGGGAGGACGTTTAATGACTGATAGAAGATCTGCAGCTACTTCAAGTTCAGGGAAGTGCTTCACAACGTTATGTTATTCTGCTGATGGGAGTTACATATTAGCTGGAGGATGTAGTAAATTCATCTGTATGTATGACATTGCTGATCAGGTCAGTTTGTATGCTTTTACTTTTATTTGTGGTATCTGACTACATGTCTTTCATTAGGCTAAATCACTTATTTTGATATCAACCATACAATCATTTAACTAGTTCAAGGCTTTAATGCAAATATACCTTTCCTGGCCTTTTGGCTAAGAAGCATGTGTAGTATCTGTTCTTATCCGTTATGAACATAATACATTATGTGTTTGTTTAATTGGAATTTTTCATTACACCACAAAAGTTAAAAGATTAAACTATGCATGTTCCCTCTGAGGTGCGAAGATGATTTAAAATTTCAATTCCTTGATTAGGTTTAGGCTCTCAAATTTTTGTTGTATTAAAAATATAGTAGGTTGGCTTGTTTGTTGATTCATGTTTTATGTTGAAAAAATTTAGATTAAATTTTGTTACTTCTACATTTTATGCTTGTCTACCATTTGTCTTTTCCCTCACATTTTTCTCGTTGTATCATGTTGTGCTTGCTCAGGTATTGCTACGCAGGTTTCAAATAACCCACAATCTCTCTTTAGATGGAGTTCTTGATGTTCTAAATTCAAAGAATATGACTGAGGCTGGGCCCATAGATTTGATTGATGATGATGACAGTGATGTAGAAGAAGGAGTTGACCAACAAACACGGGAGAAATTAGGCCATGATTTACCTGGGTCGATTCTCAATCGTGGGCGACCAATTGTAAGAACAAAATGCTTGAGAATTGCACCTACTGGTCGAAATTTTGCAGCCTCAACAACAGAGGGAGTTCTTGTTTATTCAATTGACGAATCTTTTATCTTTGATCCAACCGATCTCGATATCGACGTCACACCTGAGGTAATGAATGTAGTTATTATTGTACAGTCATACACGCACAAGTTATTGCCTCCAAAGGAAAAAAAATATTTTACGATAAGACAAATACAGAACTACGAGCAGGAAAAAGATGTTTCTGGCGCATTTCTAACTAATCTTAGAAGTTGAGAATGTTGTCTTTAACCATTTATCCTTTCTAACATCGATCTTCTATATATTTTTTTTTGTAGGCGATCAATGCTGCACTTGATGAAGATCAACCGAGCAGGGCTTTGATTCTTAGCTTACGATTAAATGAGGATGATTTAATAAAGAAATGCATTTTCTCGGTGAATGTTGTGGATATAGCAAAACTAATCCAATCCATCCCACATAGATATTTGCAGAGGTTGGTCGAGGCATTAGCGGAACTTCTGGAAAGTTGCCCGCATTTGGAGTTCGTTCTACGGTGGTGTCAGGTAGTTTGAGTTTCAATTTTGATGGAGATATTGTCTTTGAGCTTTAGTTGTGGAAATGATTTCAACTCATCATTTTTTTGTCTCAGGAACTCTGCAAAATTCATGGTAACTACATTCAACAAAATTCTAGAAACCTACTTCCTGCCTTAAAATCCTTGCAGATGGCTATCACCAGAACGCATCAGGATTTGGCTGATATGTGTTCGTCAAATGAGTACTTACTTCGGTATCTTTGCACGACTAGTACCAAGAAAGGGACAAGTTAATGTCATGGCGGATTCTTGTCTTTCACAGGTGTCATAGCCAAAATTTTGTGTTGCAGAGAAACCCTCAGTTAAAGCCCTTTGAATGAGTGAGGCTATTTAACACCTACAATTTTATCAGATATGTCTGATGTGTTGCTGGGAACAGCATGTATCAGTCAGATGCTTCATATTGGGTTGGTTTTGTTTGTACGTTAGGAGTTATTTTTAATTTGCTTAAGTTCTTTATATTTTTCTTTTCAGAGGATGCAGATAGTAAATTTAAGAATGAATACCAAATGTAATGGATGTTTGAGTTTCTAATTCCACAGGATTTGTTGGATCGAAACCTGTATATGGTATTGAGTTTTAAGAAAAACGAAACAAAATCGGTTAAACCATATCTCCTTCTTCATACTTGACTTATTCAGTCTTCTGGTTGTTTGCAATATCTTTGAGCTTCTCCTTCAATTCTCCAGACTACACATGACAAACAACATAACAATGTCAAGGCAATGCATCAAAAAAACGGAGACATATTTTCTAAATGAAGGTAACAAAATCTGATCATAAACCGAAAAATCTCGGTACGATCCGAGAAGTGAACCAAGTAGTGCGTACGTTGGGAGCTTATAAGAGATCGGTCGAACCTGATGCATACTGAGTATGATATCTGATCCTCCAATAAACTCTCCTTTTATGAAAATCTGTGGAAATGTTGGCCAGTTGCTGCGTGAAACAATTTCTTATTATTACAGCATGTTGACGAGGATTTTACTTCTTCAGTCAACAATATCACTAGCTTATATTCGCGTAGTATTATACTAAGGTATGCATACCTGAATGATTTCACAGCATTTTTAAGCTCGGCGTCTTCCAAGATACTTCTTGCACTCAAAGGAACATCTACAAACTTAAACACATGAGAATTTTGGAGAAAGATGGCTTGCAATGGAAAGGTGGTGCAAGAATTTATATCCAGCGATTGACACAGTACTAACGTGTAACAGTATGATTTGAAAATTCAATATAGATTCTCATGGCAACAATGAACTGAAGACTTTGTAACTACCCAAGTCTACCATCAGTAGATATTGTCCTTTTTGGATTTTCTCTTTCGGACTTCCCCTCAAGATTTTTAAAATGCGTCTGCTAGGGAGAAGTTCCCACACATTTATAAAGAACACTTCGTTCCTCTCTTCAACCGATGTGGGATCTCACAATCCACCTCCCTTATGAGCCTAGTGTCACAATCCGCAATATGATTGTGACTCGAGTAAGTCATTGAGGACGATGACTAAGTTAAGTGGGGGAGAATGTCACAACCTTACTATGAAGAGAGTAGGTTGTGACCCTCACGCCATGACAAGCAAAGGGGCGTCCCTCAAGAGACGCCCATCCGGCCATATGCGGGCCAACGTAGAAGAATGCCATGATGCGATCGAGGAGGACGATGCATCATCCAACACACCACCACGCAAAGTGGGCATTGAAGACATGTTGAGACAAAAAGCCGGGGCGAAAAATATAATGGGGCTTAATTCCCCTTAAGGCTGGTCGTGAGCATGTATAGATCACGACGCCACACGGTCAAGAATGTAGGACCGTGACACCTAGCATCCTCACAGACACTCGTTCATCTCTTCAATCGAGGTGGGATCTCACAACCATAACCATAACAAAACTCACGTAAAGGAAGTACTGAGACCATATACCGAACAAAACTCATGTGAAACTGAAGACCACATTAATCGGAACATTTCTCAATAAGCTTGACCAAAAGAGAACAGAATCATTAAAACACACACACACACACAGTGAACACTTACCATATAACTTCAACACTTTAACTGCCAGAGCGCTAAATCCACATTGAGGAACATCCGGCACCCCTTTCATGTAAATCATCACAGGATTTTGCTGGACATCCTAGCAACAAGATAGAAGGATGACGCCAATATATAACATACAAACTCATAGAAGTATAAATACTAGCAAGTCATTATGTTGAAGAATTAGAGGCCTACACCGACTTTTAAAACTAAGCCATTTGAAAATTAAACCAATAGTGCTGGTTCTTAAACTCCTAACATCCTACTCAAATCACAAAGCGTATAATTTTTCTACTTTTTGCACTATCTGAAAGATCTTTTTGTATCTTTCCTCTTTTGTGTATCTAAATGAAATTTAGAACGCACATATTTTTTCTGCTACCACAAATATTAGATGCATCAAGGTATGCTTCCTAGACAGATGTTACAAGTTCTATCATAAAATCATGCATACATACCTGTTCAACAACATCTCTCAAAGAAAGGACAGAACTCTCAAGTTTATTTGTAGGTTTGAAATCTTCATGGGTATCAGGATCATCAGGAACAGTCGTTGCGTATGCCATTCCAGATTGGTAACAAAACCCGGGTACCTATCAACAGTTCAAAGGGAGGCACCACATTATAACATCCCATAGTACAAGAGTTGCAGTCAACTATGATAGTTTGTATGTCATCACTACCATGTAATTTCACACTAGGCAGCATTCAGCGAAGTTTATTACAAAATTTAGTATGCCTCAAATTTAAGCAAACGCAACAATTACTTGGGTGAGGAAAACATCTCACATGGGATAATATGAAGCTTAACTTCAAAGACAAAACTAATAACTAATGTGGCCAAAATAAAGAAAACAACATTCTTAATCCAGTGAAAGTGATAAAATGAAAGTTGTGATCAAGAGTAATAGAACAGAAAATTTACATTATCAAACTACTGAGACAAAACAGGCATCATATTTAATTTAAGCATTCATCTCAAAACACCAAAAAATAGGTATCCAACAGGCTCCAACTTCAAAGTTTAAACCTCCGGATAGTTGTGTGAGATAAAGGGAAGAAAGGGAAACTTGAACATAGTTCCATGATTTTCAGATGGCATAAAAATAAAAAATCCCCACAAAGTCACGCCTATAATCAACTGAACAAGAAAAAAAAAAAAAAAAATCTAAAATCAATGAAACAAGACAAAAGAAATTAGAGACTAAACTATGATAGTATGATTTGTTCAAACCGTACAATTCTGCTAGTGCGAGTAGCTGGCAGACCAGCCAAGCCCTTGAAGAGCAAGTTTGATAACGCCTTCGCCATGGTTCCAACTACAACACTAAATCGTACGAGAAACTCCCAATTATATTATCTGATGTAAACTACAAACTCAAGAGTCAGCAAATTGGAGTACCGTTTTGAACAAATGCAAACAAATAGTAACAAATATCAAGGTACAATAACAAACTAAAAAATCAGAACCAAATTCCCTGAGAAAAACAAAAATATTTGAACTTGACAACATCAAATAGAAGAATTACAATCAGACAGTAACCTCATTGAGAAAGACAAATTTAGAGACTACAATTTCTCGAACACCTAAGTAATAAATATGAACATGAATTAATTTCATGCAATATTAGATTATAAACGGCTAATGTGGTGTCGCAGATCGTACAATAAACCATAGAAATCTATAATACTACAACATAATACCACTAGAAATACGTCGCTGTGAGCCCAAAAAACTTACCGTCGACGAAGATTTTTGCCGGGAACGGGGGAGCAGAGAAAGAAATACCAGTAGGTGGCGATGGGCAGTTGGGGCCAAGCGGGCGGGTCTTAGTTGCATACCTATTTTTTTCATTTCTTACTAATTATCCGGTGCATCTCGGCCTATCTGATTACTGTACGCAGCTTTTAGTTAACCAATCAATAAAAACATTTAATTACTTAGTCCTTTCGACGACATTTTTTCCGCCTATTTTAGTAATTACATTTTTTATATAAACTTTTAAATAATAATAAAAAAAATATAAATGATAATTAGGCCAACTTTTTTGGTACAAAATATAAACTTTTTCCCCTTAATTTTTTTTAATTGTATCAATTTTCTATGATAATTTTTCAACAAATAGAACAAAATATATTACAAATTTTTTTAGTTATTTAAAAGATATAATTTTTTTTTATAATTTATTAATATTTTTTATTTTTAAGATTTTCTAGAAATATAATCGTTTTATTGATATTTTAAACCTCGCATAAAATGCAACCATTTATATATATTTCAAATAAATTTATATAAAAAAAGACGTGGCCGAATCACATGGTCATCAATCAGCTATCAAACCGTACGCACGACCGTACTGTATTGCTGCTCCAAAGAGTCTTGCGATCCGGTGCTGAAGGTCCTTCGAAACACCGGCCAGTGAGTCTCGCTTGAAGGTTGAAAGCTCGAAGATCCTTCGGAATCTCTCTCTCTTTCTCTCTTTCTCTCTTTTTCGTTCATTCAATATCGACCCGGAGAATCGAAGTTTCCGAATTCGGACAAAAAGACGGCGATCGAAAGATGTCTCTGACGGCCGTGAAGATGTCCGAAGACGTTTGGTTTACTTGTCTCACTCATGCATTGTCCACCGAGACTGAAGAAATCATGGGGCTTCTTCTTGGCGATATTGAGGTCACTCCCTAGATTTCCACTCTGCAATTTACTACCCCCCGTTTGGTGGTTCTTCGACTTTGTTTCAGCTCATTCTCGTTTATTTTGCGTAATCTGATGTGGGTCTTGCTTTAATTTGTGTTTTTGGGTGTATACTTGTTGCTTGGCTGCTTGTATAGGATGTCTAGTTTGAAACGAAGGTTAAATTGGTTTCTTCTGTTGTTTTGGCAAATGGGGTTGTTGTGGTTTGAATCCTCTCTATATTGGAGTTTAGATTATTGTGCTTCGTTGGCTTAGTTTAATGATTCCGTGGTCATTTTGTAAAATTTACAGTGAGGAGTGGTGTTTATGGTTCTCTCTGCAGGAGCTTTGATTCCAAATGATGTCTGTTAGAAATGAACTTGGTTTGTTTTTCACAAGAGTTCGTATGAATTTGTTATATTAAGCATTGTTCTATTTCTCTTTTATAGCTCTTGTTAGATGGTCTATCAGAATTATGGTAAACAGAGAATATTAATTCTAAAATTCATCTCTAGAGTTTGAATAGTTGTTTCATGGTTGATTCTCTAAGCTTTAAGCTCTTTCATGCCCTTTCTACGGGTCCTGTATTTGCATTCTTACAAAATTATTGTTAATTCTGTCATGTGTTCTGTTCTGACAATGAAAATTTGCAGCATTCAAAAAATGGAAGTGTTACTGCACTAATTTGGGGAGCATCGCCTCAGACACGGTCTGACAGAAGGAAGGACCGTGTGGAGACTCATCCTGAACAATTGGCTGCTGCATCTGCCCAGGCTGATATATCCTTTGCTCCTTTTATCATTATGAAATTCTTCTAGACTTTGTCCTATTTATCTCCGTTCATCCTTTTAGTTCATCTTTTTACTACTTTATCATTTGAATTAATTATTGTGCAATTGATCGACAATCTTGACAAATGAAAATATTTATCTCAACAGTTCAACTTAAAGGTGCTAGTTTTATGAAGTAGTTTATCGTAATGAGGTTAACTATTCAAATACTTAAGGAATCTTTTGCTTCTGTATTTTTCACTAGTAATTAAACCTATGAAACTATTTTCTTTTATTCTATAATGTTATATACTTAATTTTATAGAACAGAATGACAACAATGACTGGGAGAACAACAAGAGTTATTGGATGGTACCATTCACATCCTCATATAACAGTGCTTCCTTCTCATGTTGGTTAGTATTGACTTGTCTATGGTGTCCAATTGTGACCCATCTTGCTCTTGAAATGTAATAACAAATGTAAAAGGCTTTGCTCATCGATGAATTGGTTTCCATCTTGTTCTCCTTTCGTATGTTTCAGCTGGTGATCAAGATTCCGTTCCATCTTGATATACCACATTATATCATCCTTTGAGTGAGAATGTTCTATTGATGATCAGGGACCAAGTCTTACTTGGAGATCCTAGATTTCTAGCCTTTTCCTTTACATTTCCAATGGAAGGCCCTTTGTTTCATATAATTTGTTATTAAGAAAAACCTTCACACATGGTTTTCGTTTGGTGTCACTTGCCAGGGTACTATAAAATAAAAGGCTCAATTTTTTTTTTTTTTTTTTTTTTTTTTGAATTTCTTCGTGTTCTAATGGTTCTATAATAGTAAAAATTTCCAATAGCTTATATTGCAGCAAAGACATAACGTGCAAGATTTAGGGAGATGGAACTAGACTTTGACATGAAAGGTCGGATATCATCCCAAACAACGTAAGGATATCCATCACAGCTTTTCTTTTGTAGAATAATGCTTAACTAAATCAGCCAACTCTTTGAACTCTTTGTTAAAAAAAATAAGGATATAAAACCAGCCAAGAGCCAGCCCTTGGAAATTTTAGTCTTCTCGATGAATACAAAGAGGAAAAAGAGCTGGCTGATTTAGTTAAGCATTATTCTACAAAAGAAAAGCTGTGATGGATATCCTTACGTTGTTTGGGATGATATCCGACCTTTCATGTCAAAGTCTAGTTCCATCTCCCTAAATCTTGCACGTTATGTCTTTGCTGCAATATAAGCTATTGGAAATTTTTTTAATCTTTTTTTGGCACTTTTCAATTAAAGAAAAATAACTCCTTCAATCTTGTAAATTGTACTTTCTGCAGATGTGCGAACTCAAGGGACATATCAGCTCCTTGATTCTGGGTTTATTGGGCTGATATTTTCCTGCTTTAGTGAAGATGCAAACAAGGTTTGAGTAGTTTTATTTACTTTGAACAGTTATCTCTTTGCATGTTTGCTAAACATAGTTGGATAATTTCAGGTTGGAAGAATTCAAGTTATTGCTTTCCAGTCCTCTGATGGAAAACAGAATCACCTCTCAAGACCTATTTCCCTATCTCCTATGTACCGAAATTCAGTGATTGATGTTGAATCTTCTTTGAGTTCCTCTGATAATTTATCAGCAAAAGTGGGCGGACCAGGGGAGAGTCCCGAACAAGACACTGGTGATTCAATGGTTGCTGGAGCTATGAAGGTAGAAATACAACATATGTGCTTTACAAAGACACCTAAATCTGGATGTTAACATTCATATGACCAGCTTAGGTTGAATGATAAGCAGAAGGTTTTGCTTAAGTATCAATTTTCAGGCAAGCATGATGTTTAAGTTAGACTGTTTATTAATGGGGAAACATGTTGACTCTGAAAATTTTTAATTGATTGATACTTCATGAGTTCTGCATTGGTTTAGATCAATAAATTTTATGCAGAAAAATAATAGCTTCCCACCTTTGAGGATCAAATTCAGGTACTTTAATGGGTTGAATTCACATTTTCTATCTTTTCTTATGCTCTGACTGTGGGTAAAGCTGCATGTCCTAGTATTTTTGTAACAGCCCAAGCTCACCGCTAGCATATATTGTCCTTTTTGGGCTTTCCCTTTCAAGATTTTTCTCAAGGTTTTAAACGCGTCTGCTAGGGAGAGGTTTCCATACCCTTATAAGTAATGTTTCGTTCTCCTCTCCAACCAACGTGGAATCTCACAATTTTTTATTGCCCTCTGTCGTCGTACATCTTCCATCAATCACTATCCTCTCATTTTCATGTCAGTTGGGAAAATCATTGTTGTAAACGTGTTTGGTGAACACTTCTGTGTTTCTCATCTGATATGATGTTGTTGCTAATCACTTAGCTCAGGATAATCAATTTGTAACTGTTTGTCATCAAAGGAAATATCTAAGCATGTGCTCCTTGGATTTATCTAATAATCCAGTTCCGGGAGTTCACTTTTGTTAACATTTGCAAGTGCGGTGCATTAAATATTTCATCCTTATTGATGTGTATGGCTCGTTCGACATGGTTTACAGGGTTCTGGACGATCTTCAGAGTTGGGTTATTTCTTTGCTAATGCTGACACCAACTACCAAGGAAAAGAAAAAATGGGGGGTAGCTATCTTACTAGCAATACAAACAGTGGTACTACTGATATCGATCCTATGGACTTGACTGAAAGTATGCAAGAAGCAATGCACCGTTCAAATATCGAAATGAGGTACGTATGAAATGCCATTATCCTCAATTTTCATACAGTTATCTACGAATGGCTTTATCTTCTAACTGGTTCAAACTGCGTTACTCATGACTTAGTTAACTTGTATTGCTGCATTAATATGGAGTCAGATGTGGCAGTATCTTGTTATTTTGTTCTTCCTTGAAGAACATTCATTATCATCATTTTTTTTTCTCGAGCTGACGAACTTGGGCTTTACCACTCCTGATTGTGAATTTGTTGTCTTTTGCTGCCAGTGCTGCTGAATTCTCAAGGAAAGAGATTCCTCTGCATGTTATGCCGAGTGCTTCCCTCATAAAGCTTGATTCACCATTAATGTCTTTTACAGATTTACAAAATGTTCTGTTTGAAGAGGAGAGATCAGCTTATAACCAAGCCATCTTAAATAATATGAAGTAATGAAATGATTATTTCTTTCACGAATCAATCCATGGTTTCATAACCCATTTGCTATTGGCTCTGATCATTTCTTTTGTTTCTTGTAGGGATGGGAAAGCGCATCCGCTGACGTTCATACATCACACCTCAACATATCAGGCTTCAATGTGCAAGTTAATTGAATATTGGTTAGCCTTCAACCATTCATTTGTGCTCTTTTGTTCTCCATGCCTCATTTGATTGAACTTGTTCTTAGTGACATTTTCATTGCTTGCAGTCTTAGTCCTGCCATAACCGCGCTCCAGGACCGTCTAAAAGAGAACGAAATTCGGGTATGAATCAACTCCAAACACTCCATTTACATAGATTGATCCCATTGATTTTATGAACTGGACTCAAATGGAACATTTTCTGCACATAAGTTGTTGATGATCCCTTTGCTCTGATGAATTCAAACCATTACATCATTATATAGCAAAAGAGTGTTAGATTGTTAGATAGTTTCAATATGATTTTAGAGGTTGATAAATTTCACCTTAAAACAGTTAGCATTGCTGGCTGAGGAAGCCAGGAATCTGGAAGTTGAGGCTGGAAAATCAAACGAGTCAGTCCCGGGATCACCTCACCAAGTCACTCATGGATCTCGAGCAAGCGCTTCGACAACACACAGGGACTCGTATGCTTCAACTGCATCAGTCGGTGCGCGAACCGCAGGAAGCTCTGTTCACCGAAGTAGAAAGGGGTTGTGATGAATCTTCTGCCGGTAACTTGTTTTCCCAATTTCTTTTAGTCTGTATTATAGCTAGTTTGGGGTTTTTTTGTGCATAAAAACAATCCAAAGTATAGAAGAAGGGTCAAATGGCATTCATTATTAGCTTCCAAAACTTCACCTTCTTGATGTTGAATCCACTGAGCAGAGTAACCCAATTTATGTGGGGTTTTTTTTTTTTTTTTTTTTTTTTTT
>NW_019268530.1:607668-712169 GCF_002738365.1 Cucurbita moschata
TTTTTTTTTTTTTTTTTTTTTGTTTGGAATATTGTTATTTCGATCGCATTTCTTTCAAAATCTCTACAAAATTATAATCGATATTACCATAGTTTAGCATTAACATTAAGATATTATATCTTTCGTCGAGTAAAAGCTAAAATAATGACGATAATGGTTATGTTACATCAATATTGTCGTTAATGGTAGTCTCGATCAAAATTAAATAAAAATTCGTCGTTTTACAGTAAAATTATTGCTCTTTTTTTTATCTTTGATGTAATATGACCTTAAAGTGGGCTCTTTTTTTTGGTTATAATTGTGAAGAATAGGGATTAATATCCATCACAATCAACACTCACTTTTTTGAACATTAATGTTAGAAAAGAAGGAAGTGTTTTTCCATGATTACCCATGTGAGAGAAATATGAACACAACTGTAAAGTAAAAGAAATAGGGGAAAAACTTTAACCAAAAAAAAAAAAAAAAAACTAAAGAGGAAAGAAAAGATTGAAAATTTTACTGTCATTCCTTTCAAAAAAGTGGCGAGATTCCGAGATGAAACTAGAACTTGTTCTTCTATTACTCTCGTCGTTCTCGTTCTCGTAGCTATATACAAAGGTTTGTTTATAAGAAAATGATATATTTTTGAGTTTTTTTTACGATAGCTTTAACGGATAGTAAAGTAACAGTCTCGTTGAATAATTTTTAGACAAACTTAGAGACCGAACAAATTATACATCGAGTTGGTCGTGGTCATGCATGGAAGTGATTCCCAAGGAGAATCGAATCAGCCCCACTTTCCTTTTTTACTCTGTCTCTTCTTTATAGTTTGCCTCTCTCTCTCTCTCCCTCTCCTCTTTTTCCTTTACCCTTCCCCAAGAGAATGGATGCCACTTCTCTGTCATCTGGAGAGAGAAAGAGAGAGATTTGGTGGGTGTGGTGATTTGATGGTGGTGGGTGTACATAGAACATAAAAGACATAAATTATTCGAGAAAGTGGCTACAACATGTAACAAATAGTTTTACACCGTTAAATATACGAAAGAAAATTAATGAAATATTTTACTTTTTGTATTCCATGATTATTAGATGATTATTAGGAGATATATTGGAGTCGAGAGAATATTTTGATAGTACTAGAATATTTTTGAAAAAAATAAATTATATATATATTTATTTGAAGAGAGAAAAGAAAAAGGAGAGTGAAAAAGAAAAGAAAAGAAAAAAAAAGATGGTCAAAATGAAACCTCGAAGACTTAGTTATTCCAACTCAAGCTTTATTGAAACTCACATTTTTGGCTTTCTTTTTTTCTTTTTTGAATTTTAATTAAATTCCCTCTACTTTTTTCCTCTTTTCAATAACACTTTTCTCTATTTCTTATTAATCCTTATCAATTAAGGAATCAAAATTAATATATATAAACAATAATTTCACTCACTTTCATTTAATATTATGTATTTATTTATCAATATATATATATATATTGAATAACAAGGGAAAAAGGAAAAAAAAAAAAAGATCCTTTTTGTGGCTTTTTATGGATTTTTTTTTTCTTTCTGAAAAAGAAAAAGAGAGGAATCTTGCATGATTTAGGAATTATAATTTTGAATATTTTAAAAAGTTTGAACATTGTCCTAAATTACGTAAATAATTGCAAAATATTCTAAATTTCTACGGTTTATGGGAAAACAAAAAAAAAAAAAAAACAAAACAAAAATATAGTTTCTTTTAATACAAAAAAGAAAAGTAAAAAAGAAAAAAAAATAATAAATAAAAAGTAGAATTTGGGTGTGTATAAAAACGCCCCTTCCCTTCTTTACCTATTCCATACCCATTCTTCTTTCTTTCTCTTTTAACCCCAACCATTCCCCTTTCACTTAAGGTTTCTTCTTCTTCCATTCTTCTATTCAAATTTTTCGACCCGTTCCTCCTAACGTTATACTCTTTTGTTTTATTCGAAACACGAACAAAACTAATTTTTATTTTTTTAAAAATTATAAGTTTAGTTTTTTAATTTTAAAATTTAAATAATAGCTCATTCATTTTGAAAGGTTAAATTTGCGTTTAAATTCATAAATTTTAAAACTTTTTTTTTTTTTTTTTAAATTTAAAGATTTATTAAATTCATGAAATATGTGTTGACCGTTATAATCTAATCTGCAGAGAGAAGAGGAGAGAAGATGAGCAGACCGGGAGACTGGAACTGCAGGTCATGCCAGCACCTCAACTTCCAGAGGAGGGACATGTGCCAGCGCTGCGGGGACCCCAAGTCCGGCGGCGGTGGATGTGACTTTGGAGCTCTGTTAAACGGCGGCGGAAGAGGCGGGTCTGGATTCGGGTACGGCGGCTCCGATGTGAGGCCCGGCGACTGGTATTGCAGCATAGGGAACTGTGGAGCCCACAACTTCGCAAGCAGGTCGAGCTGCTTCAAATGTGGGGCGTTCAAAGACGACATGTCGGCTGCAGCAGGAGGCTTCGACTTCGATATGCCGCGCTCTAGAGGACTGTCCCCTTTTGGCTTTGCCAATCCCGCCGCCGCCGCCGCCCGTACTGGTGCCTCCGCTTGGAAATCTGGTGACTGGATTTGCGCCAGGTACCCCTAACTCTCCTGCCATCAAAATTTTTAAACGTAATTTTTTTTTCACCTTAATTTTTAATTTTATGAGTTTTCAAATGAAATTAATTTTTTTTATTAAAAAAAAAAAAGATGAAATATGAAATGAAGCCCATTTATTTTTTTAAAAAAGATACTAAAATGTAAAGAGACAGGTCGGGATGCAATGAACATAACTTTGCGAGTAGGATGGAATGCTTTAGATGCAGTGCTCCAAAAGACTCGTATTAACAAAGCCAACGTCCTCCTTCATCAAGTTTTGGGTAGGTGCGTTAAAATAAATAGTTTTAAAAAATGAAAATTTTTATGTTACTTACTTATTTATGTATTTATTTATTTGCAGGTATGCTTCCAAGAGAGCAAATTTGAAAGAGACTTCATAGCCAGCACTAGCCTTCTTCTTCTTTCTTTTAGTTTCTTTAGTTTTCTTATTATTATTATTTTTTGTAACTTTTATCTTTTCTGGATGATGCTATTTCAGTGATCAAAAATTGAGATATTATCCAAAAATCAATCTTTATTCTCTGTTGCTGTCATATCTAATGAAAACCAAAAAATAAAAAATAAAATTAAAATAAAAAAGAGAAAAGTTATTTACTTTTTTGCTTTTGAATTTCCCATAATAATTATCCAAACACATAAAAAAGCAGGAGGAAATGTTTGTTTGCTTTCTTCTATTCTGAAACTAAAAGAAAAGGCTAAAACTTTCTTGGAGTCACCAAAAATTAAATAAATACTATGAATTTTAAAATTTGTAAAATTATGTTTTCTAATTTTTTTTTTAAATAATTAATTTCACATAATCGGACTAACAAAACACTCAAACCTAACCACAAAATTAAATAGATATTTTTTTTTTAAAAAGTACTTAATTTCAACAACAAAATGTCCATATTTAACTAAAGTACTCATAGATCTAATTTTGTAATAATTTCTCCAACTAAATAAGCTACCAACTTTATATAAAGTTCTGCTTTTTAATTTGTTTTTTTATTTACCAAAATCCCAAATAATTGTTTTTTTTTTTTACTTTACTTTTGGGGCAGATAGGTTCATTTTGATTAATTATTCTAAGCATACAATAATCATGAGACTGCATGTTTCAAGCAATCAACCATTATTCATGAAATTAAGAAACAAAATGATGTCTACTTTATGAACTAGATAGATGTATTTAAATCTTAATTTTAATTATAAATGAGTTTTAACAAATTGGTATTTAAATAATTTAGGTTATCTAACTAACCTATTCATTTTGAAAGGAAAAGATGAATAACAATATGTGAGACCAGGGGTACAGGAAGTGTAACTAAACAACAAGATGTTCGGAATCACGTACCTCCATAATAGTATGATGTTGTCCACTTTGAACATAAGCTATCGTAGCTTTGCTTTTCGTTTTCTCAAAAGACATCATACTAATGAGAAGTATTCCTTACCTGTAAACCCATAATCAACATTTTAATTATCTAATGTGCGACTTCTCTCCCAACAATTTTCAACACAAAATGCAAGTGGATGATGACAAAATGTGCAAATAACTCATGATAGTAAGTGGAAATAATCTTCCTTCTTGAAAAGGACTTTGAAAATTTTCTTAGAAAGCAAGTAGGTAAATACAAAATATACAAAAATAATTCAGATTAGTACGTGGAAATAATCTTCACTCCCAAGATAAGGTGATCATAGCACGCAAGGGGTCAGTTACACGATGTAGACATTGAAGAAAAATATTATTATTATCATGTTAAACTTTAAGATGAATCAAAACAAAGCAAAAATGATGAGTTTGCTATTAGTTGCATGTTGACAAGTTTATTTTGCTAATCTTGAAATAAAATTACAATTCTAGTAATCAAGTTTCAACAAACAAGATCATATGACACTCCGAGCATAACATGTCGAGCTAAGATGTTCATCATAGGAATTCAGAGAGTGAACTGAATGACTAAACCTGTTCAATGATTCAACAAGGCCGCAAGGAGTATTTGGAGGCAAGAAGTCATGCATTAGAGAGTATGTTGCAACACAGGGATGTCATATGAATAATTTAAGCTTATGAGATAGATTAAATGCATATAAAACTCAGAACAAAATTCAGAGATCACCATAATTTCGCAGCTCTAGTATTATAGTCATTGTTGCATCTTGTCTCAATCTCAGTCTATGGGAATTCCAAGTGGTTCTAGTGAGGGGCCGAGAGGATGAAGTGAACGAGTATACATTTCTCCAAGTTACTATCTCGGAACAAACTTGTAAACAATTAAAAACTACCACGTAATGGTCCAAGCCCACCGCCAGCAGATATTGTCCTTTTTGGGCTTTTCCTTTCGGACTTTCCTTCAAGACTTTTAAAACGAGTCTACTGGAGAGAGGTTTCCACACCCTTATAAAGAATGTTTCGTTTTCCTCCCCAACCGATGTGTGATCTCACAATCCACCTTTTTCGGGGTCCAACGTTTTCGCTGGTACTTGTTCTTCTCTCTAATCGACATGGGATCTCACATACCATATGTCTAACTCTACCGGCGTTAATCTTGTGCACGATTGTTTCTTATTACCTGGCATTGGGGCACCACCCCCAGTGGGGGGCACCTACGCCTGTCCCAAGGAAGGACATGAGAGACATCAAGGATGTGTTTTTCTTATTATTCTTTACTAGAAGGGGGTCTTTTTTTTTCTTATTATTAAACTCACACGAACGTTCAAACATGCAACTTCTGGGTAGGTGTTACTCAGGGACCTCTGCCAATGAGGTTGTGTCCCTTAGGGGCCAATCTAGCCCGAGATTCTGATAACTCGAAAATTTAAAACAATGCAGTAGATTTCAACATATTTCCTATACCCCTGTCCAAAGTTTTGAGGACTAAGAAGTTTACAACAAATTGAGATCTTAAAAAGTGTAGACAGGAGGAAGATTAAGAACAAATACCTTATTCAGCAGATTGTGCCCAATTGATAGTGGAACTTGCTAATGCATTTATAGGGTTGATGCATTTCTTAAGAAGGGGAGCATCCCGAGGCAAAAGATCTCGCATATCATCAGAGACAAGGATGACAGTTGACAGCCCTCACCATAGAACTTGAAGTGAAATTCTTAGTGAATTCCGTTCTTCTATATCATTCCTGTTTAAAGCCTCAATAGCAGGAATTACAGGTATGTTCCATAGTTGCTTTATCGAGATCTTTGGGGAGAAGAACGAAGCATTTTTTACAACGGTGTGGAAACTGTATTCTAAAAATCTTGAGGAGAAGTCCGAAAGAGAACCTTAAAAGGGACAACATCTGCTAGCGGTGGGCTTGGATTGTGTGGTATTAGAGCTAGACACCTGGCGGTGTGCCAGCGATGACGTTGAGCCTCGAGAGGGTGGACACCGGGCAGTGTGCCAACGAAGACGCTGGGCCTCGAAGGGGGGTAGATTGTGAGATCTCATATCAATTGGAGAGAGGAAGGAGTGCCAGCAAGGACGCTAGTCCACAAAGAGGATGAATTGTGAGATCCCATATCGATTGAAGAGAGGAACGAGTGCCAGCAAGGACACTAGGCCCCGAAGAAGGGTGGATTGTGAGATCCCACATCGATTGGAGAGGGGAACAACATCAATTGGAGAGGGAAACGAGTGCGACGTTGGGCCCCGAAGGGAGTGGATTGTGAAATCCCACATCGGTTGAGGAGGAGAACGATACTTTTAAAAACCTTGAGAGTAAATCCGAAAGGAAAATCCAAAGAGGACAATATCGGTTAACAGTGGACGGACTTAAGGCAGTGGACTTAGGCAGTGGACCTTTGTGGTAAAATCATTCCCAAATAATCTTTCAGGGACAAGATCTTCAAGATCTATGAAGTTCAAAAACAATGACGAGATGCCTACTTCATTCTGCAGTTTCTCCTTATAATATCCAGCACTTGAAAATTGCACTAGTTGCAAGAACTCCTATCCGTAGTGAACTCCCAGCTTCAAGTAGCTTCAACTTAGCTTCCTTGAGGTGTCTAGCAACACAATCAGGCATGTGAAGGAAGGTAACAGGACACCCTCTTGAAACATCTTCATACCATAAATGAGATACATAACAAGGCCTAACAAAGTCTTCAAAGTCTCCACTACAGCTCCAGAGTCCAGGCTATCCTCACTCATGCAGCAGTAAACTGGGTGAGAACTTTTATCAAACACTTAGAGCTCATTACTAAAAGTTGGGTCACAGCAAAGAACAGAAGGAAGGTCAGATTCTCCATCTTTAGTATAACATTCAACTAATTTTCCCAATAAGTTTAGAGTAAATCAATTCACAGAACACCTTCCTAATATCCAGCAAGTAGTTGAAGGCCGTAAATGCATACTCAACAATAACACACAATGAAATGTGAATCTGCGAATGAAACCGTGTCCATATAATTCGCAGCAACATGCCGAAGATTAAGAAATTTGGGCGAGAATTAAGAAGTGAAATGAGTAAGGACAAAGTGAGTAGTTACAATTTAGAAGATCCAATTGGGGCGAGTTGGAAACGAATCCCCCTCCCAATGCCCTTCTATTCGGCATGGTTGATGGCGTGATCTGGTTTGGTTTTTTCCTCCTCCTTTTTCTGGTGAATAGTGCATGTAACACGCTAGATGAGGTATCATAAATTTGGCCAAAACTAAACATTCAAGGGCATAAAACCACAAATTCTTTGTCCTTTCTCTTACGTTCTCACCGAACTTCGTGTACATTTGCCCCCACCATTGTAGTACTCATCATCACCACTACCAACTTAAGTTATATATATATATATATAAATGAAATTTGATACAATTTGCTAGTAGATGACGATTTTGACCCATACATGAAAATTCATTTTTTTTTTAAATAAATAAACTAATTATGATGAAATTTGATGGTATGATGATGGGGGAGGGGACAACTATATTTATATATAATTGCAAATGGATGATGGTGGGTTGGAGTTGCATAATTAAATAATATTTATAATTAAATAATATCTATAATTAAATAATATTTGTAACCGTACAAGCCTACCACTTATAGATATTATCTTTTTCGTGTTTCTATCTCATACTTCTCTTTAAAGTTTTAAAATTAGGGAAATGTTTCTCCACCTTGTAATAAATAATCTTGTAAACCCCAAACAAACGTGTTTTAAAATCTTAAGGGGAAGTCTAAAAAGGTGTGAAAGGAGGATGCCTCTTTTGACTTTCTTTAAAGTTTTAAAATAGGCCTGCCACGAGATGTTTACACACCCTTGTAAGAAATAATCTCACAATTCACTCCCCAGTGTCCACTAACACATTGCTTAGTGTATCCCTCAAGGTTTTAAAATGTGTACGAGTAGGAATTTAGTATATTTTGTGAAATTGTATAATCTTAACAAAATTTCGGACCTCTAATAATTCTGATTTTTTTTTTATATATATTTTCGTTGTGGACCAAAAAATAGTTAATATTTTGGCATTTTCGACCCCACTTTGCTTCTTTATGTCGGGATGAAAATGAAAACGAAAATAATGCGTTAAAAAACACATCGAATTCTATAATTTTATTGCTCTTTGACTTCCATCACTATGCAATTCACAAATGAGTTGCCATCTTTGAAAACCAAACTTATTCCATCTTTATTATTTCATTATATTGTCTTCAAATTTAAGATTACAATAAATAAATAGATATTTATGTATATAAAAAAAATTAATTTAATGAAGAAAATGCAAAAATTAAGACAAAAAAAAAAAAAAAAATGGCGCACATGTAATGGGGGACCAAGTATGGTGGGTGTTTATGTAATAAGGCTCCCCACACCTTCAATAACCACTCCACTC
Organism: Cucurbita moschata; assembly: GCF_002738365.1. Lineage (NCBI taxonomy): Eukaryota > Viridiplantae > Streptophyta > Magnoliopsida > Cucurbitales > Cucurbitaceae > Cucurbita > Cucurbita moschata. Next base: position 616,081 of record NW_019268530.1, read on the forward strand.
TTCCAATTATTGGACATTATTATCCTTTTTAACTTTCCCCAACCTTATTTTCACGCAATTTTTTTTAAAAAATATATTAATTAAAAGAAAACAAGGTGGCTGGGCGGCTTACGGTCAGGGGTAAGACAGTCAAAACGCATGGGTCAGCAGTAGTCGACGATGAAACCTAACAAATTAATCTAATCTCAATTATTTCAATTAACTAAACCTTATTATATAAATCACATGAAAGTTTAACCCAAGCTTTTTTTCAATTAAATCCACCGTTTTTTTATTTATTTATTATAATTCTTTTAAAGCTGCACTACCAACCCCCATACTCTTATTTTCTTGTGGTCAAAATATTTGTATTTTATTTTCTTAGTTCAAGAAACTCTTCTTAGGCTGACAATACTCTATTATTTAATTCTAAAAAAGGAAATTGCACCGATTGTTCTAGATATTCTAGATAAATCGGGATTTTTTTTAATTAATTAATATGTATTAAATTTCGTAATGAATTTTATAATTTTTTTAGTTTAGAAAATATTAAAAAAATGTAAAAAGTTAAAAGTAATTATGGCAAGGATAAACTGAAAATAAGGGTAAATAATAGGAAAAGAAAATGAAATTGGTATTTGAATTATTTTGTAAATTAAAAAAGGTGAATTGAGTTTTGTAGTACCAAATCCACAGTGATTAAAATATTAATTTGTAACGGAAAATAAAAGTGGAAGATAATCGACATGGATGTTGACTAAGTCGTCATTATGTGACTTTTTCTTTCTATATTAATTAAATTATTATTATTTTTTATTTCTCTCTCTCTCTCTTCCTATTTATGATAGAGAAACCTGGCAGGGCAAAAAGGGGAAACCAAAAATATAAACGCACACAAAACTTACTCCGTTAGTTTCCGAGAGAGAGAGAGAGAGAGAGAGAGAGAGAGAAGAAGGTTTTGGCTATGGAGGGTTTGCAGAGATCTGCTGTTTCTTTTCGAAGACAAGGCTCATCGGGACTGGTCTGGGACGACCGGTTTTTATCCGGCGAATTGAAGCAAACCGCCGCCGCCGCGGCGGAGAAAGAATCGGTGGAGAATCCGGAGGCAAAATCGACTACACCGGCGGTGGCACTGGAGCCGATCAATACGACGATCGAGAGGAGCCGATCCAACGGCGGCCGTGGGTACCGAACCGGGAAAGTGTCTCCGGCGATCGAGCCGCCGTCGCCGAAGGTCTCTGCCTGTGGATTCTGCAGCGCCTTTGGGAAACCGGCGAAGAAGAGCCGCCGGACGAAAACCGGTAAGCGTAGATCGCAATAAGCTCCGAAATTCTCCGACGAGCGTGGTCTGTGAGAGGAGTGAGTTTTGTCGGAAATAGAAATTAGCTGGAAATTAGGTATTGTGGGGTAATATATTTAAATTTAAAAACTTATTCTTGTGCTTTTTTTTTTTTTTTTTCTTTTTTTTAAAGTGCTTTTGTTACTTATTTTAGATCTTAGAATCGTAATTGGTGTATAAAGTATATAATATATGTATTATGTATAAATTATCATACCAAAATTTCTCCAATTCGCCCCCTCATCTCTTCAATTTTTACAATAATTCTCCTTTTTCTTTTTCAAATTTATAATTTAACCATATATAAATTAGGGAGTATGTGACAAAATTTGATGGTTTTGAATGTTGGATCTTGATAGGGTAATTTTGGTGATCCCAAGGAGATATATATGTCACATCAACTCTCACATCTAACCTAATATTATTCTCTATGGCCTTTGCTAATGTGTATGGTTCTGTAACAATTTTAATTTTTTATCTTAAGAAACAAATAATTATTATAATTTAATTTTTCAAATATAATTATGTTAATTTTTATTTTGTCGGGTTGAATTTTGAGTGGTTTGGTAGCCTTCCAAGTTTGATGGTTTTGTTAGTTGACTTTTGACATACCTTAATTTCTAAGAATATTAATTTTAGAAGTTAGTTTAAATTATCTCCAAAACTTTCACATTTTAACTTTTAATAAAATTATTTTTTAATTTGATTCATGTTATGGACCAAGCAACTAAGAAAATAACCAAAATTTGAGGCATTTTTAGTGGAGATCGCTTTGGTTTTTGAAACAAATTGAATAGGGAGGACTGTGGTCCAATTTTGATACGTGGACAAAACGTGTAGCCACCGCCCACTAAAATATTGTCCACTCAAGTCCATTACATATCACCGTCACATTTCTTACAAAGGTGTGAAAACCTCTTCTTAATAGACACATTTTAAAATTGTGAGACTAACAGTAATACGTAACGGGACAAAACGGTTCGCTCTCTTGTCCAACCGACGTGGGATCCAGAAGATCTATATCTTTAAGCGAAGGAAGCTATTGAAAAGCTCTTACTTCCATTTCCAACAAAATGTAGAGACATAGATCAATCAGAAAGTAAACTATAGATCAATCAGAAAGTAAACTATTCAACTCAACACATCCAAAACTTACTTGAATGCAGTGTAAGCACCGAAATGAAACATCAATCTCCTTCTTTCCCTCTTCTCCGTTCCATAATTTATCGATCCACGAACTTGGGGCTAACATCAATCCCGGCATAGCTAGCGAACTCCGAGCCTGGGGCAACCCTCAGCAAGAGGCAAGGTCAAATTTTCGGCTGTTCTGAATGTTCGAGGCACCATCTTGTCGACATAAAGAGTTCCCTCCAAATGATCACATTCGTGCTGTAAAATCCGAGCCTGCCAACCTGAAGCATCCACCTTGATACGACTTCCATATCGATCAAGACCGACTACCTCGACATCAAGATGGCGCTCCACCACTGCTCTAAATCCATCAACACTACAAGGAAAAAGAATGAAGAAATTAATGATGGATCACAAGGAAGAACATCCACAAGCAGATGAAGAAATCCTTGAGAAAGCAACACCAGTTTCACCAATGATAGTAAAGAATACACTTCAGATTCAACCATGACCGGAAACAATCTGTTAAAAGGGAGAACTTTGACTAATAAGCAACTTGAAACTAGAGAGCATACCATGAAGAAAGAAGGCATAACAATGAACTGATCACAATGATACAACCCGAACACAACCAGAATGATATTGAAAATTAAAAGATAAAATGTAACGGCCTAAGTCCGCCACTAGCAAATATTGTCTACTTTGGCCCATCACGTATAGCCGTTAGCTACACATTTATGTTGAGATCCCACATTGGTCGGAGAAGAGAACAAATCATTCCTTATAAGAGCGTGAAACCCTCCCCCTAGAAGACGCCTTTTAAAAACCTTGAGGGGAAGCTCGAAAGGGAAAGCCCAAAGAAGACAATATTTGCTAGCGGTGGACTTCAGCTGGTACATAAAAGCTACACGATAACCCAAGTACTTGGAACGTCCCCTCTCTTGACCACTCTCGCTCAAGCCTAAACATCTAAAAGCTTCCCTCCTTTCATCCATTCCCACCCTCTCTATTTACAACAATTCACCCTAATACTGCCCTAAAATATGACCAAAACATCCTAATTCTACCTAATATCATTGAGCACATGTTACGATCGCACTTTTCTTAGTAGCAGATTTTGTGATTGTGTAGCATCCACTTCCCAACACCAAGTAAGTCAAGTCAATTCGTATCAACGTCGCCTAGAGTCAGGCAACATATGTTCAAGCCTCAAGCCCCGATTTGAGAAGAAAATTTTAGAAAACGGGACAGAGAGATTTTGAAAGAGAATTTGAAAGCAAGGTCGAAGAGAAAGAAAGCATTGCTACATAGCATACAAGCAGCAGCAAATAAGTTTGGAGGCAGGGAGTAATAATCATACAAAAGTGGATTTATGAGAGAAGAGAGGAGAAAATTGAAAATATGCAGCTTACCTTAGGCAGCCTTCAAAAAACAGTGCAGTCTTGTTGCTTTTACTTTTTAGCTTTGGGTTTATGATCACCTGACTCAATGGAACTAAGCATTTGTGAAGGGAAAATTGGTGCACATAAAAAACACAGATACAGAATCAATTTGCTTTCTCATGAATATATATAACCATACCAGAAGATCAAAAGGTCGCCTATCTTGTGCTTTGATCTCCTCCTTGGGTGCATAACTGATATATTCTTTCGTGTCTTCCAAAACAATTATCTACAGCAAACTCCAAGGTTTTCAGTGACATTTCACAGTTAGCAAAACTCAAGAACACAATGAAGAAATGAAGCACCATTTCAGCTACCAAATCTCACATTTCCATCTCACAGAGCAAAGAGATAATCGGAAACAGAGTAAGAATTAGAGCCACACGAAATTTTGACTAACCCTTAATGGAATTCCAATCTGGGTAGCTGCAAGACCCACTCCAGGAGCGTTCCTCATGGCCACAACCATATCGTCGATAATCTTCTGAATCTTATCGGACCCTATTTCCTTCGGATCAACTTCACGAGCGGGTTCGTGCAGAACTGGGTCTCCAGCGTTCACAATCTTGGGTAAACTAGTTTTGTTTTTGTCTCCGAGACCCAGAAACCAACCAGCCTTCGCAATTGGAGAAAAGGACGAACTGTACGATTTCCGGGCCGGGATGAACTTGGGAATGTGATTCGATGAAGAAGTGGGTCCGCAAATGAGATTTCGGAATCTGGGTGTGGCTGAAGAAGGCTTCAGACACCTTTCGGCGAGAGAGAATGGTAAGAGACGAAAGGAGAATCGGTGAACTGTCTCCATTTCGCAGTGCTCCGCCAATGGCGACGGGAGTGTGGTTATGAGCTTAGAGGGTTTTAAGGCTTGAGATGGGTCTAATCGCGACGACGGATTGGGCGTCAAAACTTGCTTTTTAATCTTACAAATTCTATTTCCTGAGAACCCCTTTTAAAATCTGTTCCAAGTTTATTTTTATCCAACTTTCAAATGTTTCTGTCTTAAATTTTTTTATTATTCCTTTTGGACGTTCTTCTAACTAAATTTTTTTTATACTAACACAATCGTGAACCAGATATGAACACTAACAAACCCTTATGAATACCTTTATTAATTTTTGTTATTATCGGATATGAGCAGCAATGAAAGAATGAATAAACAATATTTCCCCTTATGAATACCTTTTGCATCACAAAAGATGGAAAACTCATGCTTTAATCTACATTTCCCCTTTACACAGGATAGTTACCAGACAAGAACAGAATCCATGACAAGAGAAACATAGGCGCCCAAGATTCAAAAACATGCTCTTCCAAGAACAGAGATCCCAGGTCAAAAATATGGGATCTAACAAGCCACTGTTTCTGCATGTTCTTCAGCTACATTTATAACTTGAGATGATGTCTTTCTCTCCCTCCTTGCATTCTGTCTAATGCTGTGGTGATATGGGTCGAGACTCGAGGGATCATCTCCGACCTCTCGAGATGCATGCCAACTAAAGCTTTTGCCAAGGCCTGCAACAATGATCAGTCCATCAACGGCTGCAAGTAACATAAATTGAACCAGAGAAGAACAAGAGGCAGTATCGAGTTCCTTGCTTGAAAACTCAAATACAGCCTCTCACCTTAAGAAACCTTGTTGGACAAACAGAGCAGACAAAATGAGCCTTCCCCATAGTCCATAGACACGAGTGACAATTAATCGAACGGGAAAACACACCACCAACATGCTACCTTCCCCATGGTCCATAGACATTACTCTCTCCATGTAATCTAAAGGGAGAACAACAAGATGATATATTTGCATACAGAGACAGATTCAGAAATCTTCAATCAGACAATGGCTTTCAAGAGGCATAAGGCCAGCAAATTTATAATCCACATAACAGCACAGAAATAGTACACACATACATGTATGAATAAACAAACAGCCCAAGTATGTGTGCCTAATGTGCGTGAGAGGGTGAGACTTGCTCAGTAACTCACAGAGAATATGGTAAATGAAGGCGGCTCCATTCAAAACCTCTTCTTCGTAATCGAGACCATATGTTTGAGTCAAGCCTTTAGCTACTAGCTGTACCAACCTTTTCCTCCTCTCTCATAAAGCTTCCATTCACCTAGTCCCATATCCAATTAGTAGAGATCGATATGGGTACTCAAGATATTGTGTCTGAAGAGATAAATAGATAGGACTACTAGTTGCTCGATTAGGGTCCTAGCTTTATTGCGAGCCAAAAATGTCAGCAGATCCTATAAAGAAAAAGAGAGCCTCTCAGAGAAAGTTTTTGTCGTCAAGAGAGAAGTCTCTAAAGCCGCTGTGGTCTGGGCTCTCACAACCTTTCGAAGATGTAACCCCATCAAAAACCAGTTTCCAATTAGCTTTGCAATTTACAAATAGACGTAAAGAAAGAATATGAGCTCCTTTAGAGCTTTCTGTTACTTTTATCTAGCACCAATCTACAAATCTCTTTTCAACTATTGACCAGTGTGGTACTCAAAGCTTCTAACTGAGAAGTATTGAAAGGAGGTACCCTTTTGGTAGCCAATGTGAGTATCAATTGAGCCTTCCCAGGCTGCCCCATCTTCTTGAGGGCTTTAAGTACTGAGTGAAGTGTATCAATGTTTGGAAACCAATTCTTGTTCATGGCATCTTTGCACATTGTATATGACAGGTTGAAATCCCCACTTCTGCACAGATAATGAATCATAGTTTGATAAATTTTGACATTTGACTTATATCCACTCCCATGCAAAGCAGAATAACCCCTTTTAGCCATTTCAAGAAACCCAGCTCTGCAAAAACCTTTCATTACAAGATTGTAAGTAATCTCATCTGGTACAATCCCAATGTTCTTCATCACATTCATCAATTTATTAGCCTCCCAAGCTCGTCTCCTGTCAACCAAATATTGAATTCTCACATTGAAAGAAGCAAGATTGGGCAAACAACCCCTCAAAACCATTAGATTCCACAGACCATTACTAACTTCGCATTGATTGACCTTGTAAAAAGCTGAAATTAACGTAGTATATGTAACCACGTCTGGTCTTATTCCCAACTTCTCCATCTCTAACATGAGAAGATAAGCTCTATTTAAAATACCCATATCACAAAAACCCTTCACAACAATGTTAACAGAAATAATATCCAACTCGATATTGAATTTTTCAGGAGTTTCTCTTAAAAATGTCTCGAGGGCTCCTAAATCACGAGTCTTCATCAAAACCTTAAGAACAGCATTAAATGATTTCACAGTCCTATGGCAGCCATATAAGTGCATATCATAAAAGGTATCAACAGCATGCTTGATCATCTCAGCCTTACCATATAACATTATGATTCTTATAATGAATCCTTCACGACGTCCTTGTGGAAGTGTCTTCTGATGCTCAAGTAAATGTTCGATGTAATCAAAGCGACGAGCTCCAGCCAGCCGAGACACGGTATCTTCAAATGCAAATCGATTCTCAATCACAAGTCGATCGTGCGCATTGGCTTTGAACAGATGGAACAGCTTTTCGGGGTCCCGTTCAGCTTTTAGTTTTATGAGGGCAGGTTCTTCGACAGTTTTCGAGTTCTGAACTTGATTCAATATAGCTGCAGAAGTCTCTGTTGATGCAATGACGGTACCAGCATGGCAGAATCTGCGAATGGGTCGCAGAGAGACCATGTTCTAGGCGTCGCCTCAAGAAGAAGAAACATACCCATCCATCAAAATCAAGATCTAAGCCATGTTCTTGAGAAAATAGCCGCTGCCCATCAATAACAAACTGGAAAACCCGAGAAGCGGCTGCTAATTCAATAATGAAGAAGTGATTTCTTCCAGAATTCAAATTCACTGAAATAAACTCGAAGAACACTTGGAGAACTAATCCGTGCATAAACAGTGATGCAATAACAGATTGAACAATCCCAAGATTAATGGAAACAAAAAGATTTGTTCAAGAAGAAGAGGAAATGGAGCGAATCAAAGAAAAGAACTGCCGTGGAAAGAATTGAGATGGGTAATGGGATAATGGAAGAAGTGCCGTAAGGGATCCGCGAGTAGGAAAGCTCTGAAATTTGTTACGGTCTCTCCCTCTCGTGAGGTTATGGAGTCAATTCGCGCACGTATGTGGAAGAAAATCATTTTCGTTTTGTCAATGTTAATGCAAATACTAATTAAGTTAATTTTTTTAAAAAACAAATTTGAAAATTAAGACTAAAAAAACTTTTCAAAATTTGAAATCATTATTTAAACCCAAATTTTGTATAACTTTACTTTTATTTAGAGACTTTTAATTTTGTGTACCAATATTAATTAAACAAGAATCTTTTCACATATATCAAATTTTAATATATGTTACACATATAATATGCATACTTTGTCTACAAAATAAAATAAAATAACATGCCTCAAACCAAAGATGAGTGACGTTTTGCTTAAGTCACAACCCAAGCGAGAGGATGAGAAAACCCAACGCCTCCCTCGCCATCTTTAACCTTTTTCTTCTCCTTTTCATGCACCAAACCACTTCATCATCTTTCATTTTGACAGCGGGCGGGCAAACGTCGACATCGACTATCACCTCCACATGGTTTTTGGCATTCCTTTTGACATGATTTCTAGCATCATCACCACGAACACAATCTAGATGGTTGACGATGGTGATAGGGGGATGCCAATGTGGGTTGGTTGTTTTTCTCGTTCTCTCACTTTCGCCCCTCTCCGAGCCTTGTATTATTTTCATAGCCCCTATTAACCATTAAGCTAACTCATAATGGTTTCATTCGTAACCATCAATGGATCATTCTAGTTCTAGTTTCAATTCCACCAACCAAGTACCCCTTAATAAGAACCAAAATTCATGCGTTCGTAGTTGCAAGACATAAGATCATCAGATCGATAGCGAGCATAAAAGGCGAACCAAGTTTGTGATACAAATTTAGTTCTAGTTTTCCCTGAGAAATGCTCAAACATTGATATGCAGAAGTAGAGTAAACAAAAGCAAGACTAAATGAGGTTAAATGGCTAACATCAGAGAACTTAGGCGTTCAATATAGAAAGGAAAATACTTGTGGAAATCTGTCTGTATACCTAAACTTTGCCACTTCGCTACTTCACTACTTCGCTACTTTGCTTTGGCCTTAGTCCTTTGAAGTTATGACAAGAAGCCCCAAAGCTCCAATCAGAATATACTGCAACAACAAACACCATACAACTTATTTTCTACTGTGATTTCAAGCAAATGCAGACGCAAAGATTCTGATCCAATTACGTAGGTGTGTCACTCCGTAGCTAGCCGTCCAGAAAGCGTATAATCAGAATCCACGATCACAAAGTTCTCAAAAAGAATTATGAACTCAACCATATATGTGAGCAGGGGATTCAAACGTCATGGTCAGGAATGTATGCATTAATTAGTTGATATATGCTCAAATTGGCCACAAAGTTTTCAAAATATAGATTTACGAACCTTAATTATCGGCTTCTCGGTCATAATAATAGTCACCCAACCAACATAAGGTAAAAACCTGAAGAAAACCGCGCGCGCATTAGCCATATATGTATTTACTATTTATACACTTCAATGGCAGAAAGAAAATGAGAACCAAATGAGACATTAAACATGATAATAAGATAAAATGACAGCCTTAAGTTCATAGTTCATAGTTCTTAAGTTCATAGTTCATAGTTCATAGACATCGAACATTAAACAGGAATGTTAAGAAACGAGCCCTGAGTTCATAGTTCTTACCCAACTGCTCTTCCCATGATATGATGCCGCTGAAGCCAAAGCTGACCTTGAGCATATAAAAGCCTATCATCCCCATAGTTATTATCCCCTAAAAGAAAATATGAGAAAGGTGAGTACTGAGTACTTTAAGGTAACAGGAGATAACCAGATTAGTAAATTTTGATCGTGCATATTTGATAATAGGTCACCTCGATACTTTTACGATACAACAGGACAATGAGTTTATGTTCTCAAATGTACAATAAACCACTAGAAGCTACCTTTGGTAAGAACATCAACTTCTCCCGTATCTGGCCGCTCATGAACCTGAGAACGCGATTAGATTATGGACAAACATAACCAAAAACTAGATTACTAAGGCCCCGTTTGATAGCCTAGTTTTTGGAGGGCACTGAAAATGGTGTAACCAGTTCCAAATATATTTAGGAGACTGGTTGGTTCAAAAGTTGCTTACCTTAATTACACGATGAACGATTGGAATTTCACGACCCTACAAAGGACAACCAAGAACATAATATTAACAAAGCCACAAAAGTGTAACAATAAGAAAATAAAATATAAGCATATTTGAAAGAAAATTGCAAGTATTAAACCCCTTCAGAGTACACCGCTTACATCGACATTAAAGACAACAATCTCTCCTGCACGGATAGGATCCTTACTCATGTGTAAGAATAAGATGTCCCCCTGAAATGATATGAATGATTAAAATTAGATACTGAAATTGAACTCGAACTGGTATGTTAAAATATTGATTAATCTTTTCATTTCACCAAGTGATGCATATAAACTACAAGTTTCGAATCATAAAACATTATAAACTCGAGAATGCCATGGATTCTTAACAGTGTTATAGAACCACCAAAAGATGATAAGTAAAAAAGTATATGAAGGTTGTTCCATAAGCAAACTTGAAAATCCATCACAGCAAAAATCATCTTACCCTCTTAAACCCTGGTTCCATGCTCCCAGAGAGAACAACAACAACGGGTGACTCGCTTCCAGTAATGCACATTAATGCCTTCCATATTATGAGTGCAGATGTTACAATCATGCCTGAAAAAAAAATTCAAAACGACTCGTTTTCAACCATCACAATGTCATAACATCGATGATAAATGTTAACAAGAACATCTTTGATTTGAAAAGTCAGTGAATCTCAAGCAAGAGTGGTCAGTAATCCCATTTATTCCAATAATATCTTCATGGGATAAGCTTGGAATCGGTAAAAAAAGGAAATGGTAACATCGTATTTGTAATTGAAGAGATCAATATCAAGAAATCAACTTCCAGAGCCTAACATAAACCAAAAATCAGTGAACTTAAAGTAACTATCTAATCTCCCAAAACCTAAGGACTCCTTAAACAAGATCTTTAATGATATGATCGAAAATGAATCGATCACGTTATAATGGAAATGACAACGATTTCCCCCTTTTCTACTCGCTAATGGGGAAAACAGAATTCGAAAACCAAATTGAACTGAACCACAAAACTCTGTTCATTGATATCCCAAATTAGGGTGCAAACTAAAACCCTTGTCGATCCCATTGTAAATTATGCATAAAAATTGCAGTGAAACCAGCTGGGTTTGAAGTTCTTATTATCTAAAAATCCCAGCGCCAAAAAGGAACCGAGATTTCAACTTTCAATCACGACCCAGAATATCGTTTCTCCCTAGAAGAACCGAGATCCGTAGAACAGCTGCAAAAGGCTTGAATATGAGAGAGATAAGAGAGAACGAACCGAGACTGACGGCCTGGGAGAGAACCTGACGAATCTGAAGGGATTTGATGGAATCCATGGTTTCTCCGATCCACCCCATTGCCCTTTTTCTCTGTTCGCGCGAAACTTCCTCCCTGGTTATGGTTGATCTTCAAAATCTCTCCGCCGATCCTCGAGAAGGCAATCCCTAATGAAGGAGACTCGTTTTCCTGCGGCGTTTAATTCTTGAATTTATATGAAATTAATATATATGAGAAATAAAAAAGAAATGAAATGGGAAATCCTCGTTGGAATTAGAAGTGAATTATTATTATTATTATTAGTATTACGAAATAAAAGATAAAACCACGCATTTGATTATAAATGGTGGAAGAACCGCCGGTTGCCACATTGGCGGCGCGTTGTGAGAGAAAAATGGAAGAGCCAACGCAGTGAGTTGACTCGGCTCTAAATTATTTTAAACCAAATGGGTCTCTCTTTTTAACAGCTAACCAATTAGGTATGAATTGAATTCAGTGGTAATTTTTCAAGCTTAGGTATGAATTGAATTTAGTGGTAATTTTTCAAGCTGACCACGAAGCATTCCTTACATAGGTGTAGGTAATAGGTCAAAGCGGACAATTGTAGGCTTCCATGGAAGGGAGATGGTGAAATCTCGAGAGAAAAACGAAGCATTCCTTGTGTGAATGAAACATTCATTATAAAAATGTAGAGACCTTAGACTACTACATGGGCGCCTCTTACAAGTGCTTTGATAAGAGGCGTTTTTATCTATAAATATCTTGGACATTGAAGAATGCTGAGATCGATATTCTCACATGGGTATTCCTTAAAAAAATATATAGCTTATGATCCTTTCAAAATACAAGAAGTTTCAATTTAATACCAGCAAGAGCTACACCATTGAAGAGAGGGTGGGAAATTAAACCCGCAAGAAAAGAAACCTCATTTCCAAAATACAAAAGATGTCATCACTTTATTTAACCCACACATTTCCAACAAACAGTTCCGGTACACATCGTTTATAGCCCTCACTCAGAGCTTCACATTTTCAACTCAATCCTTTTACATTGCTGCAGTCGATCCCACAGCTCCATGATACCCAGAGCAGAAATTAAAACCAAACCATACATCATTCGGGATCATCGCTTTGTAGTTGTACGTAACGGATCTTCTCGAAGAGTAACTATAGATGGTTACTTTGTCCACTACCCATCCGTCGTATCCTCTCCTGTAGAGGTAAACGTAGCATATCGGATACGTGCACGGTCCGTTTAAGTCGTATTTGTCTGTAGAGCAGCGCTCGAATGCCCTTGAAGATGGATCGTCAATCCTTGGTATGTATACCTAATCAGTCACATAATGTTTGAAGAACAATTAGGCATTTTGAGAACAATGGAAATGGGGAAGAAAATAACTCAAAAAGAATTAAATCAACTGTTGAAGAACCCAAAAACTAAACTACACGCCGTACCCCGAAACTTTCTTATACTACAAGAATGAGAGTACTAATCTTGTTCGTTGTCAATCACATTAACATCATTTAAAAATGACATAAAGTCGAACGACGTTAAAGCATTAACGTCAATTATAGTACGATCAAAGTACTAGTTTAGTCATTTCCTATTTCAGAGTTTTTAGATCAAAGTTCGCTTGATTTTCCAGAAACATTCTAAACCTGCATACAAATCTTGATAACAAAATATGTGTTCATCTCTGTTCTTCCTAAATATTAATGAAACAGCTATTTCGATCCTTTTTAGTCCATTAACTATATCCTTAAAAGGGACTAAACTCAACAAAATACCCCAAATCCAACACAAACAGCTACGAAAGTATCACCATCCATTACTTACAACAAGCCACAAATCTTTAAAAGCAGAAACATAATTGAGAGTACTACAGACTCATTTCATGATGATTTCATTTTGAATAAGTAGTGTTTATATGCTTAATTGTCAAAAACTAAATATCAAACACTATAGGCCTAATGTCAACATGTTTTCAAGAAGTATGGGGTTGAGTTAGATGAAATTGGATCACTGTTCATCAGACAATCCCCAGATTTCTAGTGCTCATACTTAACCATAGACACACAATGTTCAACAGAAATCACAAAAGATAATATGAAACAGTACTGATTTTACATTGGGATTGAAATTTTATTCCAAAATGAGAAAATACCTGATTGCCATAAGCATCCCCAAATGCAATACTGATCTGGTCTCGAGTATAAACAGGTGATCCACAGCTTGTTTTAATCGTCACCGTGTACGAACAGCTCCTAGCATTCTATACAAACACAAAACAACAGCAACAACAAGGAAAGGGTTCACGAGTCTTAAGTCTAAAATTACGCCAATAACGCAAAAACCCACATCGATTATTCATCACCAGAGCAGAAAATCAAACCACACACTGCAAATTTCTACGAAACGAACAAATGGGTGATTCTAATTTGAACGGTTAAACAAATTCATGATGGTTTTTCCCCCAATTTTTCTGGGGGGAAAAAATGGCGCGGTCTCGATCGTAAGAACACTTGGGGTTAAAACAAATCGCAATTGCTCACCTGGGTATTGTTGATCTTGAAGGATTGAAGAGGCTGTGGCTGAGACTGTGGGTGGGGAAGGATGGATCGAGAAGATTCTGAGAAGCCGAAGAGTACCAGGAGGAAATACAGGGAAATAGTTGCTTTCTTGAAGGATTCCATGGCCTCTCGTGCTCTGCTCTGCACTCCGATTATTGAAGGGCTCTTAAATATAAAGCCACGCGAACTCCCAACTGCCACGAGAATCACCCGAGCGTTGGAGACATTTTTCTAATAGATCTCTTCCTTTTCCGCTTTCCCCTTTTTGTTTTTCCTAAATAAAAATTAGCTTTAATACGGCTAAATTAATAAAAATACCTCTAAAATTAGTATTTTTTCTAAAAATATCTTTAAATTTTTAAAAATTGTAATAATATTTTTAAAGTTAAAGAAAAAAAAATATTAAAAAAATATTTATTATAAGTTTACGAAGAAACTATTAATATTTTGTTTAAAGAATAGTTTTGTATTTATAATTATATTTCAAAAATACTCTTGAACTTTGAAAAACTTTAGTTAATACCCTTAAAATAAGGTATTTTTAGACCATAAGTTTAAAATTTAGAACAAAAATACAAAGATTTTTTTTTATAGGTTTAAAATTTAAAGACAAAAAAATAAAATTTAAAAATATTTTTATTAATTTAGAAAAAAAAACAGGAGTACCTCCTCAACCTCAGCCAACAAGCGACGTTGAATCCTCTCATTTGTTCTTGAATTTTCAGTGAGAGGCAGGACATTGGCACCCTCGAGAGCAGCATTGGTGTCTTGACCCACACAACGTCAGATCTAGCCAGCAGCCTTTGTCAGTAAGACCTTCAACCTCCACATTTCCTTTCTCTTACTTCCCTTGTTCTGCAAATCATCTGGTTTTAGGCGTTTACCCTTGTTTGTCATCATGTTGGCGTCGTGTCTAATACGTAGGATCGTTCTCCTTTCAACTCTCACTACCACTTGTTTAAGCCCACCGGTAAGCTCGAGTGTGCTTTAATCCATTACGAACTCGGTTTAAGGTGAAGGCCACGAGGCAATATTCCTTATATACAAGTATTATAGCCCCTAAGTACAAAGTTCGGGTATTCATGTTTGTATGCACTGTTGTGCACCGAAAGCGGAACAAATGTACTCACAACCACAGTGAATAGAATTACACAAAGAGACATCAAAATATTTACGTGATTCGAAGAGAAGAAATTCCCCTACATCCACGAGGTAGCAATCAATCACTAATAATCAAAGCGTTACAAGTGAATACCTCATTATCACACTACAAAGACTCTCACCAAAATGTCATTCAAGATATACAATGTGACACACAAAACTCCCTCAAATTCCGATATCAACAACATTCTAAATAAGCCCGTGATAAAGAGACAATTGTTTGGATTAATATTAAAATAGTTACACAATTA
This sequence comes from Cucurbita moschata, assembly GCF_002738365.1. Taxonomy (NCBI): domain Eukaryota; kingdom Viridiplantae; phylum Streptophyta; class Magnoliopsida; order Cucurbitales; family Cucurbitaceae; genus Cucurbita; species Cucurbita moschata. The sequence goes on from NW_019268530.1 coordinate 631,435, forward strand.
ATAACCAAATTAATAATATTCTTATTTAATCCACCTTATAAATCGATGAAAGTTAATAACTAAATTAAATAAAAAACTTATATCGTTTTAGGATAGGACAATTTACAACATGTGGATGTGGAGTAGATCATAAAAATCAACGTGACAACGTGTGAATAAATAATTGTATGCTAAGTACACGTGGAGGGAAATGATTTGATGAAAGAAAAGGATCTTTGAAAAATGACGTACGGTGGGCCATCCCTAACCTTATCATTGAAAACACCAGATCAGATCATATTGATTTCCCGCCTTTTCATCTGGACCGTTGGATGCTCCACAAAATTGTCGGTAACCTCTATCGCTTGCCACGTTCTTTGGTGGCTAGCCAATCATGCCGGATGACATATTTTATGGAAAAAAAAAAAAAAATCCGTTCGTGAGTAAAATTAATAATAATTTCATCTAAATTATATATAAAAAAAAAAAAAAAAAAGTTGACATGATATATCTCTTAGAAAAGTTGATGAATTGACATCAAAAAAATAATTTGCCATGCAAGAATATTATGAAGTATATTTCAAGAGATTTAAAAAATAATTTTAATTTTAAAATTAAAAAAATTAAAAAGACCAATATTCATGGGTTAATTTAATTTAATTTATATTATTTATTTATTGTTTTAAACGTCATTAAATGTCATCCATCTAAGTCATAGAGGAAATTAAAATTTAGTTGGAAATTTGTGTGGCTCTAATTTGCTTGGACCATACTCCATATCTAGAGCCTTGTCACTTGGGCAATTCTAACCAATGTTTTATATTTCATTATTATTATTATTATCATTATCATTCACAATAAGGAAATTAATGCTTTTCAAAACTAATCAATTATTTATATCATTTTATTCCCTCTTTAACCCTCTCCAAAGATATTACAAGGAAAAAAAAAATATTGTCCAACCCACACTCCAACCAACTACTTTATAAAATAAAAAAAAAATATATATATATATATATAAATACGATAATGTTATATTATTAAAAGAATAATTAAAGTAACCATTATTAAATTAAAAGTTTGTATTTAAAATAAAATTCGGATTCATAAATGTAAGCATAAAAGAAAACTACATAAATAATGTCGATTTCTTTTATATATATATATATAATATAATATAATAAAATAAATAAATAAACTACATTTTACTTTAGTGAATCAATAATATTTTACTCAACTTTATCCTTTTTCATATGCTTGCAATCATTCCATTTATGCATAAAACTCCTTCCATTTTCGTTTCCCCTCTGCTTCTTCTTCGCTGAAGCTGAAGAAAAAAATCTGCAGAAACAGTACGGAAAGCTTCGAGAAAGGTATTTCCATGCCTCTGCTGCTCTTCAACTTTGTTTCTATTTACTTCTTCTTCTTGCTCATGTTTCTTACTAAAGCGTGTGTTATGAGTTCGTTCGACTATTTTACTTTTCAATCGCTTCCTGTTTTGTTAAATCTGTGTTGCTGCGATTAGTTCTCCGATTTTCTTTAGTTTTCTCTTCAAATCAATAACTGAATAGGATCGGTTTAGAGGATCTTGCTACTCGTCGGAGCTCTGCTATCTGATTAGTAGAATGCGACAGATCTCTGCCTCCTACGGTGGTTAGTCGCCGTCAGATCCGGTGACTCTGAGTGCCGTTTGGGCTGTAGGAGGGGACGGATCTCCGACCTTCGGTAGTCGGAGAGTTGGACGGCCGTCGACGGCTAGAGTACCGTCGAGAGAGAGAGTGGAGTCCGTACGTAGGAAATTTTTATATTATTATTTCTTATGTGCGTGTGGTTGTGGCACCACTTGCTGTTATCGCGTTCGCTCGTGGGCTCCGCCAGGTCTATTCATCGAAAACCCACAAAGAACGTTTTACCTTTCTTTTTTGGAAAATAATTAGGATCTAAAAAAACTTTAAAATATCCTTTATAACATTAAAGTTTCAATAATAACGCACCAACTTTCATTAGTTTTAAAAATAACTTTCATCGTCACAACTCTCCGTAATGGTACGAGATTGTCCACTTTGAGCATAAGTTTTTATGATTTTATTTTTGGCTTTCCAAAAAGCCTCAAACTAATGTAGAGAGCATTCTTTGATTATAAACCTATAATTATTCCCTTGGTACTTTCATCATCCAAGGGTCGACAAATACTTTCATAAAAATTAATGAGAATAAACAAATTATTAACATTCTAAAGATTGGTGGTAACAATTTAACATAATAAGCTTTAAATGCTTAAAATTCATAACTAGAATTTTGGAGCATCAAATTATGGGATGAAAAATAAATTATTGATGAACCCACCTACTATATTGTCATGAATGAAAAATTATAGTGTTTAACCTTCCTATTAGTTTTCATTAAAATACTTTTGGCGTTGATTTTGAGGTTAATAAATTTGATTATAGGGCCTAATTCAAGAGGATTACGTTAATTTTGTGTGGCAGTTGAGAAATGGCGCACATTCTGCTTCATGGCACCCTTCATGTCACCATTTATGAGGTGGATAAGCTTCACTCCGGTGCTCGCAATTTCTTGAAATCGGTAACTCTCTACTTTATCTTAATTAACTTTTCTTGAGGTGGATAAGCTTCATTCCGGTGGGAGCTAAAAGTTGATAACTTTTTTTGGGTGTGCAGTTGGTTGAAAACGTAGAGGAAGCTGTGGGGTTTGGCAGAGGAGTAACGAGGCTGTACGCCACCATTGATTTAGAGAAGGCCAGAGTTGGAAGAACAAGAAGACTCGAGAAAGAACATTCAAATCCAAAATGGTACGAAACTTTCCACATCTACTGTGCTCACATGGCTTCCAACATCATCTTCACTGTCAAAGACGACAATCCCATTGGAGCAACCTTAATCGGCAGAGCATATTTGCCTGTCAAAGAGATCATAAGCGGTGAAGAAGTTGACCAATGGGTTCCTATCTTGGACGAACGCAAGAAGCCGATTCGTGGAGACCCCAAAATTCATGTCAAATTACAATACTTCGATGTCACTAAGGATCAAAACTGGGGTCGTGGCATCAAAAGCTCCAAGTTTCCTGGAGTTCCCTACACTTATTTCTCTCAACGACAAGGTTGTAAGGTAACTTTGTACCAAGATGCTCATGTTCCTGACAACTTCATCCCCAAAATTCCTCTTGCTGGTGGCAAGTTTTATGAGCCAAATAGATGTTGGGAAGATATTTTTGATGCAATTATTAATGCTAAACACATGATTTACATTACTGGTTGGTCTGTTTACACTGAGATTTCTCTGGTGAGAGATAAAAGAAGGCCAAAGCCTGGTGGAGATATGATGCTTGGTGAATTGCTTAAGAAAAAAGCAAATGAAGGAGTTAGAGTTCTTTTGCTTGTTTGGAATGATACTACTTCTGTGCCTATCCTGAAGGAGGACGGGCTAATGGCTACTCATGATGAAGATACTGCTAAGTTCTTTGCTAATACTGATGTGCATTGTGTTCTGTGTCCTCGCAATCCTGATGATGGGGCTAATGTTATTCAGGATATTGCCGTTGGGACAATGTTTACTCATCATCAAAAGATTGTTGTTGTGGACAGTGCTTTGCCTAATGGAGATCCAAATCGAAGGAGGATTGTTAGTTTTGTTGGTGGGATTGATCTTTGTGATGGTAGATATGATACTCCATTTCATTCCCTTTTCAGGACTTTGGATTCAGCCCATCATGACGATTTCCATCAGCCAAACTTCACCGGTACTTCCATAAACAAAGGTGGTCCGAGAGAGCCATGGCACGATATCCATTCCCGCCTTGAAGGACCGGTTGCGTGGGATGTTTTGTACAACTTTGAGCAGAGGTGGAGGAAGCAAGGTGGAAAAGATTTGCTTGTGAAATTAAGGGAGTTGGATGCCATCTTCATCCCTCCATCACCTATCATGTTCCCTGATGACTTTGATAGTTGGAATGCTCAAGTTTTCAGGTCCATCGATGGCGGGGCGGCTTTTGGCTTCCCCGACTCGCCCGAAGAAGCAGCCAAAGCTGGACTTATAAGTGGAAAGGACAATATTATTGATAGAAGCATCCAAGATGCTTACATTAATGCCATTAGAAGAGCAAAGAATTTCATATACATTGAAAATCAGTATTTCCTTGGAAGCTCGTTTGAATGGAGAGGTACTGATGTGAAGCCGGAGATGATCAATGCCCTGCATCTAATCCCAAAGGAACTTTCACTTAAGATTGTGAGTAAGATTGAAGCTCGAGAGCGGTTCACTGTGTACGTCGTCGTCCCGATGTGGCCGGAAGGATTCCCAGAGGGGGGAACAGTTCAAGCTATATTAGATTGGCAAAGAAGAACAATGGAGATGATGTATAAAGATATAGCTCTAGCCCTTAGAGTTAATGGCATCGAAGAGGATCCTAGAAACTATCTGACTTTCTTTTGTGTAGGCAATCGCGAAGTTAAGAAGCCTGGAGAATATGAGCCATCAGAATCCCCTGATGAAAATTCCAGTTACCTTAGAGCCCAACAAGCCAGGCGCTTCATGATTTATGTTCATGCCAAGATGATGATCGGTAAGTTTTGACTTTCTCTTAGTTCTAGGAATTCTCTTTCCATACACGTCACCCAAGCCCACAGCTAGTAGATATTGTTCTTTTTCGCCTTTTCCTTCCAGAGCTTTCCCTCACCATTATAAAGAATGTTTCGTTCCTCTCTCCTACCGATGTGCGATTATGAGCTATTCCCAACAGATGATGAATTCTTGCCGAAAAATGATGACCTATTCTTGCCCGAAAATGAAACTTGTCATTTAACCTTAAACCTTAGTAAAATTAAAACTAGCCTTATCTCAGAGGTGGTAGTAAATTTTAGTTGAGAAAGCTAATGTTATTTTGTTTAAAACAGTTGATGATGAATACATAATAGTGGGATCAGCCAACATCAACCAAAGATCAATGGATGGTGCAAGGGACTCAGAGATAGCCATGGGAGCTTACCAGCCATTTCATCTGTCATCAAGAGAGCCAGCAAGAGGCCAAGTCCATGGCTTCCGCATGGCATTATGGTTTGAACATTTAGGATTACTCCATGACTCCTTCCTCTTTCCAGAAAGCATCGAGTGTGTAAGAAAAGTTAACCAACTTGCTGATAAATATTGGGACCTATACTCAAGTGAAACCTTTGAACACGACCTTCCCGGCCACCTGCTTCGCTACCCGATCAGCATCTCCGGTGACGGTGAAATTACCGAGCTTCCCGGGTTCGAGTTCTTCCCGGATACTAAGGCGCGAGTCCTAGGTAACAAGTCTAATTATCTCCCTCCGATCCTCACTACTTAAAAGTTACCACTTTTCCTAACTGTTGTAGAAAAGAAAATGCTGGCTTTCCTGTTCTTTCTCTTCAAGTTCTGCCTTTCCTACTCTGTTGTGATGGGAACGCAAGAAATCCTCGTGTTTGTGAAATGGTTTAATGTTTATGAATGTGATTGAAGTTGCTTTCTAATAAAACCTGGGACTTTGTTTGTAAGGGATTAAGGGTTGATTCATGTTATTTAATTTCTTAAAAAAATTATTTCAATCGGATTTTAAATTTTAAAATTCTGTATATAACAGGTCACATATTTTTTTAGTATACATATAAGATACAAAATTAAAATTTTGACTATAACGTATTTAAGTAAAATAAATGTATATACGAGTTGGGTTAAGAAAAAGACTAATGATACAGGTGTCAAATCCACGTGTCAAAAACTGAGTTGGAATCCGTAGTTGCGTTGTCCAGAGTGGGTCCCACCTGGATTTGACTGTTCATCCACTCGGATTCTGAGAACTCTTCCATGAGGGGGTTTGAATGAAAGTTGACTGCTTACCTCAGCGCCTCACCGGCTGCCACTGCCCAATCACCATCACCAATATTTAATATCTTTTTCCTTAAAATACTATTTATTTTTCAAATTAGTTTATAATATTTTTAATAAAATTTAAAACTTCATTTTGATCGAATTTGATGGGATAATAATATAGTAATAAAATCTAATATTTTTTTGATAATGGTGTATAAACCTACCTGTAATAAAACGAGTTAAAATGGACAATATCTATTAGCAGTGAATCTGAATTATTACAAATTGTATGAGAGAGATATTAAAATCAATTATGAGATCACACGTTGAATTTGAGACGAAAGAGAACGATGGTGGAAGTAACGGGATCCATATAATTAAAGTCTCCAATCGCCCTCACCCACTTGCTAACTAAAGTTGCTTTCCCAACTCAACTCCTCCACCCATTTTCTTCGATTGGTCAAGATACAAAAGAATCCCACAAACGAATTCAACTTTCGGCTTCCATTTTCCTCTTTCTTCTGTCCCCTTGTTCCCTCTCCTTCTTCGCCGGCCATGTCTTCCATTCTGAGCTCTCAAGGTCTCGTCATTGCCACTGCCATGGTCGTCTCCTCCACTGCTCTGTTTCTCGCCTTCTCTAAGCACCACAAGATCACTCCAACCCCTTCCAAATCCCTTCTACGTTCTTGCTTATCTTCTGGTAATTTCACTTTCTTTATTCATATTCTTTCCACGCTTTTCTTCTTTGATATCATATTGAATCATTGGTTGCCATAAATTTGACATCATATCGAAGATTTGGGGCTGAAACTTTTGGTGGGTTATTGTAAATTTGAATTTTTTAGCATGTTGTGGACATTTGGGGCTGTAAGTTTGGTGGGTTTTTGTGGTTAGATGATAAAAAGAGGGAGAAGAACAAGAACAAGAACAAGAAGAAGGGGAAGAAGGTGAGATTTGCAGAGGATGTGAAGGAGCCAAGAGGAAACGGAGAGGAGTACAGGAAAGAGCACGACGAGAAGATGGCTATGGCGGAAAGAAGAAGAAGAACAACATCAACAACAACGAGGAGCTGCAAAAATCAAACTCCTGCAAATCAACTTGCTTTGTACAATGGAATTCTTAAACAACGATCGCAGAGGATCCAATGTTCATTTTAATCAAAGCCTTTGCCTTTTCTTCTTCTTCTTCTTCTTCTTCTTTCGTTTTTGTTTTTCATTGTTTTCTGTGTGTTTCTGTTTCTGGGGATGGAATTAAAGTGATGTTTATATTAATCTACTCACCAATCTCCAAATTGGGGAGGTTCTGTTAATTAATCAAAAGTCAACTAAAAATTCACCTAAAAAATCTAAAATTTATCAAATAAGAGCAGATGAGATGAGTGGATATTATGTTGCATGACTTCTTTTTCTTTTTTTTAGATGATGTATAGTCCTCTTCAATTACGTTACGGTATGTCTCTCTTTTAATTTTTAGGCATGGTCTTATGGCGCAACGTTCACTTATCGTTACTATCCTCAAAGACTTACTCGAAAACAGAATCTACCTTATTGCACAATGAATTGTGACACTAACTTAATATCGTTGCGAGGATAACACGAACCTAAGTTAATCACTAACTCACTCGCCTTATGTAGGACTTGACATTTGAGACTTGGAGTGTAGATTGGAAATGGTTGTGGGCTATCCCATCTTGGACATTCAAACACCCCAATTGTGAGACTTGGCCCAGAACTCACTAGACATTCAATGACAACTAGTTCCTAGATACCCTCGTCTTAGCCAAGGGAAAGTATGTCTCAACTATCTGTTTGCCCACTTAGACACACCATATATTCGGAATTTGATATCGGAATTGGGAGAGTTTTGGGTGTCACATATGATATCGAGATTTGGGAGAGTTTTGGGTGTCATTTTGATATCGGAATTTGATATTGGGATTTGGGAGAGTTTTGGGTATCATTTGTTGAGTGACATATTGGTGAGAGTATTTTTTTATTAGTGATTGGTTGCTACCCGTGGATGTAGGGAAACTTCTTCCCTCCCAACCACATAAATATCTTGGTGTCTCTTTGTGTAATTTCGTTCATTGGTGTTGTGAGTACATTTGTTCCATTTTTAGTGCACAACAACATAACCGTACACCTCTCGAGATGAGGCATTTCCCTTCTACCAATTCTGAACTTAGGCACCTCTTGTGGCAAACGCTCAAAGACGTTAAGTTTTTCTTCTTGTCCTTTAATTTGATCTCCGTTCTTTTTCTAATATATTTAATCGAATTTTGACTCCTATATTATTTTATATAGTCTAAATTCTTTTATCTTCGCCTTTACTAAAGTATAAATCCAAATTACATAGGAGATTTAAATTTCACCGTTTAAAAATAGATTCAAAACAAATTATTCCTTTTATAGCTTAGATTTATTTAATCTATGTAATTAAAAAATTAAAATTTAGTTTAATTATAAAATTTTGTAAATTGATATAAACTTAAAAATAGTTTCTATAATTGGATAAAATATTGGTAAGTAGTTCTAACAATCTTTTTATTTATTTATTTATTTATTATTTAAGGGTAATTTAACTGTAATAATATTCTATGTTACCGCCATTTCCCTCTTCTTCCATTTCTTGCCATTAATTAAAAAAAACCAGAGAAGAAGAGGGAAGGTAGAAGAAGAAAGGGAAGCGGACAAGCTGAGCTTGTGAATCCTCGAAGAGGCATTTTCGATTTCAGGAAGCACGAGAGGGGCGACCCGTGATATTGTTCATTCAAGGTCGACCCACCTTTTTCCTCGAAAGTTTCAATTTCTTTTTCTCTCAATTTTTAATTTTGATCTATGGATTTCTCGAACTTGCTTTTGTTTCTGCCTTTAATCTTTACACCCGTGAATCATTTTCGATTTCAGAAGCGGCTCGGCTCTCTCGTCTTTTCTTCCTCGAATCGGATTTGGTGCTTCCTGGATCCGTTTTGGCCTTCTGGGTTTGCTTTTTAGACGTTGCCCTATACTTGGGGTAAGTTCTTTTTTGCTGTTTTGGATTTTGAATTTATTAGTTATTTGATTGATGCAATGGGCGTGGCATTGTTCTGTTCGCGAAATTGGTTATTGGCTGTGTTTGGTTTCTTAAAAGAAATTGTGGCAAAATGAAAGGAGGGATTTAAACTGGTTACCTAGCTGATTTCATCTTAATGATTGAACCATTTCTGCTGCTTTAATATTCATTTGTTTTGTTTCTAATGGACTTAATCTTAGCATTGAAATCCAAAGATCCAATGGCTTAAGGGGGATTCTCTTGAGTGTAATGGACATATGGGAAAATGTGAATAGCTATTGAATGAACATCATAGATATATCCCTGTCATGCTACAATGGCATCCTCTTTTTCTGCTTTTGGTTTTTTTTCATTGTTCACTATAGTTTTGAACTATGATGTGGCTGGTTGTCTAATGAGTTTCTTGATGAACTGTAGTTTGTAATAGAGCATTGGTTGCGTTGAAAACTATACAACTCTAAAGTTACGACCTCCGAAGTATATTGATCCAAGGCTTCTTGTAACACACTTTGGAAATCCCAAGCACGCGTGGTATGGACAACAGTGCTAACCAGTCACGGGGTGGTGATTCATCATTTAAAACCGAACAATTACAAGAGGATTCTAGCAAAGCTAACACTCCTGCATTTGTAAATCATGGTAAGTTCTCATTGCTGCTACAATTTCTTGCAACTTCGCTTCATTAACTTGTTGCCATAGCATTAAAGTCGAGAGCAAAGGCTCCAATGCCATTTTCTTAAATGTCAAGTCTCGATCCTGTCTGAGTTGATGCAACACAAACACCAAACAATCATCATGGCTCATCTAGTAGTCAATAACGGCAGTGAGAATAATAAGGAGCTCAGAGGGAATAAGTTTAAGTCATGGTGGCCACCTACCTAGAATTTAATATTCTACAAGTTTCCTTGACAACCAATGTAGTAGGATCAGACGGTTGTCACTTGCGATTAGTCGAAATGCGTGCAAGTAGTCTCAAATACTCAGCAAATATATATATAAGAAATAAATACTACGACCAATACATAGTTTGTAATTTGTTAGAATCCATTTACAAGCAAACGGTAAAGTAGCTGTACTACAATATAAAAAACAAATAACAAAAGCAATAGCGTTTTGAGGGGGCTCACTCTCCTACAATGAATTTCTATAGCACTATGTCTAACTCCACACTATAAATTCCTCTATTTGTAATCAATCCCACCCTAATAAAGTACCAAGTAATTGCAATTATGTCACTACTAACATTCTCAATGTAACTCTATTAATACTCTTACTCTGATATCATTATTCTATCGCTTTGCATACGAAAAGGTTGCAGCTTAGGAGTTTCTATGTTCAACAATATTGTCATTTGTTTAGGTGGTGGTTTGACAGTTTTAGTTGTAGGTCTTCTTCTCTGGAATCAAAATAGGCAGCAATGGCTGCTGAACAAAAAGGCCAACCGTAAAGAACAATTGATTCGAGAACCCAAATTGAGGTAAGTTGGTCACTGTTCTTTTCTATAACCAAAATTATTTATATATCCATAAATGCATCTGGAAAGTTTTGAGTTCTATTTATAGTGCTGTAATTAGATTATTGGCAACCCATTTATTCCAGTCCATACTGAAAACAATTTATTAGTTACTTCTAGATACTCCCATTGACAACTTCTAAATGATGTCTCATTTTCTAGAAGCATTTATGCGACACCTAGATGATCTTTTATTCCATACATTTTATGTATGTTTTCCAAAACATTGTTACGAGTTTCTATGATGCTTTTCTTCTAATGTGGCCATGATTTCACATCCCTACTAAGTGTTTGGTCAAGTAGGCCTATTAGAAGGTTAATTCTTCTATGGAATTTCTTTTATGGAGTTTGTTTGGAGAACTTTTCCCAAGACTTTTTTTTCTTGTTTTCTATTTTCAGAAGTGTTTTTAATAATTAGGATTGTATGGAAGGTAAAAGGTCAATGATATTGTTGATATTCAAATCACCATTCTCAAACGAGCAAGTTTCTTTGTTTGGAAAAAGAATTTTTTTTATAAAGAAGTTCCAAACTAGTCTAGTTCCAAGCATTGACATTTACTTCAATGAAATCATTCGTTTCTAAAAAGCCTTGATATTCTATTTCAATACTTCAACATGTTGATACTTGTCAAACTGAAGGCTTGCTGGATGATAAGAAACCAGAAAGAAAAATTGGTTATAACACTCTGGTTTCTCTGAATCGGGAGTTGATTATTCTTGAACTTTGTTTGTTGCATCTTTGTCAGCACTCATTGTCTCTGCATGCCTAAATCCTTCTGGCTTTGCAGTTGGAATGCAACGTACGACAGTTTGTTGGGAAGTAACAAGCCATTCCCGCAGCCTATACCGCTTGGTGTAAGTGTCCATCATATCCAACTTATATGCTTCTTCGCTGATCGAGTTTTCTGATTAATCTTGCCTGGTTGGTCCAATCTTGAAATCTACAGGAAATGGTCGATTTTCTCGTGGACATATGGGAGCAAGAGGGGCTGTATGATTGAATATCATGGATGGAATGTAAGATATTTGAAGGTTAAGCTAGACTCCGGAAGCTCCCTGAACTGCTGAACTAGAACTATAACATCTACAGGTTCAATTAATTGTTAAGTTGGCAACTTGAGCCAATACCAAAATGTAGCATTCTGCAAAACCAAAACAAAAAAACAAGTATCAATCCATATTATTACTGATCACTGTTCAGCTTGTTGCTCACGCGTCTTGTGTTCTTCCCTTGGGGTAGATTTTCTTTTAATCAAGTTCTTGTCTGAAACTTGAGTTGCTTCCTTCTGTTGAAATGGTGGACTGTGTAGAGAGAGACAAATGTGTTGATTGTTTCCAATATTTTATCCATAATTTGTTTCATTATATATAAAATTTTGCTCCCTTCTATGAAAAATGTTTATCTCAACAGCCATATCACTATTAGGATTCAAGTAAAGCAAGATACACAGCACCAACAAAGCGTGCCACTCTATAGTCTTGTCAAAGACAAAATTTGGTTACCGTACATGTACAATCATTTTTCAGAGTACAGAGGACGGTTGGATGCCGTGTGATGAGAGGACAAGAGAGCGTTGACTTTGAACGAGAACCGTTGATGATTCTCAATCAGGTGGTGTCAGTGTTTCTACATCAATCATGTGGCGTTCAGATATGCTCTCTCTTCTTCTTCTTCTACAATTGTAAATGTTGATGTGATGATGCAGAGACAGAGGATCTATGGTTTTGCTTTCTTTTCTCCATGAATATATATATATTTTTTAATTTTATTTTACTGTTTGATTTGCAGAGACTGAAAATGGAGGAACTATTTGTGATTGACGGCCCCCACTTTATTTGATTCCTTCTAGTTTTGAACTCACCAATGCCTTTATGAGTTTAATATTTTCCATGGAAGCTTTGACAAAATCTGCTGTTCTTCTATTCCACCACTGTTTTGGGGAAGCTTTTCACTTTCTCATCCTTTCCACAATGCCCACCAATTCCTTATATTGAAATCTCTTCCTTTATCTCTCATAAGACACAGAGCTTCTCTCACTCAGCTCCAATGGCTTCCCCAAGCAATCTTCTGAAACTCGTCATCGCCGTTGCTGTGGCGGCTGTCTTCTCCCTCTTGCTTCCTCTTCCTGCATTATCAGGTAAAGAAAGAACACCCTTTTAGCCGTTTTTTCATCAGCTGAAGAAAAAATTATAACTTTTGTGTGTCTCAGCTCCGGCAGTGGGAGGCGGCGAGAGTTTGTGGAAGAAGATGGTGTTGGGATCGAAGCCGCCAAGATGCGTAGGAAAGTGCTTGAATTGCCGGCCGTGTACGGCGTCGCTGGTGGTACCGGAGCACCGTGAAAGGAAGGGGTTTGAAGCTGATTTGAATCGTAGAGAAGAGGATGATAGCTATTATCTGTTGCATTGGAAATGTAAATGTGGGAATAAGCTTTATCAGCCATGAGAATATATGGTTTTCTGGGTTTTGCCATTAATGGAGTTGGGTGTTGTTTATGGGATGGTGGTTTTTATGTACAGAAATGAACATGTTTTAGCTTCTTTTGTACTCTGTTTTTCTTCCCCCCCCCCCCTGTTCTTTTGGTCCATTTTTGTCTGCCTTGCTGCCGTTTTCCAAGTTTTTGGAATTGGAATCACAATTTGTGTGGATGAGTTTATTTCATTTATGTTTATATTGAATACATCGACTTTTCATATAATATTCTAATGATTTTTTAAAATTAAGTCAAATGTTAAGTTAATGCATGAACATGTATGAATTGTTGTCACTCGCTTTAAAAGTTTCATTTTAGTGTCAACTATTGATCAATCTTGTCTGATAGCAACTTCATACAACATCTAGATAACTCTCCAATTGACATAGTACCGATTAAAAAGAATGCATTAAAAAATGGTAATAATGTTTTAAAATTTGCCTCTCAATTAAGTTTTGCAAATTTTCACTCCAAAACATTCGGACGATGAGTCATCTGGGTCCCGACAATCGAACATCGGACAATCTCACTTCACTAAAACACCCATTTAATCCCAACGACATTACCGTCCCTCCTCCACCACTACTCCAGGAAAAACTCCGCCCCATCTCCGCCGCACTCGGCGGCCTCGGCACCGGACAAACCCCTTCCAGCATCTGCACCACCTTCCTCATTGGCGGCCGAAGACTCGCCTCCTCCTGAACGCACCATACCGCCACCTCCACCACCGCCTCGACTCGCCAGTCCTCCTCCGTCACCGTCGCTGCCACTCTCGGGTCCAACACCCACCTACCCTTCTTCTCCGCCACCATCCTCGCCGCATACGACGGTAAATGCGCGCTCTCCGGAGACTGATCAGCGTCGTAGCACTTCCTGTTGGCAACAATCTCGAGAAGAACCATGCCATAGCTGTAGACATCGCTCTTATCGGATATGGCGAGGTTCGTGATCCACTCCGGCGCCATGTAGCCTCTAGTTCCTCGAAGCTGAGTGAAGATATTGCTCTGTTCTCTGTTAACAAGTTTCGCCATGCCGAAATCGGAGAGCTTTGGCGTGAAATTATCGTCGAGGAGGACGTTTTCCGGCTTTATATCGCAATGGATTATCTTTGATTCGCATTCTTGGTGAAGGTACGCCAAAGCCCTCGCCGTACCTGTTTGATCAACCAAATTAGAACATTCATATAATTTAGAACATTCATATAATCTAGAGTTCGAGATGTTACCCAATGCAATGTTGAATCTTGTTTCCCAATCCAAAAACCCATCTTCTTTCCCATTAAAAATCCACTTATCCAACGATCCATTGCTCATATACTCATAAACCAGAAGCCTATGAAGATTTTCAGAACAGAACCCTTTGAGCTTCACCAGATTCACATGGTGGATCCCGCCGATCAAACTCACCTCTGCTCTGAATTCTCTCCCTCCTTGCCCAATTTTCTCCAGTTTCTTCACTGCCAATCTCGTCCCATCTCCGAGATCCCCCAAATAAACCGATCCGAATCCCCCGTGCCCGATCTTCGTTGAGAAATTCCTTGTCGCTCGCCGGAGCTGTCGGTAGCTGAACCGCATCGGCCCGCTGGAAACCTCCTCGAGAAACTTGTCTTCCTCTGTTGCATCTTCAATGGAGCTTAACAATTCCTTCACTTTCCGCCGGTAGAACAAAAAACAGAGCAACCCCATGAAGGACAGAGCCATTGCAGCTATAAGAATACTCATGAGAACGATGTGCTTTCTTCTGTTTGGAGTTGGCGTAGGCGTTGTTTCGTTATTGTTGCTGTTGATGGGGAGCTCTATTTTCATATACGAAATGTACCCATTGGAGCCCTCGTCGGATCGCTGTAAACTTCCGATCTCGTCGAAGAAGAAGCAATCCCCTGAATTTGGTTCGAAGAACATCACATTGCAAGAGCAATTACTGGCGCAGGCTGCTTTGCAATTGTTCAAATCGGAGTTCAGCGCAGGAATGGAGAAACGAAGAGCGAAATAATCAAGGTTTTTCCCCAAATACAGAAGCTCGGTTGAATTGGATCTGCCATTGCAGGAGATTGAAGGGAATTTACAGTTGAATTTATCGTCGAGAATCGTGGAAGCACACTGGCATCGGTTGTCGAAGTAACATATGAAAAGAGGATCACAAGGCTCCGGAACTCCGCAACTTTCAGCCGGAATTCGAATGGGCTCCGGCGGAGCTGATTTTCCGCTCTCCAAATTGTGAAAAGCAATCGATCCATCGGTGTTTAAAACAGAAACCCATCTGTCTTTCCAATTCGATTGCCAGAAAAATTTGAATCCCCATAACAACTCCCCATTCTTGCCGAAGAAATTCCAAGAATTTGACTCCATAATCGCAAACAGAACATACCCATCTCCGCCGTTTCCGCTGCCAGAACCGGCGGCGGCTCGCTTTATTTTCCGGCCATCATTCGACAGAGCCCAATAGACTTGAGGATTCTGATAACCCGCAGACAGAACCAAATCTCCTTGTTTAAATTCCAAAAAACTCGAGAGATTATTGTCATTTGAGTAACTTTCAAGCTTCATTCCTTCCCAGAAAACCTGGCCGGGCAAAAGAGTATTGGTCGGAAAATGGAAGCTCTGCCAAACGAAGCTTCCATTTTTGCTCCTCAAAACCAAATTTCCAGAATCCAAAAGCTGCATTGAAACAACGCCGTGTCGGGCCGTCTCAGTCGACCAAATTGGAGCCGAATTCGGGCCAAATTGATCCAAATAAGTATCCCCTGTTTCATCGAACACGAACAGAGCAGAGTCGTTGACCGGAAAATCTCTGTTCGCCGTCCAGATTACTCTGGAACTGAGAATGTGAGTAATTCCGAGTGAGAATGTGCCGTCGTTGGCACCGGCGTAGAAGCCGAGAGCAAAAATGGAGGCTTTGGACAACAGAAAAACTCCATTTGTGTGGTTTAATTCTGATGCAGAAGCTTTGAAGCCTGGATTGAGCTTGTCAATCTCTTGGCATTTGACAATGTCGATGTGGGATTGAATCAGAAAAACGAAGAAGAAGAAGAAACTTGCGATTTTGAATAAACCCATCAAGAATTAGCTTCAAACTTCATTGATTCAATTGGTGAAAGTTGAAGATGAACAGAAGGAAAAAAAAAATAGAATTATGTTCCAATTTAATCTTTTTAATGCTATATATATTGTGATTAAGATTATATTTTGTGTAAAACAACTAAAATTGGGGACTAAATATAAAAGGTAAGTGTAGTTTAAAAAAATTATTAAAAATATCAAAGTTAGCGAACAAATAAATAAAATATGAAATTTTGTTCATGATTACTTTGACTTTTGATTTGACAAAAATAGTTTGACTTTAGTTTCAAGACAAATGCAGCTTTCTTATATTTGGTAAATATTAAAAAAAAAACATTAATTTCAATATTCAAACTTGTATAAAACAGTAGGATATAAGTCAACGAATTTTAGTTAGTAATTGTATAATTATTATTTTTTAAAAATTAGCGAGTAATTAAGATGCACTTGAATAAACTTTAATGTTGCATTAATTGTTGTATTAGTTAACCATTAATATCGCTAATGACATGCCACGATGTGCATAACATGCTACTTTTATAATGTTATATCACGATGGAATAATAATTAATAAAATAGTGGGCGTGGACTGCACAATCTCTTATAAATTATTTATAAACCACACCACTTTAAAATAAATAAAAGAGAATTTAAAATAATTAAAAAAGTGAAGTTACCAATTTGACCTTAAAGTTTTTAACTTTATCTTATAATATTAAATTTATAATTTTATGGTCTAAGAATAATTTTGTCAAGTCATAGATCTCGAACTTAGGTTGCCTGAGCTGAGAGAAAAAATATATGTACGTGGCAAACACTTTTCTAAGTTTTTTTTCTTTCTCTATATTTCAGGTAACTATTCATGCCCAGGATCTATATTAGGATTCAAAAACGGATGTCGCCGACATTCCATTGCATGTCCCGTGACATGGTTATATGCACGAGTCATTTCAACATGTTTTGTCCTTACTAGTATGCATCCTAAAAAGATTTTTAGTAATTCACCCAACATAAAAATTTATTCAAGTAAAACACGCTTAACCATGAAAATCCTATGATTTTGCTATCGAAATGATAGATGTACCTTATTGATATAGATAATGATGACATTGTTGAAGGGTCACTAGTAGATACTTGTATGAATTTTTGGATAATGAATGGTAACGGGGAATGTCCCAAATTACCCATATATATATATATATATATGTATGTTGGCATTGGTGGAAGACAGAGAAAATCAATCAAGTATTCCTTCGTAGTTTTTACAAAGTTCTATTCTCTCAAATAATTCTACAAAATTTATCTATCGTCACTAACATACCTAATATGAGGTCATGGATAGATATTTCTCTTCAAATAATCTCTCTGTGGATGACTCGAGGATATCTTTGGAGATATGAACATATTCCGTGCTTTTGAAAACATTAATCTCAACCTCGAAAACACAATTTTTTCTACGTCAACTAAAAGTGAAACGAAACGACAAGGTATCGATAGAGAACATAATAAAGCTCTACACATTAGAGTGATGACTAAAGAATGAAAATCCATTCGGGAAGAGATTAATATGATTTAAAAAAATGAAAAACTAAACAAAAAATTGTTATAAAAAAAAAAAAAATCGATATATATATATATAATATATATATATATCTCTCCTTTTGGAACAAGAATGGAACCTGAAACCTAAGCCAAGAACAGGTTTAGAACACAGCAGAACACGGTCAGATTCGGACGTGAAACTCACATTTCAATTCCCTTAAAAGCAACGTTATCCAAATGCGTTCACGTCCGGATTGACAGGTGGCTGGAAGACCGTCACCACGACCTTCCCACGCTCCTCCTCCTTTCCAAGCCCTGATAGCAAAGTGCGGGAAAACACATATTCCTTTCCATTTTAAAAATAAAAAAATTTTAAAAAGCAAAAAAATGGAATTTTGGAATTTTGGAATCTTTGGATTTTCTTTCTTATCCAAAGCAGGAGAGAGAGAGAGAAACAAAAAAGATTGGATTTTTAAGTCAGAATCCCTACACAAGAACAGTTCCTAATCCCTGAACTCGCCTCTCTGATCTTGACACGTGGTTGATGATTAAAGAATTTGAAGCTCACCCTTCTTTTGATTGGACAAAGTGTCAGATGGGTTTTGGATTTTGAACTTTGCCTTTGCGGTGAAGGTAAGTTTAGCACAGCCCTTGTGGGATTTTAGGACTAACCACCAAAAAGGCACACCTCAGAGACTCTCTCTCAACGGTTTGTGTGTTCTTTTTTGGCCACAAGACCAAAAACTGGAGAGAAGGGAGAGAAGTTAGACAGATTTCTAGAGAGAGAAAGTGAGAAAAATGGAGAACAAAGAGGAAGCCATGCTGATAGTGGAAGATGAAGCTCAAACTAAGAGTAGAGAAGGAGTAGCAGCCATGGATGAAGTCATTTCTGTGGAGCTTCCTGCCCCACCTACTTGGAAGAAACTGGTCTCTCTCTCTCTAAAAGTTTGAAATTTTCTCTAAATTTAGGCCCTTTTTTTGCCAGAAAGAAGCTTTTATCCTCTTGATATTGCAGTTTTTGTGTCTGTTCTTGTGAATTTCATCTCAAATGTTCTGTTTTTGTGTTAAAGTTTGTGTTTTTTTTGGGGGGGTTTAGAACTCTGTTTTTAGCTCTAGGGCTTGTTTGCATGGTTAGGGTTCTGTTACATCCTTAATTCCTTGTCTTTTGAAAGCTGTCTTGTTGAACAGTCCATTGATTCTTTTCTTGTGGGTAGAATTGTTGAAAAATTAGGCGTTTCTTTGGTGCTTCTTTTCCCTGAGTTCTTCATTTTTTTTTTTTCTTTTCAAAGATTGGGTATGAAATGTAAGCTTATGGGGAATCTTTTGGATTTTGAAGTGAAAAACGAGCTTCTATGAAGTTCTAGATGATGAATACCTATGAAAGAGCTTCTGTTTGATTGAAAACAAGGAACTGTATGTACCATTTGACCTGCTGGAGTGTTTTACTTAAGAGTGTTAACCTGAGATCCCACGACGGTTGGAGAGGAGAACGAAACATTCTTTATAAGGGTGTAGAAATCTCTCGCTAGCATACGTGTTTTAAAAACCTTGAGAGAAAACCCGAAAGAGAAAGTCCAAAGAGGACAATATCGGCTAGCTGTAGCCCACGGTTAAGTTTTCTAGGCTTCTCGAATGATAGCACGTGGTGTCATGTGTTTGATATTCTTGATCTTGTGTGCTCTTGAGATACTTGGAAAGCTTCATCTTGGGAAGCACTTTTGAAACTGTCGGTGCCTAAAGCTGTCTGCTCTTTAGGGCTGCAATAGAAAACTGAATCCAATGCTTTTGATCTGAGGCCTACATGTTTTTAACCTAAGTTCAGGCTGTTTTTGAAGTGTTATATGAATCATGCTGAGGAGTTTTGTGGCTTTTATTGTATTAGCTGTGGTGACCAAATGATTGTTTGAACTATGAAGCTTGTCAGTTCTTGATGTTTTATCAATAGTCCTATTGTAACACGGTTTGCTGTTGGAGATTGCCTCGATTCTTCGAAACAGTGAAATCTACCACGGTTTTTTCCCCACGATGTTGAATATTGATTGTATTAATCTAAGCTCACCACTAGTAGATATTGTCCGTTTGGCCTGTTACGTATCGCCGTCAGTCTCACGGTTTTGAAACGCGTCTATTAGGGAGAGGTTCCACACCCTTATAAGAAATGCTTTATTCCCCTTTTCAACCGACGTAGGATCTCATAATGATAATTGTTCAACTCGCCCCCATCCATCCCTGCCATCTTTTCCATGTTTGTTCTTTCTGGATTTTTCATAACATGTTCGGGTGGCTTGATATAACAGCCGAAACCAACCGCTAGCAGATATTGTTCTCTTTGGGTTTTCCCTTCCGAGCTTCCCCTTAAGGTTTTAAAACGTGTTCATTAGGTAGAGGTTTCCGTACTCTCATAAGGAATGCTTTGTTCTCCTCTCCAACCGATATGGGATCTCACGCTTGAGACTAATGCATGTTGTATTATGAAATCTGCCAAACTCTCGACCTTTAGCGTATATGGATCTTCTCCTTTTGGAAGATTTTCATGTTATGACTGACAAATTGTTTTTCTTGTTTCAGTTCATACCCAAGAGGGCAGGTACACCAAGAAAGAGTGAGATTGTATTCATTGCTCCAACTGGTGAAGAAATTGGTAACAGGAAACTGCTGGAGCAGTACCTAAAATTGCATCCTGGTAGTCCTGCAATATCGGAGTTTGATTGGAGCACGGGCGAGGCGCCTAGAAGATCAGTAAGGATTAGTGAGAAGGTTAAGGAAACTCCACCTAAAGAGGAGCCTCCGAAGAAACGGAGCCGAAAATCCTCCGGTTCGAAGAAAGACATGAAGGAGGAAGCTGATGCAGTTCCTAAAGTTCCTGAAGAAGTTGAAATGAAAGATGCAGAGGGGAATGACAAGGCGGGTGGCTATGTTGGTGAAGCTGAAAATGGTCAAACAGAACACCAGGCAGCCACCGAGGAGATGGCTCCTGAGGTGAAAGAAGATGAAAAGCAAGTCCTCAAGGGAAGTTCCGATGTCGATGTTAACTCTGAATTTGTCGGTAAAGACGAAACGGATAAGAATGGTGGCGAAACCGACGGTCGAGGTTACATTGAAGAAGCTGAAAAGCAAGGAAATGATGTAGCAGAAACAGTCTCACCCAATGAGCATACTGTTGCTACTGAGGTTAACAAATCTGAAAAAGAGACAGACCAAGAAAACAACAATCCCGACAAGGATGACAACGATCCTGGCAATGTCGTTGTTCTACAAGCGAAAGGAGTCGTCGAGGAAGAGAAACAAAATGATCTGAATGAAGCAGCAGCACCAGAAGACAATGAGGCTAAGTGTAATCACGACGTTTCAACAAATGGTGCAGCTCATGCCGAGGACCGAAGCATCAAAGATGATAACATGGCAAAAGAAAACGGGAAGCTTTAGCTAAGACAGACCGAGGAATAGATGCAGCAGTGCATACCACAACCGCCTGCAGACTGCTGTATTATGCCTACTTCCCATCACCATTTGGCGGTCTTGACACCAGATCTTTGTAGCAACTGCTTACTCTCTTCCACGATGACAGTAACTTTAGTATGTCTTAGCTTTAGTTTTACGAATGTATTTACCGAAAAGAGAACTCTTAGTTGTCAGAATTAGAGTTTAGAATCTGCAGCTTTTGTTGTTTTTGCTTACCGAACTTCTTTTGACTGTAGAATGTTACTGTTAATCAACCTTCTAATTTAACTTCGGGTGAAACATGTTCTTCTGTTTCTTACTGCTGCTGTTTTTGCTCTTTTCTTTCTCAACGATCCAATAATAACTTCCATTCTGTAACAGCCAAACTCCACCACCACTAATAGATATTGTCCGCTTTGGTCCGTTACGTATTGTCATCAGTCTCATGACTTTAACGTGCATCTACTAGGAAGAGGTTTCCACATTCTTAAAAGGAAGACTTTGTTCTCCTCTCCATTACCCGAAGAAGTAGAACATCATGCTGAAACAAAGCAAGATGGATATTCCAAACCCCATCCATGAAACATGACAGAGAAAATGGAGGTTTTTCCAAGAAAAGCAAGAGATGAAAAGAAAGGGAAGAATCTATACTATGCCTCCTTTAAAGAACTCCATAGGAATAACGAATCTTCTTCCATCTCATCAAAATTTGAATCATGTTTAGACAAAGGCTAAGGAATCTGAGAGAAGGAAAGGATTGCATCATTCAAATGATGTTGTGCTCCTATTTTTTGGCCAACCAAGTTAGTTTTTCAATACCCATTAGCTACAAAAGGAACTCTTTTTCTTTCTACTTTTGCCTCCCCACAAACAAAATGGCTACTCATTTCCTCCCTCCTCCTGCAGTTTCAAGGAAGATGTTGTGGCATTTATGAACCCTCTTTTGCAATTCTTCTCCCTCATTGCCTCTCCTTTTTTCATTAATGCATACCCATTCCTTGCTTACAACAATGACCCTCAGCATATTGACATCAACTATGCACTCTTCAACAACAACAACCGCATTTTCGACCCCAAAACGTTCGACGCTCAAGTCGATGCAGCTTATGCTGCTCTCCACAATGTCGGCTTCCCCAACATGCCAGTCATCGTTTCCGAGACTGGCTGGGCTTCTCATGGGGACGAGAATGAAGCCGGTGCGACGTTGGAAAATGCAAGGACATACAATAAAAATCTACTTAAGAAGTTGATGAAGAAGAAGGGAACTCCTTACCAACCCAAAACTGTTGTCAAGGCTTACGTTTTTGCTCTCTTCAACGAGAACTCAAAGCCCAGGCCTACGTTCGAGAGGAACTTCGGCCTCTTCAAGCCTGATGCCAGCATTGCAT
Organism: Cucurbita moschata; assembly: GCF_002738365.1. Taxonomy (NCBI): domain Eukaryota; kingdom Viridiplantae; phylum Streptophyta; class Magnoliopsida; order Cucurbitales; family Cucurbitaceae; genus Cucurbita; species Cucurbita moschata. The sequence continues at coordinate 653,728 of NW_019268530.1, forward strand.
ATGATATCAGCGGTTGAGGATTGTTGGGAGCGAGTCCCACATTTGCTAATTGAGGGAATGATCACGAGTTTATAAGCAAGAAATACATCTCCATTGGTACGAGCTCTTTTGGAAAAACCCAAAACAAAGCTATGAGAGCTCATGCTCAAAGTGGACAATATCATATCATTGTGGAGATCCGTGATTCCTAATCCTCAAACCTTCCTCTGCACCACCCTCATCTCTTCTCTCTTTCAAGGTAACATTTTCCATTTCAACTCATTTCTATGCCCTTTAAGCTTACCTAATTTCTGTTTCTTCTTCTGTCCAGAAACTTGGATTTGGAGGCTCATATTCAATGCTTCTCACACCCACCGATGCTCCTCTGATGCTCGTTCTTGCATCATAGAAGAAAGCTCCAACAACATCAAAACATCTTTAATTCTTTGACTAACTCATTCATTTTTTTTCAGCGATGTAACAATTCCATTCCACTCTCTAATACTGGTTGTGGTGTTCGTTTTAGATTTATATTTCATGTGAGGGAATCATTTTGAATTCTTCTTTTATCAAATTTCAAAACAAAAAAGAAGTTTATACAAACAAACAAACAAGCAACCCCTTAAAGCAAAAAGAAAAAGAAAAAAAAAAGGCCTCAAAATCAATTAAGGGTTCGATTTGGTTCGCTGCTAGAATAAACCCCATCATCTCCGTTGATCCGATCAAGAACAAGCACCAAGGCCATGGCAAAAGCTCCATTAAAACCAGGCTTCACACAGAGAGAAAAAACATCTTTTCCAAGCAACACGTTGGTGGAAGCATCAACTTTCCTCTTAATCTCAGCCACTGTCTCTTTCTTCGCGTTCAAAATTTTGCATAAACGTTGCCCAAAAGACCCCTCGATTTGATACTCCTCGCTGGAATTTCTGTACATCTCCACCGTGACACTCGACCTTCCTATAACCGACGACCGCCGCACTCCGAAGATCGGTCTTTGACCGTTGATTCTCTCATGGAGATACCCTTCCCACCGTTGATGCAAACTCGGCCTCTGTTTTCGTAGGAAAAAACAGAGTAAAAACCCCATAACACAAAACTCGAAAAACAAGAACCCAAATCCAAAATTACCCAAAACCCATTTGAATTCAACAAAAAAATAAACAGAAATGAGGCATTACCTTGCGGCGGAGGGTGAAGAGGCATCGTCCATGAGGGTCCATTAGAACGAGCTCATCTTTGTAACGAGAATCAGGGCCGTATGAATCGACTCGAAAGACGAGTCTACCATAGCAATCGTAAACGGTAAATCCATCTCCGGCGAAGAAGAGAGAGGTTTTCATGACAGTGAGATGGGTGGTAGTGGTGGTGGCGGTGGAGGAGGCGATGCCGACTCCTTTATGGAAAAACTTAGAGTCATCAATGGAAGAAACCTTCATTTTAGTGGGTTTTTGGTGATACAGAGAAATGGGAAGCTCTGTCCTCTTATAAAGAAGATAGAATGCGAATAAGTGGAGGAGAAAGAGAAAGGGACAGAGGTTGAAGGGTCGGCGGGACGGCTCAGCAAAGAGAACTCGAGAAGAAATGGGCGAGTGATAGTGGTGGGTCTGGTTTGAAACATGAACGCGGAGGTTAAACTTTGGCGCGTTTCAAGTGTTCGTATTTCATTTTTGGTCTTGTAAAAATATTGTTTTTTTTTTTAAAAAAAATTTATTTTTATCAAGTAGAATTGAGAATCATATTCCAAATGGAGATCTAGTGTATCTCCATTAGAGTCATACCCTAAATTCGACTTAGAGAAAGTAGGTTGTGATCTCATACATCAAAACAAATAAAAGGAGATTCTCAATGACAAGTATCATGATATGATCGAGGAAAATGATGCATATCTAACTCATCAAAAGTGTGCATTGAAGCTAAATCGAGGTATACACAAAGTTCGAGAGAACCAAACAACACAAGTATCAAAGACAAGCTCGAAGAGGGTCGAGCAGGGCTCCAGACCACAACTTCAAAAGTCTAGGTTTCTTCTTTCATCTCGACAAGTTATTAGGGCTCATTATTCCTTGCGACTTGGATGTACTCTCTAGAGAAAAAGAATTGAATTTGGATAAAGTTTAAAAAGGGAAATTATTTACATCTGATTTTTTTCGATATTAAGTTATATTTTATTTAAATTTTTATTTATTGAAAATTACATTATGACGACAGAGATTAAATGAAAAAGTGATTACATATATATAAAGAATTAAGATTTGGAAGATATTATGGCATATTTATCTTTATTAAAAAAAAACATAGTAGATGGAATATTAATTGGTTGAGTTGATAAGATAATAATGTAAACGTGATGGATATGAAGAAATAGGGATATTTATTAAGTCACACCATGCGTGGACAGATGAACAAATTATTATATGCTTTTTGGCGTTTTGGGTTTCATGGGGACACGTCACTTTCTAATAATTTCTTAACTGTTTAATTAAATAAAAATAAAAAAGTATATATATTACATAATTGTATTATAAAAAAGATATATAATTGGAGAGAAATTTATCCCTCAATTTAATTCATAAAATTTTCATTTATTTGAATTTTAACCATTTAAATAAATTTATAATTCAACTAAATCACCTTTGATAAAAAAAAAAAAAAAATATATATATATATATATTATTAATGTGAAATAATTTGTATGAATGTTTCTAGAATGTTTAATATTTTAATTACATGATGATGAGGAAACATATTCGTGTAATTAATATTTCCAATTATAATAAAATGTTGCTAAGTTAGGGTAGTTTAGGGACATTAATGGAGGACAGTAGAAGGCCACGTCCGTACGAGCTTGAAAGCAATGCCTTTATGGTGGAATTTTGGAGACAAAATAAAATATTTATTTTGAGCCACAAACCCCTAATCTTCATTTATTTATTTTCTAGCCCTAAGTTGACCCTATTTTATGCCCTTTTAAACTTTATTCCCTTCCATCATATAACTCTAATTTCTTTTTATTACATTATAAATTTTTTTAAAATTGTATCCATTTAATATTTGATTTTGTTAATATATGGAAACTTTAAATTATACTTCTAAATATTTATTTGATGTCGTGTTCATTTAACTATTTTCTTTTCCAGATGTGATATGATTGGATGGAGAATAATTCAAGTACATAAGCAACAATAATATCATTTTAGATAAATTTTCTTTTTTTGAAAAACCTATTTTGTGTTAAGCTAACAACAAGTTTTGGAAACCCTAATGTGAATGTATGAGTAATTAAAGTTTAGTATTGATGAGTTGAGTGTTTGATTCGAGGGTTTCTTCTTCCACCACATGTTTTGACCTCAAATCAATGCTTCAATGGCTACAACTCCCAATCCCTTATGCTTCTTGTCTTGTTCATTTCTAAACCCTTTAATCTCATGTTCATATGCATAATGAGACCCTAATATTCGATCATTACTTGCTCTATATGTCCATATCATACTACATCTATTACACTCCACCCAATTTTCAACCTCAAACACTTCTCGTAACAGTCTAAGTCTACTCGAAGTAGATATTGTCAACTTTGACTCGTTACAAATGGTATCAGTACCAGACACTGAGTGGTGTGCCAGCGATGATGCTGGCCCCGAGAGGAGTAGATTATGAGATCCCTCGTCGGTTGGAGAGGGGAACAAAGCATTCTGGGTGTGGAAACCTCTAGCTCTCTAGTAGACACATTTCAAAACAGTAAGGGACGTAAAGGGCTGAAACAATCGATAGGGATAGGGAAAGTTGGTGAGGATATCATTAGTTTGAATGTAACATTACAACCACAACCAGTTTTTGCTTGATAAAAGTGGATTGAAAACCAAGAAAAGAAAAGGAAAAAGAAACAGAAAGGAAGAAAGAATTATAACTCTACAAAAAGAAAAGAAAAGAAAAGATGTTTGAGGTGAAGAAGAGAAAAAGTAGGGTTTTCCAATGAGCCATTCCATTGTTCTTTTTCTGATTAAGATCACTTCTTCTTCTTCTTCTTCTTCTTCTTCTTCTTCTTCTTCTTCTTTTTAGTTTCTGGGTTCAATTCTGTTGCATTGGGTACCTAACTCCTGCGCCCAACACTCTTTGCTGCTCTATCTGCATCACATGCAAATTACAAAAGCTAAATGAAAAAAAGCTGCCTTTTTTGTGTAACAATTTTTATACAACAACTTTCATCTTTCCCTATCTTCAACTCACCTGAAACAGCTCGTGAAGTTTGCTCTTTAAATAACAATACTCGTGTTCAAGTACTTCCAATGCTCTCAAACACCTGCCAATTGTCCACTTTGAGCATAACTACTCATAAGTACTCATGGTTTCTCTAAAAAGCCTCGTAACAATGAAGATGTATTCCTTACGTATAAATGATTCCACTTTGAAAATCTCAAAAAAGGTGCCCAGATGATGTGTTTTTTTTGAATGATGATAAATAAGAAGATAAAAAGGATAAAAATGGGGGGTTTTGATTAAATAATTACCCAGCACGGTTGCTTTGTTCAGAATTGGCTCGAAATGCAATGCAAACATTTCTGACTCTGTTAGCTCCAATGCTTGAGCTGCTCCCCATCAGTTGATTCAAATGGTTTCCCATCTTCTTGTAATCAGTCAGCTCTCTCTCAATTCTGTCCAATCCAAACAAAAACCCTAACCCCCATCAACAACCTTTCCTTATTCTTATTCTTTGTGTGTCTGTGCATGAGAACTACAAAACAAAGACTTACAACAGCGCTCTTAGGTTTTTCAACAGCCGCTCCGATTCTTGAAAGTAAATGTTCACTACTTCCGATACGAAATTTGGAGAGCTTTCATCTTGAAGCTGTTGTAGCTGCAAGAATTGTTCGTCTAATACTCCCTGCATTACAAAAATTGAATTTAGTGATGAAAAACGTTTAATATGAGCAAGAATTTTCAAATTCATTCGTGTTGGATGAAACTCACACATCTACTAATTGCTACGAGGTCTTTTGGAGAGGCTAAAAGCAAAGTAATGAGAGCTTATGCGGAAAGTGGACAAAATCTAACCATTCGAACATCATTTCCTCCCCATTTCAAGCGTGATTCAAGCAAAACATTTAATATGGTTCTAAAATTTGAAGAAACACATCAAACCCTTGTTAGAAAAATCATTATTACACAAAAAAAATTTCATTTTTTTGAGTAATTGAAGCAAAACCCTTGAACCCTTATTGAAGAACAATCGCAATTGAAGCAAAACCCTTGAATCCTTATTGAAGAACAATCGCATTGTAAAGGCACCAAATGAAAAAGTGAAAAATAAAAGAGAGAGAGTTTATGAAATTTACTTGGTGGAAGAGTAGGGCGAGTAAGCGGTTCATGTCGGCTCGCAACCTGTCGGCGCTGAAGCCAAGCATCCACAGAGGCAGACCCGTTTTGGCGGCTGATCGACAAATCCAAAATCCTCAAACAAACAAATCAGCTATGAATCACTGTCCTTAAACCTTCGACAAAAAACTGAAAGCTTTTGCCTTTTGGGGTTACCCTTCACCGAATTGACATCCCACTCCAGTATTTAAAGGCACTGCCCCGGAATGATCCAACCCCATCTCCCACACGCCAACCCACACCGTGGACTACACAACCCAGTCACCTCCCTCCACGTGTTGGAGAGTGGACTTCACTTCCCAAATCGGAGACAATTTATGGAGGACTCAAGGCGTGCTGGTTTGGGACTTGTTCGAGGTAAGAATGTGGGGTATCAAGTAGACAAATGTAAGAGAAGAGGGTGGTGTGGGAATGGATGGAGGGTGACCAGCTCCGCCAGTAGCCAGTAAGCTCGCGTGCTGTCAGAAGGAAGCGGCGGAGGGAATTAACTCAGTGACTCCCACCCGACAGACATCTGCAACCGGTTGCCTGTCAGGTTGACACTCGCCATTTCAGAAAGAAAAGATGGGGTTTTTTTTTTTTTTGTTTTGGAGCTGCAAAACTCATGGTCTCAAGGGGTTACAGTGTTAAAGCACAGAACTTTTTGGTTGGCAACTCTTTTTTAAATAATATATATTATATAATGGGAAAATGGAATTTGGTTGTTTATGGGAGGGGCGTAGGAGTTTGGGAGTTTAGGGTTTTGAGCGACCCATAAATAAGGGGTTATGGAGGTGGTGATAAGAGTGTAAATGGTGGGGAAAGTAAATAAATGATTATAAAAGGGGAATTCATTTCCCAGTTTTCAAGTGCTGATGATGGGCACTTCATTTAACACTCTCACTGAATAACAGGTTGATACAATAATAATAACACCATTCATTTCCTTGCTTCATTATATTTCAAGCTTTTATCGGTATAGAGCCACCCCATCACCACACAGGTTGCTTAACTTTAAAGTTCTTATAATTAAGCTTCTAAAAATCAATTATTATAAACATTTTCCTTAGTCATTTGTGAGATCATTGATCCCACATTGGTTGGATAGAGGAATGAAACATTCTTTATAAACGTGTGGAAACCTCTCCTCCAGTAGACACGTTTTAAAATCATGAAGCTAGTGGCGATAAGTAATGAGTCAAAGCAGACAATATCTGCTAGCGGTGGGCTTAGGCTGTTAAAAATGGTATCAGAGCCAGACACTGGACGCTATGTCAGCGAGGATGTTGGGTCCTCAAAGGGGTGGATTGAGATCTCACCTTAGTTAGAGAGTAGAACGAAACATTTCTTATAAGGATGTGGAAACCTCTCCCTAACAAACACAACGATACATGATGAGTCAAAGCATTTCTTATAAGGTTGTGGAAACATCTCCCTAATAAACACGACGATACATAACGAGTCCAAGCAGACAATATTTGCTAGCAGCTGTTACATACCCCGTCCTCAAAATAAATTATAAAAAATGATATAAGGTAGGTTAAAGTATATAAAATCATAATTTATTGTGAAGATAAGAAAGATAGGGGGTTTTGTGTACGAGAGAGCATGAATTACAAGAAAGGTGATAATGATTCGATCAAAAATATTAAAAGAACATGTTTGAATGTATCTAAGAAGCAAATGATGGTTTAAATTATGTAAGCCAAAATGTTAAAGTTACAAAAGAAAAAGAAGCACTTTTTGGAATGAATTACTTAAAGTTATTAAAAAGTGTGCAGCAAAGAGAGCATAACTGGGATTATGGGTAAAGAAATAATTAATTAACCCTTGTTCTTGAAGCATGTTTCATTTCTTAATAATTACCTCGACTTCCTCGCTACCCTAATGCATGCTTCTTACATATCTAAGTCGTCACCCAACCATTTAATTAACCCTACCTTTTCTCTACTAACAATATTATTCTTAGAATCCCACGCTAAGCACACATTTAATCTTGATGAACACAAAGAATTCGAACCAGATGAACACAAACAATAGATAAAAGAAAATATAAGAGAAATATTGGCTAAAAGTTTATATGAATGATGTACCGTAGGATAGAATGTATATATAAATCAAATATAACCATCTATTACATAACTATACGTTTACCAACTTTTCACTTTGTTTACTACACATAACCATTATTACAAAGTATAAGCAAGACATATTCACTTTGTTTACTACACATAACCATTATTACAAAGTATAAGCAAGACATATTTACGTTTACTCACCGATATTGTATATAGTCATTGATACTGTACGTAGTTGTTTACTGTATATGATCATTTACCCTATATAGCTTTATTATGTATAACAATTGAGCAACTTGTACCCTATATAGTTTTACTATTGTGTAACGGAATAGTTACAATATTACTTAGTAGTTAATGATATTGGCCATTAAAGAGTAAGGGGTATTGAAAAGAAGGAAACAGTTTCCTTTAAACCATGCTTTGTGTGTCCCGTGCACTTCTACAGTGGAAACTACACACAAAGCAGACCATTCTTTTGATTGTCCTTTTTAAGGACATCATTGTATTGTCATTGTTTTGTTAGTTCCTTAACTCTTCTTTCCTTGTTAGCTTCGAAATTCCAAATGTCGGGGGTACGAGTTTGTTCTTTTCCAAAATTCCTGCAACACAAAAAAACAAGACAACCCTTTTGAAGTGGTTGAATTTCGTGGCTTTTATCTCTTGTTTTGCTTTAGTTTGTGGCTTCTTTTCATCTTCAAAAGCCATTAGCTTAGCTCATTCATGGCTGCCTTTGCCTCTCACACTTTCCCAAACCAGTTTTCGACTCGTTGCTCAACATTCTTAATCATTATCTATTCAAGTTTTTACATGTAGGCTCGCTGAAATTGAATAATCATGTCATTATGATACAAGTGAGCTCACTGTTAGTCGATATTGTCCTCTTTGAACTTTTTTTTTTTTTAGCTTCCCTTAAAAGTTTTTAAAATGCATCTGCTAGGTAGAGATATCCACGCCCTTATACATAATGTTTCATTTCCCTATCCAATTAGGATTTCATAATCCACTCCCTTCGGAACCCAGTTTCCTTGTTGACACTCATTCAGTGTCCACTCTCTTTGGGGCTCAATGTCCATGCTGGCGCGCGTTGCTAAGTGTCTTGCTCTGATAACATTTGTAATGGCCCAAGCCCTATTAATAGATATTGTCTTCTTTGGGCTTCCCCTCAAACTTTCTAAAACGTGTCTGCTATAGAGAAGTTTTCACAATCCACCATTTGTAACTGGGATCTCACAATCCACTCCCTTCGGGTCCCAGCGTCCTTGTTGACACTCATTTCGTGTTCACTCTCCTTGAGGCTCAGTGTCCTTGCTGGCACACTGCACAGTGTCTGATTCTGATACCATTTGTAACGGCCCAAACCCTATTAGCAGATATTGTCTTCTTTGAATTTCCCCTCAAGCTTTCTAAAACGCGTCTGCTATTCTAGAAGTTTTCACACCCTTATGAAGAAAGAATGTTCCGTTCCCCTCTCAAATTTGAGATCTCTGGTATTACATTTTGGAGCCTAAACTCAGTCCAAGCCTAGCTAGTTAATGTTTGAGAGATTTCCAAGAAGGCAACGCGTTGGTAAGAGGTGCGAGCACGGTGTATTTCAATGGGAGCTTGACATTTTGGTGTAAAAAACGCAGATGAACGGGGCACACTTGTAGTAGAGAACCAAAAGGCATTTTGAGAACTTTTCAATAAAAGTGAGACATATTCTTGAAGAGCTATGCGAATTCTCTACCATGTCTTACTTCTTGTAGTGTTCAATATGCATTAAAAGTATGGAATTTTCATTAAGAAATTCGGGTCGTAACATTTTAACTATCGGAACGAGAAAGCATACACCTTTTGGGTCTAAGATTTGGGTAATAGAAGTTGGTACAAAGTCATGTGGCGTTGAAAGTAGCAAAGTTTTGCTTCTGAAGTTGTGTTGGTATCTTCACATCTGTGGCCAAACCGAGAGCTTGAAGAAGCCGGACAACGTACCATGTCATGTCGAGTTGCCACCACTCTAGGCCATGTCGCGCCGAGAACTCAAATGCGTGGTGGTTGTTGTGCCACCCTTCTCCAAATGCAAACAGCGACACCCACCTTCACCGACAAACATATCATTAACATTTTAAGGTATTTTTGGTCGGATCAGTTGAAATCATCATATAAAAGGGCCAAATTTACCAATTGTTTCTAGACAAATCCCCTGTTTTCCAAGCCTGATTTCCCCATACATGGCAAGCTGAATTCACCAGCCAGGTGATATGGTACACCCAAACTAATCTCACACCCTGTAATCAAGAACAAAAACACAAGTCTTTCATTCATTATTTACCCAAAATCAGTGCATGTGAAAGAAAAAGAAGAATTCATCTTACCATTCCCCAAACAATGAATGGAAATCCACCCATTGCGTAGAGCAGAGCACCAAGAGCAATCGGATGAAGAAGATAAGTTGTTTCAATAAACCTATAAAATGGCTGTTTTTGCAAATCCCCAACGTTGTTTGGCCCTCCACACTGAAAAAAAAAAAAAACCAATTTAAAAGTTGGAATCCATTAATTAGGGGTAAAATTTCAGCCAAGAACAGAGCAAAATTTCTCACTCTCTCAGTCAAAGTTTTGATATCAAACAACCAACTCATGTGGCTAAACCAAAAGCCTTCGATTGGGCTATGTGGGTCTCTTTCGGAATCACAAAATTGATGGTGATATCTATGGGTGCTGACCCAATTCATTGGATTCCCCTAAACAGATACAAAAACAGAGTCAGAACAGAGTAGATTTTCAAATTTGAGGAAATAATAGGATTTGATTTGAACCTGAAGTGCTTGAACTCCGCAATAAGCGAAGGAGTATTCTAGCCATTTTGGAAGTTTGAAGCTGCGATGAGAAAGATTGCGATGAAACGAAAGGGTAATTCCGAAAAGACCTGTGACAATGTACAAAGAAACTGCGACCCAAAATGCAGCCCAATTGAATTGAAATGGAGCCAAAAGAGCGAGTAAATGAGCCGCCGCCACCACTCCGGCGGTTCCGATGTCATGAAGAGTCCATTTCCGGCCCGAAAACACCTCCCTCGGCCGCCTCACCACCACATCCGATAACAAAATCCTCTTCCCAGAAGCCGGCGGTGGCGGCGACCCTGGTTCAAATGCCTCTGTCAGCGGTGGAGTTGCTCTGTTTTGGATCCTACACGATGAATTCAGCCTCAAGGATTTGAAATTGCAACGACCCACCAAGTTTAAGCCTAATGGGTCGCCAGAAACTGATCGGAAACTGACGGCCATCAGGCGGGGATGGTGAATTGCAAGGCGGAGGGATGGAAAGCGGTGGAATTTGGAATCGGACAACCGAGAATTGAGAAGAGCCATAGGAGAAAGAACAGTACAAGAACCGTCGACTCTGAATTGGCAGACTGTTGGAGGCAATTTAATAAGTTAGAAGAGAAAAAACGATCACTTTGTGAAGGATTTGAGGGGAATTTGATGCTAGAAATTTGACCCAGATATTGCGATCTCTTAAAGATGACTAAACCCCTGTTTTTGTTTTGCCTTTTTATTTTCCTAAAATTATTAAACACTAAAAAGGAAACTATTTCATTTTTCAGGAAAACTTCTTTGTTCTTTTACGTCTGTCTCTCTTAGGGCAAGTTTCATACACCTTGTGGTTTTGAATATGAAACACGTCTTTTCTAATTTGTACTTTCTATCACCCTTTGTTCCTCAATTCGGACAAGTCAGAACGTTGCTTTTTGTTGTGGTAGGAGAGATACCACATGTTCATACCATTTACAACCTTCTATGTCCAATTGAGTATCATTTTTGAGGTGTTTTCAACTATGTAGTCTACTCTATCCTTCCTTGTACCCATCTTAAATTCACCATTAATAAATATGGTTTATTTTAGCTAGTTACCTCGTCATTGTCAGCCTCACAATTCTACTATTTTACGCTTTTACAAGAGTGTTTCGTTCTCCTCTCAAATGGATGTGGGATCTCACAATTCATCCTCGTTAGGCCACCGCCGAGTGTCTAGTTTTGATACCATTTAACGGCTCAAGCCGATTGTGAGATCCCACATCTAGCTCTGATACCATTTGTAACAACTTAATCTAATTGCCAAATCTTGGATGAAGAGGGGAACCATGAATCTCTCGCTAGTAGATAAGTCCCTAGTGAGGTGAGGAAGATATGTAATGAACAAAAGATGATGATAATATGGTCGAATTTGACTGTAATAATGGACTAAGTTAGTGGAAGAATCTAGTTAAATAAAACTTAAAATATAAGGGAAGTTATTAAGCATATGCATAGTATCTTAAATATAGGCCAAATTGTTAAACTTTCCATATAAATAAAATAAAAAGGGAAGTGGTTAAACTACCCATATTAGGAGGATCCATATCTTGAATATGATAACACTCATCCATTTTACGTTACAAAATATGATAAAACTCATCCATTTTACGTTACAAAGCTTATCTAACCATCAACCATTCCTGCCTCCTCTTAATCATTTTCTGAGTTTTGTGATCTTCCTCCGCCGCTTTGTGATCTTCCTCCGCCGCTTGTTTCCGACGCCTCAACCCTCCGCTGTTTACCAATTGTTGGTTCCAAGCATCCATGCCCACCGTTCTCAGGTTCGAGTTCTGGCCTGCTTCTCTCCACCCGTTTTTGCTTCTCAAAAACGATTTTGAGAATAGAATGACTAGTTTACACATACTAACAAGGTGCACCCTCATTTTCGATGTTTCAATAATAGAAACTTTATAGTTAATTTGTGGGGTAATTTTCACTCTTAGAAGTAAGGATTGGATAATTTGACCATGTCAGAGGTGATGCACGTGTTGGTTTATATGCATAGTCTTCACTCGTGACGTTTAATAGAATTGACTTAAATCCATCACGATCGCAGTTCAAATTAGTTGAACAGAATTCTAGTGATGATACGTAATTAAATTGAAATGAGTCCTACCCCCAAACAGAGGGCGTCGCATGCAAAGATTGAAAGCATGGTACCCACATGATGTGATATAGCAATGGCTCTTTAAGGCCACAAAAGCTTCGCTTTCCCAAGAACACATTATTGCACCTAATAGTTGCCCTACTTTTGACATTTAATTTGGGTACCATAATTTCAAATCAATTATCTCCAATTAATTTGTATTATATAATAAGATTAGGTTAAATTATAGTTTAGAGTAAGTTTCCATTCATCTTCTAAATTTTTGAATAATTGGTGTGACATATGATAAGTCTATGGACATAATGCAACGACCTTATGCCTAGGATTCATATCAGGATTTGGGCACCTGATGATCTCAACACCTGTGCACATGTTACCTATTCATCGCTTATTAAGAGTATAGACTATCCCAATAGACCAACGCAGGTTCTTCCATCGTGTTTTATCCTCACTCATGTGTATCTAAGGAAAATTATCAAGAGATCATCCAATATAGAATTATTCAAAGTAAAGCATGCTTAATCATGAAGTTCTTATCATTGCGACACCGAAAAGGAACGTGCACATTATTGGTATAGATATTAACCTTTAATTCTTTTAAGTTTTTCTTAGTCATCTTATCCTTAGGATTGCCCTCCTTTGAATATATAGTATCAGTTCATTCATATATTCCTATTTTATTTGGATGTTACACATCGTTCAAACTCACTCGAATTTAAGGAAATTTGGTATAACATAACTTTAACAATATTATCAAACTTGCAAACTATGTTTAATCCAATCAATGCACCAAACAAGTCTCTAAGAAATCATCAATGAAATTATTAGAGGCGCGCTCTGCCGTTGAGTTAATAACCCATCGTGCAGGCCTCACAAAAAATACTTGATACTACAATCATTGGAGGAATAATGCCTAGCATGAAACAAGTGTCTAGAAATCATCAGCTTGTTTTAGGGTTTAGGGCTAATTTTTGCTGATGGCGTGCGGAGGGTAACTTCACATCAGTTGCCAATCCAAGGGCTTGAAGGAACAAAATAACGCACCATGTCAAGTCAAACTCCCACCATTCATAGCCATGTCGAGCTGAATATTCAAAAGCATGGTGGTTGTTGTGCCAACCCTCCCCAAAGGCAAGCAACCCTATCACCCTGCCAACATTTACAATCTTTTACACATATCTATAAACCAATTGAATTTGAAGCAGTAACTACGGAAGAACAGAGAAAGTGAGTGTACCAATTGTTCTTCGACAAATCATTTGTGTCCCACAGTCGGTAGCCCCATATGTGGCAGGCAGAATTTACGAAGAAAGTAATGTGCAGCACCCAAACAAGCCTCACTCCCTGCCACATCCCATTCACCATTAACACTCATCAATTTTCTTACCATCTCCTTTCAACAAAACAAATATAACAATTCAACTCCACCGCTACTATATAACACGTCGTCAATCTCATGATGGAGAGGTTTCCACGTCTTTCTAAAAAATGTTTCATTCTCCTCTCCAACTAATGTGGGATCTCACAATCCATCCCGTTGGGGCTACGCGTCCTTGTTGATACACTTTCCAGTGTCTGGCTTTGATACCATTTATAATATCTCAAACCTACTGCTACCAGATATTGTCCGCTTTGGCCCATTACGTATTATCGTCAGCCTCACGATTTAAAAACGTGTGTGTTAGGGAGAGGTTTCCACACCCTTACAAGGAATATTTCATTCCCCTCTTCAACAAATGTGGGATCTCCCAATCCACCCCCATTGAAGACCCAATGTCCTTGTTGGCACACCGCTCGGTGTCTGGGTTTGATATCATTTGTAATAGTTCAAGCCCACCGCTAGCCGATATTGTCCGCTTTGGACCGTTACGTATCGCCATCAGTCTCACAGTTTTAAAACACGTCTGTTAGAGGGAAGTTTCCACACTCTCATAAGAAATGTTTCGTTCCCATCTCCAACCACTCTGTTATTATATTCTTACAAATAATAATAGTAAAGAAGAAGAAATCATGTGAACATAAAAAAAAAATAGAAAAAAACAATAGTTACCATTCCCCAAACAACAAAGGGAAGGCCTCCAGTTGCATAGAGGACAATTGCAGGAGCTGTGGGATGGAGAATGTATGTCTTTCGAAGAAACCTATAAAAGCCTTGCTTTTGTAAATCCTCCACATTGTTTGGTCTTCCATACTTCACATATCCCACTAAAACATTTCTAAAACGCTTTCGTTTGGTACTTCTTTCCTCGAAATCTTGAACGTTTTTTGGGTAAACTTTTTTTGTCAAAGTATACGCGTCGAACATCCAAGCTAAATGACTAAACCAAAACCCATCTAAAGGACTATGTGGATCTCTGTCTGTATCAACGAATTGATGATGATATCTATGTGTACTAACCCAATCAATTGGATCACCCTGTAGTAAAATTTAGCAAACTTCAAATCACTACAAGCTTGTTTGTTAACTCTTTTAATGTTTTTAATGCATGACACGATAATCACGACAAACCTGGAAGGCCTGAACTCCAAGATATGCAAACAAGTACTCGAGCCATTTGGGAAGCTTGAAACTTTTGTGTGCAAGATTTCTATGGTACGATAGCGTTACTCCGAAAAGCCCTGTAATGAAATAGAGTGCAAAGGCAACCCAAAAGGCTGGCCAGTTGCAGTGAAATGGAGCCAAGAGACAGAGGAAATGCAAGAACAAAACACCACCAGCCGAACGTCTGTCTAAAATGGTCCATTTCCTGTTTAGAAGAGCAGGTTTGGACTTCACCATTGAAAGCGCCACCTTCTTTGTGTTTCTCATCTGCTGCTTAGTTCCTATATTTATACCCAAACTTGCCTCGCAGATAGTTAGCCTCTGATTTCTGCTGCTTTCCCAAGTTTATTCTTTTTATGTAACGTTTTATGTCTAACATTCATATCAGGATTTAGGATTTAAAGTTTGGCACCTAATGACCTCGATCTTTTCCTATGACATCATTACGTTTCTTAGCATATTTTGTCCTCAAAATTTAACGTAAATTACTCCAAGTTAAACATGCTTAATTCTAAAGTTCTTATAATTTATCTACCAAAAAAGAGGTACATTTATGGCTTGTAGTTTATCAATAAGTGACTTTATCTATTTATTTCTGGTTCGGGTGTCAATCTCTCACTAAAAGTCAATAGATGTCAGTAAGTGACTTTATCAATCAGAGTTAGTATAAAACTTATCAAATTTATTAACAAAATTAAAAATAAAATAAAAAACTATTAAACTTAAATTATGGTAGATAAAATGTGGAGGTGATATCTTAATTTGGTAGGAGCATTTATGGCTTGTAGTTGGCACAGGATTTGCCCTTTACTCAAAACTAACCGGTAAGGTCATAAACCCACGTAGGACCTTCTCTAAGCCATAAAGGACCCTACTTATAATATTCATAATTCTCTAAGAGGTTCGAATCTCATGAAAATATTGATAAAATGTCAATATTTATGAATATTTTTACAAAGTTATAATCATAAAATTTTAAATTATCTAGTAAACATTCATCTTTTTAAATAATTAAAAAAAATTAAACTATCAATCAATCTCTGATGTCCGTGTTGAAACTATCGACATACACGTACATTTCTAATAAATTTGAGTTGGTTAGTTCGAGTGGTCGGATTATCTGATTCACGTACACCCTAATAAATACTAACCTAGAATCAATGGCTCATATTAGACAACATCTAACAGCTGAGAAAGGACTCAAGTTAACAAGTATAGTCGGCCACCGATGGGTTCGACAACCGCTGACACCACCTGTCCTCTCCTTTGTCAGCCCTATGCCTTTTCTTCCTTCAAAAACGTGATGCCTTTAATTTTTCATAACATTTTGAAGGAGGTACCATGCAATACGCTTTCATCACATTAATACCCACGACTAATTAAAAAGGCCCATTTTGACTGCATACCATTCGTTGACCTAGACTCTAATATTGGTGTTGTTGGATGAATTATATGAGGTATGAACGACACGTCTTTTGTGACCATGTGTCATACGTTGTGATTGTTTAATGCGTATGATGTTATGTTATCTATTGTGTGATGCCATGAGACGATTATGTCATGTTATGTATCTTGTGGTGACTTCTGTGTTGTATGATGCATGAAACCGTTATGTGTTATGCCACACACTATGCTAGCATGTTCACTTCATGTCATGTTATTCAAGAAAGTTATGTTTACGAACAGAAAGGAGGCATGACCCCGCATCGTACATGGTTGTCAAATTCTAGGATCTCGTACATTTTGTATGATCATCCCTCGCATTTAGGCTGAAACACCAACTTCTGCATGTGATGTTGAGAGGGTAATTTCAAATCGGTTGCTAACCCAAGAGCTTGAAGCAACAAAATCACCCACCAGGTTACATCGAGCTGCCACCATTCTAGGCCATGTCGAGCTGAATACTCAAATGCATGGTGGTTGTTGTGCCACCCTTCCCCAAATATAAGCAATGCCAATACCCTAAAGACCAATCGTTTCATTAGCTCATTTACTCAACGACAACAAAATAAAACGTAACGTAAAAACTAAAGAAACTTCGACGAACCAGTTGTTTCTTGACTGATCCCCGGTGTTCCATTGCTGGTTTCCCCACATGTGGCCGATAGAGTTTAGGGAGAATGTGACATGTTGAAAGCAAACCGTTCTTACACCCTACATTTATTCGATCAATTCAAACCATCAAATTATACTCGCTCAAAATTCAGACGCATTTTAAAAACTTTGAAGGAAAGTAACAAAAAAAATTAAAAAAAGGACAATATCCGTTAGCAGTGTGCTTAGGCTATTACAAATGGTATCAGAGCTAGACATGAGTGTGCCAACGAGGACGCTGGCCCCAAATGAAGGAAGATTGTGAGATCCCACGAGCCCAAAAAAAATTAATACGCAGTAGTAGTGTACTTGAACTACGAACACTTTCCTTAAATTAAAAGTAGCATGATATTGTACGAGAAAAAATCTTACCATTCCCCATACGAGGAAGGGAAGCCCTCCGACAGCATAGAGGACAATTGCGAGACCAAAATGATGAAGAATGTACGTTGTACGAAGAAACCTATAAAAGGCCTGCTTTTGTAAATCTTCCACGTTGTTTGGTCTTCCATATTTCAAACATCCCACAAAAATATTTCTAAAACGCTTTGGTTTTCGATTCCTTTCCTCAAAATCTTCGACGTGTTTTGGACAAACTTTCTTAGTCAAACCATACGAATCAAATATCCATGCAATATGACCAAACCAAAATCCTTGTTTCGGACTGTGTGGATCTCTATCTGTGTCCACAAATTGATGATGATATCGGTGTGTACTCATCCAATCAATTGGATCGCCCTATAATATCAAAGGTAATACTTAATGAAAAAAAAAAAAAAACGAGAAGGCAAATTGAGATGGGTAAACAACAAATGATTAAGTACCTGAAGAGTAAGGACTCCAATATAAGCGAACGTGTATTCAAGCCACTTGGGAAGCTTGAAACTTTTGTGCGAGAGATGTCGGTGGTACGAAAGCGTCAAACCGAAGAGGCCCGTGAAATTGTAGAGTAGAAAGGCGAGGCAGAAGGCTGACCAAGTGAAGTGAAATGGCGCCAAGAGACAAAGCAAATGCAGGAACAAAAGAAGACCAGCAGAACGTTTGTCCAAAGTTGTCCATCTTCTTTGAAAAAAGGGCCTTCCACGGGGCCTCACTGGAGCTTTGTCATTGACGGCCATAGCCTTCTCATCGTTATTTTTATCTTCCACCTCCTTCGTTGCTGCCTCCATTTGAGGAGGAAGAGACACTAACGGCAAAGAGCAAAGGCAATCCAGGGTACCACTGCCTCAGCTCAAATGCTAGCTTTGTTCAGCCTTTATTTATAGTAGAATGGGCTTCCATTAAATAAATAAAAAATGATCTGCATGCAATTTTAGAAAAAATCAATGTTCATAACTTTCTCCGTCATTCATGAAAAATAACATAAATCTATTGTGACATACAAATATTCTAAAGGAAACCAAATATGAATTTGGTTTCGATTTCAATATATATATATTTTTGGGCTTAATGCATGCATAGAGAGATAACGCTGAGATCCCACATCGGTTGGAGAGGGAACAAAATGTTTATCAGAAGGGTGTGGAAACTTCTCTCTAGCAGACGGATTTTAAAATTATGAGGCTGACAGTGATACGTAACGAGCCAAAGCAGAACGGTGGACTTAGACGGTTATAAATGGTATCTGAGACACTGGGGATATGCCAGCAAGGATGTTGGGCTCACAGGAGGAGTGGATTATGAGATTCTACATTTGCTGGAGAGGGGAATGAAGTATTCCTTGGAATGGTGTGGAAAATTCTCCCTAACAGACGTATTTTAAAATTGTGAAGTTGACGATGATACGTAACAGGACCAAAACAAACAATATCGGTTAGCGGTGGACTTGGGCTATTATAAATGGTATCAGAGCTAAGCACTGGGCTGTGTGTCAACGAGGACGATGAGCTCCCAAGGGGGCGGATTGTGAAATCTCACATTGTTTAGAAGGGGAAATGAAATGTAACAGACTAAGGAGAACAATATCTACGGGCGGTAGACTTGAGTTGTTACCATAACTGTTTAAAAAATATATTTATTAAGAAGCATGAGAGAAAAAAAGATAATGTTTTATTTTGAAAGAGATATTTATTAAGGAACATGAGAAACATGGCGAAGGCAGGAGAGATACATGAAGGCACGTCAATTGAGGGCAATGTTAGAGATAAAGAGATAAAATAATGAGTAAACAAAGGAGATTTCGAGGACCATGCGGAACGATCCCCTCCATAATTTGGTGTACATATTTTCGCTGTGAGTTTCCAGATCGCTGTTGCCAAGCGCACACCAGCTACGACACACTGCACTATTACGCGGGTGTCGTTCGAGCTGGCGCTACGACACACTGCACTATTACGCGGGTATCGTTCGAGCTGATCACAACGATTAATCCTTCAGTTATGATGGACTCCAACAATATTAAGCATCACGTTAAAATCATGAAATAACATAACCATGCATTAAGAAATAAGAAGTTAGTACTCGTACAACATTTCTTAGAGAAACTATTAATCACCGAGCATTTATAAGAGGATATTAAACATGGAGCATTCTTAGCATTTGTAGTAGAAAAAGTGTTAATATTTTTGTTTCTTTAATTATTCATCAATTTCCACACACTTCATAAATAATTTCTCTTTTCCCTCTTCAATTGACATGGGAATTCACAATCCACCCTCGTTACGAGCTCAACATCTTTGCTAGCACACCGTCCAATGTCTAACTCTGATACCATTTATAATAGCCTAAATCCTTTGTTCATTATGTATGGCCGCCAACCTCATAGTTGTAAAGGACATTTATTAGAGAGAGATTTTTGATATGGTTATAAAAATATTCGGTTCAAGATTAAACATGGTAGAGGGTTGGTCCCATAAAGTAGGCTATGAACGTAGTAAATGCGAAGTTCCAAAATGGTGTGCTGTTTGACTTCAAAGATATTAAAGTAGAGCGTCCTCATTTTTTTTTTATTAAAATCATGAATGAGTACTGTTATATTGCATGGGTCAAATTATTACAAATTCATTCTAATATTTATATTCCATCATACCCTCTTCTTAATCTTCATGTTTCATATTTAACTACTCACTAACATGTTAAAATACTTCATATAAATCTAAACTGAATATTTATATCCTTGATTTAACTCCAACAATGAACACAAACAAAAAGTTACCAAATTCTACTTGTTTTTATATGTTTTGTGCTTTAGATGTTCGTGTGTGGATCATATCATGTTTTTCAACGGTGTTTTAAGAGAATAACTCTACAAGAATCCACATCAAATAGAGAGGGGAATGAATAATTCCTTATAAAGTTGCGGAAACTTCTTCCTAATAGACGCATTTTAAAAACCTTGAGAGGAATCTCAAATAGGACAAATATTATCATTGCCAGACATCAGGCAGTGTGTTAACGAGGACGCTGAACCTTGAAGGGAGGTGGATTGTGAGATCCCACATCAGTTGGAGTGGAGAACGAAATATTTTTTATAAGGACGTGGAAACTAATTTTGAAAGAAAAGCTTAAAGAGAATCATATGTGATAGCGATGTGTTTAGGCCGTTACAAGCATATCAGTGTCCTTAATGAGTCGTATGTTAGAACTAGAAGATCATGTGTGAAAAGCATGTGTGAAAAGTTGAAAACAAAATAATACCTCCATCTGTGAAATTAATTGGGATCTATAAATATTGAAACCCATCACGAGAGCTGGTTGAGTTTTTGGGGATACCCATTTATTTTTGCAGCGTATACCCATCATCATCATAAATCCCAACCATTTTTCTGACCTAAATCAAATTCAGAATATCATTTTTGTAAACTTTACCTTTTGTGTAAACCTGAATTTACTATCTATTTTCATCATTATATGCTTTAAAACGTTATCAAACCTTACCCTTTTAATCTATTTGTTCAACACGTCAAGAAGTAGGCCATACATATATTGATTGATTGATATTAATAGGCCAACAAAACCCACCTCTTACATTCAATCAAAATCTCTCCATTTCAAAAGTGTTAGTATTAAATCAACATGGATTCATATTGAATTGAAAATAATAAAAGAACACCGTAACGATTTCATATTTAGTTTTTACTTTTCTGTAGTTAGAAGAGTTACTGTGGTAGTAGGTGTAGAGTGTAACAATCCAAGCCCACATCTAATAGATATTGTCTGGTTTAACTTGTTAGGTATGGTCGTCAGTATCACAATTTTAAAACGAGTCTGTTTGGGAGAGGTTTCCACGCTCTTATAAAAAAAATGTTTCATTCTCCTCAACCCTCTTGGGGGCCAGCGTCCTCACTGGCAGACCGCATTATGAGATCTCACATCGGTTGGAGAGGAGAACGAATCATTTGTTATAAGAGTGTGGAAACTTTTCATTAGTAGACGCATTTTAAAACTGTGAGGCTGACCACGATACGTAACGGGCTAAATCGAACAAATTTATTAGCAGTAGGATTCGGATGTTACATAGAGACGTGGAGTTTGCTGTGAGTAACAAATTGCTCCTTGCTCCTTATGATAGCGACTGTGAATAGCATTGAAGTTCAGCAAAAAAGAGATGAAGAACTGAGTCTACGTCTTATTGGATCATTTGAGATTTTAAAGTGATAAGTAGCAACTACCTTGTGATCCTAACATTTTTCATATGTCCATGTTGTAGAAGTATATGGCGTATCTATCTACCTATAATTGATTACGAACTACCACATTTGGAAGAGAGCTTGAGTAATAGGAAAAGACCCACACAAATTCTTATAAAAGTACATATTGCTCACACACTTCTTAAATATAAATACGTAGTTTTTCCTTTTGTTCCCTACATTATTCGTAAACATATCCCATACATATTTCATAACCTTAAAAACTAAGGTTTCGATATCGAACCGAGACCGATAAGGTTGTTATAACCATAGAGAAATAAAAAGCATGAAAATTTGAGAGAGATTCAACACATTTATGATCAATCACTCGCATTTAGGTTGCATGGCCAATTTCTGCATGTGATGTTGAGAGGGTAATTTCACATCCGTTGCTAACCCCATAGCTTCAAGAACCAAAATCACCCACCAAGTCACATCCAGCTGCCACCATTCTAGGCCATGTCGAGCTGAATACTCAAATGCATGGTGATTGTTGTG
This sequence comes from Cucurbita moschata, assembly GCF_002738365.1. Taxonomy (NCBI): domain Eukaryota; kingdom Viridiplantae; phylum Streptophyta; class Magnoliopsida; order Cucurbitales; family Cucurbitaceae; genus Cucurbita; species Cucurbita moschata. The sequence goes on from NW_019268530.1 coordinate 675,845, forward strand.
CCACCCTTCCCCAAATACAAGCAATGCCAATACCCTAAAAACCAATTGTTTCATTAGCTCATTTACTCAACGACAACAAAAGAAAACGTAACGTAAAAACGAAAGCAACTTTGACGAACCAGTTGTTTCTCGACTGATCCCCGGTGTTCCATTGTTGGTTTCCCCACATATGGCCCAAAGAATTTACCGCGAATGTGAAATGTTGAAAGCTTACGATCCTCACTCCCTACATTTTTTCAATCAATTCAAACCGTTACCATTCATTTTTTCAATAAATTTTTTTGTTGAGTATTATTGAGAGAGGAGTCGTGAGTTTATAAGTTACGAATACATCACCTTTTGAGGAAACTAAAAGTAAAGTCATAAGTGACACAATATATAACCATTAAGTGTCCATAAATCTAAAATCATTATTACTCAAACAAGATAATACAGACAAAACTGAAATAACTACTCTAAAAACTCAACTTAATTGTACATAAATATTTAAGTGTACAACTAATTTAATTGCAGAAATAAAACTAATAGACTCCTAATGAAAATAAATAATTTGACTCATTCAAGCCAGCAATAAGTTGTACTAAATTCTGACAATACAATATTCATTTCATCGTAGAGATCCGTGATTTCTAACCTTCTTTATGTTCATGTTAGCAACGTTCATAGCTATATGTTTTTATGTTAATATTATGTTTTTTTTTTTATATATTATATTGTTATCAATTCCTATGCATGATCATTATAAGAAAATCCACGAAACATTTTAACCCTAAAAGTAAAATGATATTGCATGAGGAAACAATCTTACCAATCCCCAAACGAGGAAGGGAAGCCCTCCGACAGCATAGAGGACAACTGCAAGACCAACATGATGAAGAATGTATGTTCTTCGAAGAAACCTATAAAAGGCCTGCTTTTGTAAATCCTCCACATTGTTTGGTCTTCCATACTTCAAATATCCCACAAAAATATTTCTAAAAGGCTTTGGTTTTCGATTTCCTTCCTCAAAATTTTCAACGTGTTTCGGACTAACTTTTTTAGTCAAACCATACGAATCAAATATCCACGCAACGTGACCGAACCAAAATCCTTGTGTCGGAGTGTGTGGATCTCTTTCAGTATCAGCAAACTGATGATGATACCTATGCGTACTCACCCAATCAATCGGGTCACCCTATCAAATCACATCAAAACAAAGGCTTAACAATCCCAAAGGAAATGAAAATGAAACTAGAGAATGGTAAACGACGTATGATTAACCTGATAGGCATGGACCCCAAAATAAGCGAACATGTATTCAAGCCATTTGGGAAGTTTGAAACTCTTGTGCGTGAGATGTCGGTGATACGAAAGTGTCAAACCGAACATGCCCGTGATAATGTAGAGTACAACGGCAAGCCAGAAGGCTGGCCAAGTGAAGTGAAATGGCGCCAAGAGACAAAGCAAATGCATACCCAAAACAGCAGCAGCAGTACGTTTGTCTACACTTGTCCATTTTCTTTCGAAAATCGGCCGTCGTCCCGACCTCACCGGAGCTTCATCTTCGACCGCCATAGCCTTCTGATCATTGTTTCTATCTTCAAGCTCTTCCATTAGAGGAAAACGGGACGTTAATGGCAGAGAGCAAAGACAAGAGAGAGTATGGGACTTTGGAAGTAGCACTGCCTCAGCTCAAATGCTCAAATGCTCAAATGCTTCGGCCTTTATTTATAGTAAAAAGGGTTCCATTTTATTATTATTATTATTTTAAATTAAATGGTTTGCATGCAATTTGAGAAATTATGTTGTGGGGTAGGTGAGTGGTTTTAGCAGCTATATGGAAGAAGAAATTTAAAAGAAATTGCTCAATCCAATTTATGGTTAACAACACGTAATTGAAATTTGTTTATTTATTTATCAAATATAACGGGACAACATTGATAATTCCACCCAACAAATGTCTATATGAAACTTCTAAACAAATGAGGTTAATGCCTAAAGGATAAATATAATTATTGAAATGAGTGTACTCTTAAAATCTATTAAATATAGTAATTTTGTTCATAGCTATATATCTTCTATCAATAAGTCAAAGATTTGAATGTAACAGCCCAAGTTCGCTTTGACTTGTTCAACCTCACGATTTTAAAATGCGTCTTTTAAGAAGAGACTTCCACACTTTTATAAGGAATGTTTCGTTCTCCTCTCGCCTATTTGAAAGCCCAACATTCGCATTGACATTCAGTGTCTAGCTCTAATACCATTTGTAACAACCCTAATTCACCGCTAGCAGATATTGTTTGTTTTCGTTCGATATGGATCGTTGTCAGCCTCATAGTTTTAAAATGTGTCTACTAAGGAGAGGTTTCCACACCCTTATAAGAAATGTTTTGTTTTCCACTCCAACATCATCCAACTGTGTGAAATCTTACAATGAAATTTAGACTGGCATCCTTTAATTAATGGTTCCTTAGGTCTTTAAAAAAAAGGTAAGAAGGTCAGTGTCTACAAATGTTGATCAAACAGAAATAGTCATTCTCAGGTCTAAGATATTAATAGCTGCCCTATTAATATCTACATCATCTCAACTAGATATGCCAAAAGTTCCCACCTAATAGTAAGGTGGATGGATCTTCTCTCAACTTCTTCAATATCTCTTCTTTTTCCACTTCAAATGTGGACCATACCCATACAAAAATGATATCAAGATAAACTATGTTTAATCAATATGGGATCTCAAAATCTCGCTGTCAGGGTTTCTAACGTCCTAGTTAGCGCACTACCCAATGTCTAGCTTTGATACTATTTGTAACCGTCCAAATTCATCACTATATTGTTCGTTTTAAAATGCATCTACTAGAGAGAGATTTTCACGATCTTTATATAAAAAAGAAAGGTTTGGTTCTCATGTCTTACCAATATGGAATCTTACGCATCCGTGTCGAAAGGGCTGAGCTCACTAACAACTTTGGGAAATGGAGGGGCAGATGACAAATTAGGTGAAATGGAGCATGTGCAAAAAGTTGAAAACAAAATAGAGCATTAAATAACCCTCCATCTGCCAAATTAATTGGGATCAATAAAAATTCAAACCCTTCATCTCACACCTGCTTAGGGTTGGGAGGCTACCCATTTAAACCATTTCAAACCTATATTTTGGATCATATGTAATTGTGTTCATATTACATGTTTCATTTTAAACTATATACTTTCATTGCCACATGTTGTTAATACAGTAACACAAAATCAAGTTCAACTTAATATGATATTAAAAAAAAATAAAACTTTAATACTGTAACATAGCTTTCATCGTTCTAGAGACAAAATATAAAAGAGATGTAGTGGGAGAAGTGGAGGTTTGGGCCAAGAACCAGATTTGAACCGGTGACACGAGGATTTTCAGTCAAGTTCAGGTCATAAAGTCAAAGGTTCCGTTGACGTGCGTTGTAGATTTTTATCCAAGATCTTCTTTCTCCTTATTCTGTTTCGGTTGAGGTGGATAGGGGTCAAGACACAGTCGGGCGCGGCTGACTCAAGTGCCCCCAAACATGCCCGACGACTCACTCCGCTGATGAAATTCGGGCAAGCTTACTCAATATGTGGAGAACCAAGAACCCTGATGTAAAGGACTATGGTAGGTGGCATGTAATAAAAGTTAAACTTAATAGTTGTTGAAACAGTCTACATTTATTTCGATAACTACTCATAATAGTTTTGGATACAAAATACTTCTTAAATACACGTGTCTAATTTATTTTAAATCATGCAACAACGTAAACGTCGTACAAACGAAGCCACTAATTTTAGCTAAGTGATGTCCACGTAAATAAATGGATAATTAATAATAATAATAAATATTGCTGTCTCCATACTCATCTCAACTTAATGCACCAAAAAATTTCTCCAAATATTTGTGTAGGTGGGTTTTGAATGATTAGGTCACAGTGTTACACTACGTTGCGGTCTAATTTCACTGCTAGTAGATAGTATTTGCTTTGACCTGTTATGTTTTGGGCTAAAATAAATAATATGTGTTAACGGTGGACTTGAGTTATTACAAATAGTATTAGAGCTAAATATCGAGCGGTATGCTCGTGAGGACGCTGGGCCTCCCAAGGAGAGTGGATTGTGAGATCTCACATCAGTTGAAGAGGAAAATGAAGTATTCCTTGTGAGTGTATGAAAACTTCTCCATAACAATCACATTTTAAAATCATGAGACTAACGACTACAAGTAACCAGCCAAAATAGATAATTTAAGAAACTAAGCGTGTAATTAAAGAAATTTTAAGGTAGTTCATGTATGAGGTGTGAGCCGGGAAAAATGAGGCACCATTTAATTTATATGATATAGAAACTAGGCTAATTATGGCGTTGTTATTCATTTATGATATTCATTTTATTAAGGGTGGGAAAGAGGTTGTTGGAGTGTAGCACAAAATCGCTAATACTAAAATCTTGTTCCCGTCTCGTTAATTCTTCTTCCCGTCTCGTTAATTCTTCTTGCTCTTGTCGATCCCTTTTATTGTCTTTGGATCAAGTGACCGACCCATTCATCAGAGTATGTTGGGCTGGAATGCCAATATTCCTATCTCATCCTTGATTTATGATCTTTAGGCCTTCCCGCTATCAGCCTCAGTGCAAAAGCATATGAATGTGGAATACTAACTTCTTTCCCCTCAAATTGATATGTGTGATACAAATATTCTGTCACAGATATGTGTGATACAAATACTCTGTCACAGATATGTGTGATACAAATACTCTGTCACATGACATTCGAGTAAAAGAAGGGCACATAAATGGATCGAGACTAGAACAATCCTAAAATTAGGATGACTAAGAAAAAAACTTAAAAGAAATGAAAGTTACTACTTATACTAACAATACACACCTTTTTTCGATAGCTCAAAAATAAGAATTTCATGGTTAAACATAATTTGCTAAGATAGTTTTCACTCTTAGAAACGAAAAAGTAAGAAACGCGCGACCATATCATATCAAACAAGAAGTCAAAAGAAACAAAAATTCTAAAAAAACCAATATTAAATGGGATGATAAATAAGATATAAACTTTATTGGTTAAGAATCATATATTTTTCTTTTCACGATCCCATGGAAAAAACATAAAAGCAATAAATTTAATGAAGTAAATTAATTTTAAATAAAGGGCCGAAGGTAGCATTGGGCCTTGGACTTTGGGCTTTACACTATTTGATGCTGGCCCATTCTGCAACTTAATTAGAACGCCTCGGTAAGAAATAAACCAAGATTAAACGAGTTTAATAATATATCCTTTGCATAGAAAATAAATTAAAAATATGAATTAATAAAATAAAAAGCATTAACCATGAATTGTAGATAAAAATAAAGTCCAACATACTAATTAAAATTGTCCTCCAATCGGGTCTTCTCTCCTAATAATCTGTGGTTTGGGGTGAACACAACCAATTATGCAAAGGTTTTAGCTAACTTAGTGTCCTCAATGTTCTTCCTCTGGCTGGCTTCATAATAATGCCCCGCAAGCGAGTCGAAAAGAATCCCGGCTCCCACGCCCACCGCCAAGTCAATCGTATAGTGACCTCGAGTACCCAACAATCTAATCGCTTGGAGGAGGTTGAGGAAGTCGAACATCCAAGCCATCCCCCACCGTCGCATCCGCCGCATGTCGAGCGATGCTATCACCGATCCCGCCACGTGACCGGAGAAGAACAAGAAGAACGATACGTTTCCCACTGGAAAATCCATCTCCGACCCGAGAAATCCCTACATTTTGTTGGATTATGAAAGTCAAGCATCGGCTAATCTAGGGAATGATCATGGGTTTATAATCAAATAATACTCTTTCCATTAGTACGAGGCTTTTTAGGAAACCCAAAGCAAAGCATGAGAGCTTATGCTCAAAGTGGAGCATATCATAACATGTACCAGAGCCATGCACTAAACTTAGTCGTGTCAATAGATTGGTAAATCCTCCAATATCGAGGAAATGAAAAAAAAGTCAAGCCTCCTAGAAGGCAATAAAAAATGTCTAAGACGAACAAAGGACTCCAAAAGAAAGAAAAAAAACCTCCTAGAAGGTAGTAAAAAATGACTAAAACGAACAAATGACTCCAAAAGAAAAAAAGTCAAGCCTCCTAGAAGTTAGTAAAAAATGACTAAGACGAACAAATGACTCCAAAAAAAAAAGAGTCAAGCCTCCTAGAAGTTAGTAAAAAATGACTAAGACGAACAAAGGACTCCAAATGAAAAAGGGTCAAGCCTCCTAGAAGGTAGTAAAAAATGACTAAGACGAACAAAGGACTCCAAATGAAAAAGGGTCAAGCCTCCTAGAAGGTAGTAAAAAATGACTAAGACGAACAAAGGACTCCAAACGAAAAAGAGTCAAGCCTCCTGGAAGGTAGTAAAAAATGACTAAGACGAACAAAGGACTCCAAACGAAAAAGAGTCAAGCCTCCTAGAAGGTAGTAAAAAATGACTAAGACGAACAAAGGACTCCAAACGAAAAAGAGTCAAGCCTCCTAGAAGGTAGTAAAAAATGACTAAGACGAACAAAGGACTCCAAACGAAAAAGAGTCAAGCCTCCTAGAAGGTAGTAAAAAATGACTAAGACGAACAAAGGACTCCAAATGAAAAAGGGTCAAGCCTCCTAGAAGGTAGTAAAAAATGACTAAGACGAACAAAGGACTCCAAATGAAAAAGGGTCAAGCCTCCTAGAAGCTAGTAAAAAATGACTAAGACGAACAAAGGACTCCAAATGAAAAAGGGTCAAGCCTCCTAGAAGGTAGTAAAAAATGACTAAGACGAACAAAGGACTCCAAATGAAAAAGGGTCAAGCCCCCTAGAAGGTAGTAAAAAATGACTAAGACGAACAAAGGACTCCAAATGAAAAAGGGTCAAGCCTCCTAGAAGGTAGTAAAAAATGACTAAGACGAACAAAGGACTCCAAAAGAAAAAAAACCTCCTAGAAGGTAGTAAAAAATGACTAAAACGAACAAATGACTCCAAAAGAAAAAAAGTCTAACCTCTTAGAAGTTAGTAAAAAATGACTAAGACGAACAAATGACTCCAAAAAAAAAAAGAGTCAAGCCTCCTAGAAGTTAGTAAAAAATGACTAAGACAAACAAAGGACTCCAAATGAAAAAGGGTCAAGCCCCCTAGAAGGTAGTAAAAAATGACTAAGACGAACAAAGGACTCCAAACGAAAAAGAGTCAAGCCTCCTAGAAGGTAGTAAAAAATGACTAAGACGAACAAAGGACTCCAAATGAAAAAGGGTCAAGCCTCCTAGAAGGTAGTAAAAAATGACTAAAACGAACAAAGGACTCCAAACGAAAAAGAGCCAAGCCTCCTAGAAGGTAGTAAAAAATGACTAAGACGAACAAAGGACTCCAAACGAAAAAGAGCCAAGCCTCCTAGAAGGTAGTAAAAAATGACTAAGACGAACAAAGGACTCCAAACGAAAAAGAGCCAAGCCTCCTAGAAGGTAGTAAAAAATGACTAAGACGAACAAAGGACTCCAAACGAAAAAGAGTCAAGCCTCCTAGAAGGCAGCAAAAAATGACTAAGACGAACAAAGGACTCCAAATGAAAAAGGGTCAAGCCTCCTAGAAGGTAGTAAAAAATGACTAAGACGAACAAAGGACTCCAAATGAAAAAGGGTCAAGCCTCCTAGAAGGTAGTAAAAAATGACTAAGACGAACAAAGGACTCCAAACGAAAAAGAGTCAAGCCTCCTAGAAGGCAGCAAAAAATGACTAAGACGAACAAAGGACTCCAAACGAAAAAGAGTCAAGCCTCCTGGAAGGTAGTAAAAAATGACTAAGACGAACAAAGGACTCCAAACGAAAAAGGGTCAAGCCTCCTAGAAGGTAGTAAAAAATGACTAAGACGAACAAAGGACTCCAAATGAAAAAGGGTCAAGCCTCCTAGAAGGCAGTAAAAAATGACTAAGACGAACAAAGGACTCCAAACGAAAAAGAGTCAAGCCTCCTAGAAGGTAGTAAAAAATGACTAAGACGAACAAAGGACTCCAAACGAAAAAGAGTCAAGCCTCCTAGAAGGTAGTAAAAAATGACTAAGACGAACAAAGGACTCCAAATGAAAAAGAGTCAAGCCTCCTAGAAGGTAGTAAAAAATGACTAAGACGAACAAAGGACTCCAAATGAAAAAGGGTCAAGCCTCCTAGAAGGGAGTAAAAAATGACTAAGACGAACAAAGGACTCCAAATGAAAAAGGGTCAAGCCTCCTAGAAGGGAGTAAAAAATGACTAAGACGAACAAAGGACTCCAAATGAAAAAGGGTCAAGCCTCCTAGAAGGGAGTAAAAAATGACTAAGACGAACAAAGGACTCCAAATGAAAAAGGGTCAAGCCTCCTAGAAGGGAGTAAAAAATGACTAAGACGAACAAAGGACTCCAAATGAAAAAGGGTCAAGCCTCCTAGAAGGGAGTAAAAAATGACTAAGACGAACAAAGGACTCCAAATGAAAAAGGGTCAAGCCTCCTAGAAGGGAGTAAAAAATGACTAAGACGAACAAAGGACTCCAAATGAAAAAGGGTCAAGCCTCCTAGAAGGGAGTAAAAAATGACTAAGACGAACAAAGGACTCCAAATGAAAAAGGGTCAAGCCTCCTAGAAGGGAGTAAAAAATGACTAAGACGAACAAAGGACTCCAAATGAAAAAGGGTCAAGCCTCCTAGAAGGGAGTAAAAAATGACTAAGACGAACAAAGGACTCCAAATGAAAAAGGGTCAAGCCTCCTAGAAGGGAGTAAAAAATGACTAAGACGAACAAAGGACTCCAAATGAAAAAGGGTCAAGCCTCCTAGAAGGGAGTAAAAAATGACTAAGACGAACAAAGGACTCCAAATGAAAAAGGGTCAAGCCTCCTAGAAGGGAGTAAAAAATGACTAAGACGAACAAAGGACTCCAAATGAAAAAGGGTCAAGCCTCCTAGAAGGGAGTAAAAAATGACTAAGACGAACAAAGGACTCCAAATGAAAAAGGGTCAAGCCTCCTAGAAGGGAGTAAAAAATGACTAAGACGAACAAAGGACTCCAAATGAAAAAGGGTCAAGCCTCCTAGAAGGGAGTAAAAAATGACTAAGACGAACAAAGGACTCCAAATGAAAAAGGGTCAAGCCTCCTAGAAGGGAGTAAAAAATGACTAAGACGAACAAAGGACTCCAAATGAAAAAGGGTCAAGCCTCCTAGAAGGGAGTAAAAAATGACTAAGACGAACAAAGGACTCCAAATGAAAAAGGGTCAAGCCTCCTAGAAGGGAGTAAAAAATGACTAAGACGAACAAAGGACTCCAAATGAAAAAGGGTCAAGCCTCCTAGAAGGGAGTAAAAAATGACTAAGACGAACAAAGGACTCCAAATGAAAAAGGGTCAAGCCTCCTAGAAGGGAGTAAAAAATGACTAAGACGAACAAAGGACTCCAAATGAAAAAGGGTCAAGCCTCCTAGAAGGGAGTAAAAAATGACTAAGACGAACAAAGGACTCCAAATGAAAAAGGGTCAAGCCTCCTAGAAGGGAGTAAAAAATGACTAAGACGAACAAAGGACTCCAAATGAAAAAGGGTCAAGCCTCCTAGAAGGGAGTAAAAAATGACTAAGACGAACAAAGGACTCCAAATGAAAAAGGGTCAAGCCTCCTAGAAGGGAGTAAAAAATGACTAAGACGAACAAAGGACTCCAAATGAAAAAGGGTCAAGCCTCCTAGAAGGGAGTAAAAAATGACTAAGACGAACAAAGGACTCCAAATGAAAAAGGGTCAAGCCTCCTAGAAGGGAGTAAAAAATGACTAAGACGAACAAAGGACTCCAAATGAAAAAGGGTCAAGCCTCCTAGAAGGGAGTAAAAAATGACTAAGACGAACAAAGGACTCCAAATGAAAAAGGGTCAAGCCTCCTAGAAGGGAGTAAAAAATGACTAAGACGAACAAAGGACTCCAAATGAAAAAGGGTCAAGCCTCCTAGAAGGGAGTAAAAAATGACTAAGACGAACAAAGGACTCCAAATGAAAAAGGGTCAAGCCTCCTAGAAGGTAGTAAAAAATGACTAAGACGAACAAAGGACTCCAAAAAAAAAAGAGTCAAGCCTCCTAGAAGTTAGTAAAAAATGACTAAGACAAACAAAGGACTCCAAATGAAAAAGGGTCAAGCCCCCTAGAAGGTAGTAAAAAATGACTAAGACGAACAAAGGACTCCAAACGAAAAAGAGTCAAGCCTCCTAGAAGGTAGTAAAAAATGACTAAGACGAACAAAGGACTCCAAACGAAAAAGAGTCAAGCCTCCTAGAAGGTAGTAAAAAATGACTAAGACGAACAAAGGACTCCAAACGAAAAAGAGTCAAGCCTCCTAGAAGGCAGTAAAAAATTACTAAGACTCCAAAGGAGTCGAGCCTCGATTAAGGGGAGGCGTAATTTGTTCGAGGGGAGGTGTTGGATTATGAAAGTCCCACATCTGCTAATTTAGGGAATAATCATAGGTTTATAATAAAAAAAGTACCCTCCCCATTTGTACCCATTTGTATGAGAACTTTTGGGGGAGCCCAGAACAAAGTTATGAGAGCTTATGCTGAAAGTGAACAATATCATTCCGATTGTGGAGAGTGTGTTCTTCTAACACATTTTAAAACCAAAATCAAGTAAATGCTCGAGCATAATAGAGCATGACCATGACACAAGACACACCTGAGGGAGTGGAAGTTGGGTGGAATAGCCGAGAATGCCACGGCAAGTGAACATGAACAAGGCCGAAATGGTGGCCCTTGGTCGGCCTTCGATTAGCCAACTCCATAATATATATGTTGTTTGCATTCCCACAAACACCTACAATTTTTCATCCAAATAATTAAAACTATTTTTTAAATTTTTTTAAATTTGATTCTAAAATAAATCATTAGAAAATTATAACTATTGCACAGAACTCAGAAAATAAAAAGAAATTAATAATTCAGGCATGCATTAATATAAGGACGATAACTGATTGGTCGAGTAAAGTTGGGAAAACAAAAGGCTAACCGTGTTCAGAGCCGCTAGCAGCGTATTCAGCTCTGGCCACGAGGACAACACGCGATGCACCGGGCGCGTGAGCGCAAACCCCAAATCGAACGGTGGAGAAGCCGGCGGAACCATCCGGAGAGTGTACTCCACGCCCATAAAGAACAACAGACCCATAGCGAAAACGCACGGTATCCAGTGATACCTCGCCACGTGTGCCACATCTTCCACCGTCCATCTCATACACGACGCCTTCCGGAACCCTTTATAATAGTGTCCGCCGCCATCGCCGCTGTGGAAATCCTTGTTCGTCATCTTCCCTCCGTCCTTTCCGTTTCCGTTTCCTATACCGTTTCCGTTGCGGCTATCTATTCTATGCCGGAGATTGCCGGTTAGTGTTGTTGCAGCACCGTTGGATGCCATCGGAGATCGCGGAGGAGCGCATTGAAGGAAGGGTGGGAGAGTTTTATAGATCGGGGTTTGGTGGCGGAGGTATCGAGGAAGAGGATGGGGATGGGGAAATTTCAGAGATCTCAGATTTTTCTTAAAAATGTGAGGGGGAAAAATGGCGAATTCTTAATGATAAAGTAGGTGAGAGATTGGTGTTCCGTGGCTGAGCTATTGATAATTAATTGAAACCCTAGTCTTTCCTGGGTAACATCTCAAGCCCCAGGCCTTTTAATATATTATCATGATCTGCTCTACCGTTTTAAAACATGTCTATTAGTAAGAGATTTTCACACTTTTATAAAAAAATAATTTGTTCCCTCTCCAACCAACGTGTAATCTCACATACGATTACACATACTCAATTGTTGGTTTATTCAATTTTTATTTCCTAGTTGCCTTTAATGCACCCATATGCATTTTTAAGTAAAAATAACATTTCCAAATTAAGAATATTTATTATTATTATAATAATAATAATAATAATAACAATAATTGTGCTTTTAGATGGTTTAATATTTTAATTATACTAATTTTAGGGTTCAGTTGTAATAATCTTTTGTTTCAATTAGAGCTGTGTAACAAAAAATTGATTAGTTTAATTACTTAATATGACATAAACGTGTTTCAAATTTCAACTTTTTTATTAAAATTATTAAAATTGTTGTTTTTTTATTAAAAAATAATTTATTCAAATTGTTAGAGGCAGACTTCATGGGGCCCACCACTAGACAAAAAAGACTATTACTCAAAATTTCCACGTCATTGGTGGGAATAATTATTGACACTCCACATTTTACATGTGAATTTTTCATTTTTAAAAAATAAAAATATATTAAATTAATAAAAATATCGGTTTCAGACAATGTTATTAAATTAAAAAATTTAGAGATATTTTTTTAGACTATATTTTTTATAAGTATATCTTTAAATAATTAAATAACTTCACACAAAATTCTTAATGAAGATGATGATATTCCCACCAATAAAAACTTTTTGTGGATTAGGGATTTAGGAGGAACGAAATAGTATTCCAGTAATTATTATTATTTGAATTTGTTTTTTCTCTCTTTATCTTTTATTTATTTCTCTTTCTTCTCAAACACCAAATCCAACTACGGATAATGGCATCCAATGGAGTCTTGCCGCGTGTACCACACTCTCCACCCTCCATCTCACACACAAATCTTATCAAGCATGATAATACTGTTACGGGTGCCGTCGCCTCAATCCTTATGTAATTTGGAATTTAGCATCATATTTATTCATTTATAATTTATTCATTTATAATTTATTCATTTATAATTTATTCATTTATAATTTAATGTTGATGAATTGCACGCCATGATCTTGTATTTAAAGGCATTGAATTTGAAATAATTATTCAATTAAATCGTCTATTCATATGGTATACGTAGATTACTATGTTGTTTGACGTGTGATGTAGGTACCATGAAGCTCCCCACTAGGTACAATATTCTTTTAAAAAGAACATGTTGAACGTAATTTTAATGAACTATTAAATATTTTTTAAAATGATGTAGATCGTTAAATAAAAGCTACACATCACATTTATGATCAAAATTATAATTTAGTATGTTCAACACTAGAGATATCATATATGTATTGTTCCCTGATCATTAATTTGGTATGTCCAATAATGTTTAATTTCTTTTTCCTAAGAGAAGTTCTGTGGGCACGTCTTTTCTCTCCGATCAATGTAAAAAAATTTTAGAGTGATAAGCTGAACTAGCTACAACTAGCTACTGTACCATTGGTATACAAGTCATCCAAACGCTTTAAAATCTTTTGAGTTATTATCAATCAAATACACCAAGTGGTCAACCAAATCAAGAGAGAATGCTCAACAAACTCCCACTCATAATCGAACATAAATATAAACAAAACATACAAACATAAATATAAAGAGATAGGGAGGGCTATCAGGTCAGGTTTGTATTTGAGACAGAAGTGAAACCCTAATAGCTCTAATCATGTCCGACAAAGAGATCAGCCCAAGCAGCAAACCATGTTCATCAGTCACCCAAATTCTATGCACATGTTTCGACACTACCTTCTCCATCACTTCCTTCATCGAGCTTTCCTCTCCGCACGTCACCAGTTCTCTCCCTCCCGCCGTCGTCCCCTCCAGCAGCGCGCTCTTCCCGATCGTCTCCGTGAACTCCAATGCCGTCTGCTGCAGCCACGTCTGCAGCGTCGCGAGGTGACACCCTCTCAGATCCGTCGCAGAAAACGTCCCACCTAGCTTTCTTCCTCTCCCCTAAGAGGATTAAGAATGTTAGGAATCACAAATCTCCACAATGGTAGGATATGATATTGTTCACTTGGACATACGGTAAAAAGCTGGGTGTGGGTGTGGTCGCCGCCCAGCTGTGTGCTTCTAACAATAGGAACAGCATTGAGAAAGCTAGATTTCATGCACTTTATGGCTTCGATTACTTTGGTTTTATCTGTAATGGCCATAACATTTTCATTAATGGCTCCCATTTCCTTCACACTTTGTCCCAAAGTCTGTTGCATTTCTGGGATTTGTTGACTTAGAAACCTCAACACGTCCATTTGTGTCAGCATTCTGTAGCTGGATGCCGACTTGACCAGCTCCACCCCAGCCGCCTCCCCATCGATGGGCACCATCGCCCGGTGGATCCCCATGCTGAATAACTCCATACACTCTAATATGCTGTCAACAACATCGTCAATAACCCAAACCAAAAAACTTAATCACCACATTCACAATCAATTACCAAATGACTATTCATCATAATATATTAAATAAATAAATAATATTTTATTTAAAAGGCTCAGGGTTATTGAGAGTGAGTTCACGTTGGTTAATTTAGTGAAAGATCATGAATGAGAAATATCATACCATTTTGGACCATTGTGATTCTTAACATGTATCAGATCCATGACCTAAACTTAACCATGTCAATACAATCCTCAAATATGGAACAAAGAACTGTGAGCCTCGAAGGTGTAGTCAAAAGTGACTAAAGTGTCGAACAAATGGTACTTTGTTCGAGGGCTCTAGAGAAAGGAGTCGAGCCTATTCCAGAACTCCATAAGCCTCATGAGAGGATTGTTGAGGGTTATTAGGAGTGAATCCCACGTTGATAAATAAATATTTTTATAAGATATTATATTATAATATAATAAATATTCGAATATATTATTTGAGTAAGAACATTATGATTAGAAAACGTTAGGATAATTCAGCATAATCTCTGAATCAAACAAACCTGGTGTTGGGGCTCAAAGTCCAGAGACTCAACCCTTCAACGTTATTACCAATAATCGACGACACCGGAACCGCCATCTTCCGTTCGAGATCGACGAGACCAGGACCATCCTCCTCGCCAGCAATATGAGCCAAGATATCAAGCATGGTCACCATCCCAATATAGTGCTTTCTAAGAACCCCAGTCTGCTTATCAGTCTCCATGATCATGGATCCACCGGCACCGATCCATTGGCCAGGCGGCGCCGCCACGGGGACCGCCACAACGCGGTTAGCGACGAGAACGTTCATTGTGTGAGCGAGAGAGGCTGAATACGGCACCTCCACCAACCGCTTGTTGTCCTTCATCAGATCTTTCACCTTCTTCTCTCCGATCGCCTGAGCCTCCGCTTCCCTCGCCGTCTGTTGCATTCTCTTTTGATTATTTTATTATTATTATTTTTTTTTTTTTTTTTGCTTTTTCGGTGGATTTTTTTTTTTTTTTCAATTTTTAATTTTCTTTTGGGCGTTGTGATTTGGGAAATTGAGGATTTTGTAATGGGTGTGGATGGGAAATTAGAAAAGAAAGCTTTCAGGTGTCGACCTCTCAAGGGCTTCGTTTGCATGGCGGTCGTGCATTCGACACGTACCTAACCCTATTATTAGTAATTTTATTATTATTTTCTTTTTAGCTTTTTATTTTAACAAAATTATTAAAAAAACAATCTTTTATTGGAATAAAATGAAATGTTTTTTAAATAAAAAAAGAAAAAAGGAAGCCTTCAGATTTTGCAATGGGCCCACGTGGAGGGCCCAATTCACCGAAGCCCAAGGCTGAAGCTCGAAAATCCCGTGAGCTCCATAAATATGAATAATTAATAACATTCCTCTCTATCTTGTTACAAATCCTCCCCCTTCGAATTCTCGTGACCCAATAAATTCTCAAAAGAACACTATAAATTCCCAAATTTGCCCTTTTCTTCTTCAAATTCCTCCAATGGCGGCCTTAATTCAAATCTCCCATCTCCTACTTTTCATCCTTCTCTACTATCCTTCCCTCTCTGCTTCCTTCACCGTCATTATGTCTGACTCCGGCGCTCCCTCTGCCCTTGTCGACGGCCCTCAATCCGGCTTCTCCCTCCATAACGCCGCCGTCCGTACCGACCCCGCCGAACAATCCGCCGTCTATGATATCATGTCCGCCACCGGCAATCCCTGGGCCACCCAAATCCCCGACGTCTGCGGCGGCCGCTGGCACGGCATTGAATGTATGCCTGATAATCACAATCTCTTCCATGTTGTTTCTCTCTCTTTCGGGTCGCTCTCCGACGATACCGCATTTCCGACCTGCGACCCGACCCGATCCACTATTTCTCCTTCTCTCGCTAAACTCCCCCATCTTCGGACACTGTTCTTCTACCGTTGTTTTACTGATAATCCGCAAATTGTCCCTTCGTTTTTGGGCCAGTTGGGCCCTTCCTTGCAGACTTTGGTCCTACGAGAGAATGGGCTTATTGGCCCAATTCCCAGTGAATTGACTAATTTGACCCGGCTCAAGGTTTTGGATCTTCATGGGAATAACCTAAACGGGTCGATTCCGGTTGGCTTGAACCGTTTGGTCGGTCTGCGGTCGTTGGATTTGAGTTGGAATAAGTTGACTGGTTCGATCCCGAGTTTGGCGTTGGATAATTTGAGAATACTCGATTTGAGTCAAAATCTTTTGACTGGTTGGATTCCAAATAGGATTGTGACATGTCAGTCTCTGATTAAATTGGATTTAAGTCGTAATAGCTTGATGGGAGTAATCCCAGAATCCATTACCAAGCTTAAGGATCTCGTACTTTTGGATTTGAGTTATAATCAAATCTCGTGTCCACTTCCAGTGTCGCTTCAGCATTTGAGCTCGTTAGAGGTTTTGATCTTGAAAGGAAACCCAATGGGTTGTACCATTTCTAATGATCTATTCGACGGCATGTTGAGCTTGATGACGTTGATTCTTTCTAATATGGGCTTTCACGGACCAATTCCTAGGTCTTTGGGTCGATTGCCCAATCTTCGAGTCCTACATCTTGATGCCAACTACTTTAACGGTTCAATCCCCTCAAACTTTCAAGATTTGAGAAACCTCAACGTTCTAAGACTCAACGATAACATGTTAACCGGACGAATCCCACTGCAGAAACAAACGATATGGAAGATGAAGAGGAAGCTTACATTATACAATAACTCAAACTTGTGTTACGACTCTGAGACCGGAGTTGTCGACATGTCAGCCTCACCATATAGTGTCGGTATCGGTCCATGTAATGGCCCAAATTCTGAACCGAGTCGAACCGTACAACACGTTTCTAAAAGTAAAAAAAATGTAACTAGAAGTGATACATCGTCCGAGACGCGTCGTACAAGCTCTATTCTAGTTTGGCTGTTTCAACTAACTACTTGTATTTGGCTCATCATTAAATTATTATAACATAAAGTGTAAGATAAAGCTTATTTGTTTTTTTTTTATATAAATATATATAATTGTGTAGGGTATCTTTAGGCCCAGTAAACTTTTGTGTCACGTGGGCCTGACCCATTAGGTGGTAATTTAATTTAATAAAAAATATGGTAACAGGTAGCATATAAAGTAATATGAATATGTTTATTATAAAGACTAAATATATTAATAAATTTAGTGATTTAAATGGTATTTTAATTTGTTAATTATTATTGTTGTTTTTTTGAAAATGATTTGAAATATATTAATTAGAATCCCCAAAAAAGACAAAAGAACAGAGAGAGAGACAGATATGAAGGCGTGAAGAAGACTACAGGCGCGCCTCCACTCTCTCTCTTCTTTCTCTCTCTACAAAACGCTCTCATTCGTCGTCGTCTGAGCCTCTCTGTCTTTGGAAGCCCAACACTCGGCGAGCTTCTCTTTTTAACTGTTTGACAGCCAAATTCAAAATCAAAATCAAACCATTTCCCTTTTACTCTTTTCAAATGTTTGTTTCTTCCTCTATTCCTTTACGATTCGCATCTCTATTGTTTTCTACGTTCTGCGTACAAATTAAGAAACAAGAAGCTTAGTTCTTCTTTAGTGCAAGTGGGTGTGATTTGGCTCCGTGTTCATGGCCTTTCGCGCGATGTTTTGCTGTGGAATTGGTTCTGCACGGTACGTTTAATACTTGAAACTCTGTGTTCATTTACTTCATCAAGTTATTTGGTACTGATATGGAATGTTTGGGCTACCCTTCTTTGCCATTTCCCCCCCCTTTTCTGTGCCCCTTTTTGGTTATCGCTTAAAATCTTTAGTTTTCTGGAAATCTGATGTGTATTGTATTGGGTTGGAATTTGGGGCTCGGGTGTGACTTTGAACTTGCGAGATATTGTTCAAACTTCTAAGGGGAATTTTATCGAGCACTTTGTGGGCATGATGTTTTGGGAGGAAAGAGTGACATAAGAAGTTTTAGTGAACTTTGATTCTTCATCTGATTGTCCTGATTCATATGATTGAAGGTTTTGTTTGTTGACTGTTTCATTGTGCAGGAAAGGAAGAGGGAAGAAACATCAAACATGGAGGGTCTTTTCATTGAAGGAGTTGCACTCGGCCACAAATAATTTCAATTATGATAACAAGCTTGGAGAAGGAGAATTTGGTAGCGTTTACTGGGGTCAGCTTTGGGATGGATCACAAGTAATCAATGCCTTAACTTTTCTCAATACAAACTCTAGTGTCATTATTTGCTCAATAATCATCCAAGGAAGCCTATCTTATCATATTTCATCCTATCATTGATGTGACATAGATTCTTTGATTTAAGTTTTAAATTTGGAATATTCCTTCTCAACATGTTTCAAGGAAATTGTGCACCTTTCTTGATTGTTCTAAACTTACCCAGTCATTTTAGCACCATTTAAGTACTTATTTGCTTGGTTTTAAACTATTGTAAGCGATTGAGTTAGGATCTCGCCCGTGTTTTATAATCCATTGGATGTAGTAGAGTCTTTCAGTTCAAGAGGTGAAGTTTACACTTTGAAACTTCATGTACATGCTCCGTATCATGTAAAATTTTCCAGATGTTTGTCGCATGATCGTGAAAGGATGGTGTAACGACCTAAGCCCACCACTAGTAGATATTGTCATTTTTGAGCTTTCCCTTTCGGGCTTCCGCTCAAGATTTTTGAATCGCGTCTGCTAGGGAGAGGTTTTCACACCCCTTGTAAAGAGTGCTTTGTTCCCCTCTCCAACCGATGTGGGATCTCACAATCCACCGGGCGCTTAGTGTTCTCGTTGGCACTCGTTCCCTTCTCCAATCAATGTGAGACCCCCCAATCCACCACCTTCGAGGTCCAACGTCCTTGTTGGCACACTGCCTTGTGTCCCACCCTCCTTTGGGGCTCAGCCTCTTCGTTGGCACCTAGTGTCTCCCTCTGATACCATTTGTAACAGCCCAAGCCTACCGCTAGCATATATTATCCTCTTTGGACTTTCTCTTTCGGATATCCACTCAAGGTTTTTAAAACACGTCTGCTAAGGAGAGGTTTTCACACCCATACAAAGAGTGCTATGTTCCTCTTGGATCTCGTAGATGGTGACGCTGGCTGTTTGGTTGGTTTGGTACTGCTTCTATCAAGAAAATTCTTCTCTTGTTCTGTTTGGTTTCTTGGCAGCAGAATGTTACTCTTCGTGATTATTTCTATTGTGTTCGTGATAATATAGGATTGACAATAAATTGTTGCTAGCTAAGTGTGCTTTCGCTCGAGAGGCTTAAGTTAAGTGTTTATGATAAGGAGTTAATACCATACAAGGAATCTTGGTTGTAAATTAATCCCTCTTTTGCATACTTCTAGGATTGAAGTACCATATCAGTACTTCGAACATGTTAACATTATTTGTATTTTGAGTTACCAACACTGCAACCGATTCTGAATGAAATGCTTTTGCAGATTGCAGTTAAGAGGTTGAAGGTTTGGAGCAACAAAGAAGACATGGAATTCTCTGTTGAAGTCGAGATACTGGCCCGAGTTCGGCATAAGAATCTATTGAGTTTACGTGGCTATTGTGTTGAAGGGCAAGAGCGTTTGATCGTGTACGACTACATGCCCAATCTAAGTCTTCTCTCCCATCTACATGGGCATCACTCTTCAGAATCCCAACTCGATTGGAAACGTCGTATGAAAATCGCTATCGGGTCTGCCGAGGGAATTGCGTAAGTATACACGTCTTCATTTATCTTCCATCGTTCTTCACATTATAACGCTCCTAATTTTGTTTGGTCCAGCTATCTTCACCACCAAGCAACTCCACGTATAATTCATCAAGACATCAAACCAAATAACGTTTTGCTCGATCCAGACTTCCAAGCTCGTGTAGTCGACTTCGGGTTCGCAAAACTCATCCCCGATGATGCAACACATGTAACAACAGGAGTCAAGGGCACACTCGGATACCTCGCTCCAGAATACGGTATGTCAGGGAAGGCATCAGAGAGTTGTGATGTATATAGCTTCGGCATTCTCCTGCTCGAACTCGCAACCGGAAAGAAACCTCTTGAGAAGTTGAGTGCAACAACGAAACGCACAATCACAGAGTGGGCACTGCCAGTAGTAGTTGAGAAAAAATACAACGAACTTGCAGATCCAAAGCTAAATGGAGAGTACAATGCAGACGAGCTAAAGCGAGTCGTCCTCGTTGCACTCAGTTGCTCCCATTCACGGCCTGAGAAACGTCCCACCATGCTCGACGTCGTAGAGCTCCTAAAAGGAGAATCAAAAGAGAAGGTAGCCAAGTTAGAAGATGATGAACTGTTCAAGAGCCATCAAGTAGGTGCAGCACAAACTACAGAAACAGCAGCAGCTGGTGAAGATAGCTCAGACTTGATTTCAGAAGAAAAGGATTCAAAAGAGAATTCAACACCAAACCCACATGAGAATAGCAGCTAAGTCTTCTTCCTTCTTCCTTTTTTCTTTCCCCATTTCCCTTTGGAGGCTCTGGCTGTCACTTACAAAAGCATGTCAGAGTGGTAAATTTGGGTACTCATTATGATTCTCAAGCATTGTTTTATGAGTGCAGCTGAGATTTGTATGATTTGTTTTGGCTCTTTTTGTTCTTATTTGTGTATGTGTGTATGTATTGTATTGTATTGTATTGTAAGTGGCATCAAACTGTATCCAACTTTCTGGGTTCTCTCTGTGTGTGCATGTACAGACTTCTTCTTGCTTTCATTTTGTTTCTTTGTTTTGTTGTTTTAGGAAGGAGAAGATTCATTTAACAGACTTGTATTAAAAATATTAGATTTTTTTAACATTTAAAATATAGACACGAGACCGAGGTTCAGCAGCAAACAGATCTGTGGAAATCCGTTGAAATTCATAGAACCAAAGGAGTAGTCATCTCGAGCTTTTGGAGTTTGTTGTCTGCTTTTAATTTAATCGATCACTCGTCCAATAGTTCAAAATTGTTATCTTGAAAGGAAAAAGTCGAGTTGAATTGTTTGATTGTTACAATCGAATTCTTTATCAAATAAATATTTTTTTAAGGTAAGCTACATTTATTTTTCTTTCTCGTAATTATTTTATAGAATAAATATTTGATTATTTTTCATGAAGTGTGAACAAATGTAAATAAAAATTTTACAAATATTATGTCTCTAATTGACTAGAATAATATAAATTTTATATTTTTCACTCGAAAATGAGTCGGGCATGATTGTGGAGGTTAACTTGAGTCGTCTAAAGGTCTTTAAACTTTCATATTTCTATCGATTATGACTTTGAAAGTATCAAATATTCCTTCAAACCTCACTTTTGTGTACAATAAGCCATTGAATTTTCAATTTTATGGTTGAACAAAAACATTTAAATGAAAATAAGCAGAGAAACGATATAAGTAAAGTAAAATAAAATAATGTCCTATTCAAACTTAAGGTTATGAAAAGATGAAATTTATCTACCATTACACAAGTTTTCATGGTCTTCAACACGCCATCACTATCATCCGTACAGAGGTGTCTTGCCTTTACATAAACAAAATTTATATCAAAGCCAGACACCAAGCTATACGAGGACGCTGTCCCTTAAGAGAGGTGAATTTAGAGATCCCACACCAGTTGGAAATGAGAACAAAATATTTTTTTATAAGGGTAGGAAAACCTATCCTTGACCGACGTATTTTAAAAGTGTGAGACTGACATAATGGACTAAAGCTGACAATATCTATTAATGGTGATCATGAACGGTTTACTTTTTCTCTCTTCTCCTCGGCCTCCTCACACCTATGTAATAGACCAAAATCTAAAGTAAGTAGGTCTTCTTGCTTTGCCCAAACCTTTCCTCTCTCCATATGATGAAGCCTTCCATAAATTCAAAAGGAATGGATAAAGAGAGAATTAGATACCTTCATTAATTTCCCCACCATATGAAACAAAACATGATTCCATCTTTGATTTATACATATATATACATATATATATATATTCTTTTCCAAAGTACTTTGAGGAGAAAAGGTAAAGCTATGAATATTAGATATATAATAATTTTCGAGTAATTTTTTTAATATATTTAAAAAATTTAAAAGTTTATTGATATATTAGATATAAAATTTATATTTAAATTCAATGAGATGTTTAGCAAAATAATAATAATAATAATAAAATGAGTAACCGATGAGAGGGGCCACCTTTGTACACATGGCGGGAGAAGGGCGCGAGTAGGAGGATATAAGACTTTCGGCACTCGCGCGTGGAAATTTCTGGATTTAAAAGTAAAATTGTTAGCGCGAGTCCATATGTAAAAGGAAAAACCTCCTCCATTGCGTAACGGTCCTCTCCTCTCTATTTGAAAGCTCAGAACCAACCAACAAACAAACTTCCCCGAAATCCCTCCATTTTTCTTCCCTCGTCTTTTCCGATTTCAAATTCTCGATCTCACTCGAACCCTAGCTGCTTCAGAGCCCTAGGATGCGAAGGATTGGCGGTCCCCGAGAGAGGAGTAAGATCGGTAACTTATGGCGTTTCAACCGCTTCATTGATAACCGGTGCTTGGCTCCGCTTACACTCGACGGAGACGGTGATGTTGACGCTCTCAGACGGCGACCTTATCGGTTGCTTCCTCGGCTGGAGCTCATTGATCTCTTTGTCCTCAAGCTCGACGGCTCTGTATTTGGTGATTCCTTTGCCATTTCTGTCCTCTTTTTTCGTTCTTTCTTTTTTACTCTGTTTCTTGCAAGAAATCAGAACTATATCATGTATGAACTTTGATTTTTCTTCGAGATGAACTATCGTTTGCTATTTAGGTGGTCGAGATGAAACTTGAAAGCGGCATGGAAACGGAAAGTGCTTAAAGACAACCTGCTTAAGAATTAAGAGAATAGAATCGATTACTTTTATGAGAACACTGTAATGGAAAGTGTTTGAAAAGAGTGACTAATTAAAGTGTAATGGCTTATGGCGAATGTGACTAAGATAAATGCGATATCAAGAAAAGTAACTCTCGTTATTCCTTTACATTATTCCCCTTTTTTCCCCTGCTTTATAGCTGTGGAGAACGTGTACAGTGAAAATAACCAGATATTTGAAGCTAATCGTTCTTTGTATTGCTAGAATTACAGTATTATTAACTATAATTTGAATGGATTTCGTTTGGTTTGGCTATCCAGGTGTTCGTGTAGCGCGCAATGGTACAGTAGCAGATCTCAAACAAGCGATAGAGGAAGTTTTTGATTCACCCGGGGCGAGCGAACACTGCAAGATTACATGGTAGTATTGACCATCTTATGAGACTTGTGACTAATTTTACCACCTTTGATTTTGTTTTTGTTTCTTTTGGGAGGTTTGTAATTTTATTTGAGCTTTGCATGAATGCATGTGCTCGTAGGTCACTTGTCTGGGGACATTTCTGCTTATGTTATGAAGGCGAAAAGCTTATTGATGACAAGGCATACATTAGAGTTGTAGGCATCAAAGATGGTGATCAGGTGTGACAATGTAGTGATGTGTCTCTTGCTTGTTTATTGAGTTGAATACTGCTGATCTGTAGCTTTTAATGTTTTGCCCTCGTATATTATGCAGCTTCAGTTTATTAGGCATATGTCCATCAACTGTCTACCAATGAAGAGAGATAGGAAGAACCAAGCCGTTCCTTGCAAAACAGTGTTGTTGTAAGTTGCTCTTTCTTATGGATACAGTAGCACATGCGTCTGTTTCTTACAAAACGGTGTTGTTTGGTGTTGTTCTTTTTAGTGGCTGCACTAACACATGGCACATGCATACGTATGCCAATCCACGGGCTGATACCATTCTAATTTCTGAATGCAATTGCTCAATTTGAGGGTTTATTTACTCGACATGAATTAGGAATTAGTTAATGAAATGTTTTATAGGAATCTTTCACAAAATTCTCAACTAATATTATCAATTAATTAGAATGATTTGTTATTAGACTATGATATTTGATTCATCAAATATAGTATTATTGCATACTCTTTCATAATGAATGGCGCAACTCCCAAGTTTGTAATCTAATTTTTTGCCTCAAAATAAATCCACATTGAGGGGAGTCAACAATTTGTTCAGAATCATTTCCAAAATCAAATTTCCATTGTTTCTATTTCACATTTTCAGTAATGCAGTTGTAATCTCTGTTGCATTTCTCATTTCTACAAATAAATAGCATCCATACTCATCATTAGACTAGCCTTTATCATCTAGGACTTACAATTCTTAATTTCTGTAGCGTAGTTCGATACAAAGACAAATTTCTCAATATTTGCTTCTTACTCTGTTCTACTAGATATTTAACTTTTACTTCCCATAAAGTCTGCCAGCAGAATCAAAATCTATTGAAGGGAATCAAGTAGCTGGTCAAGGCGATCCGGTGAATTATGAAGTTCACGAGGACGGTTCCAACCAGGAGGAGATTCCTATGGCTGGATTTCAGCTAGCAAATATCTTTAGAGGACGGGTATTATATTCCAAGATATGGGGGTTTTTTAGAAGTGCATCAGAAGGCAGGAATAGGCCTTCTTCCGGTTTCTGCATTACTTGACTTAGCAAATGGACATGGAATAACACAAGCTGCAAGGTAAATTAGCCTAGCCATTTGAAGTTATGAAACAATTTGTGTGCTATTCTCTGTCTTTTGTTTGCCATTAACTAAGTGGCCACCGGAACTAGGATGTGCAGAGATTGAAACTTTAGCATTTGATTTATGAACATGACAAGTTAGATTCTAGAATAAAGAAGTGAGAGAGAGAAGATTGACTCTGACATGTATATATCAGCCTGGATTTGTTGTTGGATGTTTCTGTATAAAGTTCTTTTACTTCCCTTCCAACTCTCCTCTTTCAATCTCCTGTGGTTCCGCTGAACTTAGAAGCAATTTTCTTAAGTTAATGTGGAGAGGAAGTAAGTATTTTTAAGGACTTCGTGACTTTTGAGTTTGTTTCCAAAGTAATTTTCATGGGTTTAGAACAAAATTTCAAGTGAAAGTGTTTTCAAGCCCTGTTATTGTATTTGATTTGTTTTCATGGTGGACGACTAGGTTCTAAAAACGATTGAAGTTGTTATTTCTGTCTAAAACTAATGGATGTGTGAGTGTGAGTAGTGATTTATATTCTAATTAACATGAGATTCTACCTTAGTTGGGGAGAGGAACAAAACATTTTTTATAAGGATATAAAAACCGCTCTCTATCATATATGTTTTAAAATCTTGAGGGGAAATTCGAGAGGAAACTCCAAATAATACAATATCAGCGGACTTGAGTTACATTTACATACCACTCATTTAAACGATATGTATCAATAAAATTAATTAGTGTACACTAACTATCATGTCATTTTGTTGAGTTAGGTTAATTCCACTTGAGAAAGAAATACAAAATAATAATTTAAAATCAAAATTAAAATTGAATATGAATATGTCAATTTTTTAAAACTAAACGTGAGATCTTTTCAATTGCATAAAAGAACACACAAATGTGAGCCAAATTTGAAGAACATGATTATTATTGAAGAAGTAAAGGAAGTAAAAAGAAAAAAATAACAATTTATACTAAAATAACAATTATAATAATAAAACTTAAACTCATCGTTACTCGCGAAATCTTAGAAACTCTATCCAATAGATTCTCAATAGTAAGAAGTTAATCAATTTAATCTCTTAATTTAAAATTAGTTCATACGCATAAATAAATTTCTTACAAAATTTAGACTATCTATTTGAAAATCATCAAATATTTAAAAGATGGATCGAAATTCATTCATCTATGAAATTTTAAACGTGGATATAAACGGACGTTTTTCAAATAGAACATGACAAATCGTATCAGATACCCTTATGAATATCTATGCTTTAAACGGATATAATTAATTTGACAAATTTTGTATTTTTTTTTTTTTTTATTATTTGAGTTGAACGGACTTTTTTTATTTTTATTTTTTATTATTTGAGTTGAACGGACATTTAAAAATTATTATTATTTTTTCCTTATTTGCCTGAATTCACACCCACTTAACATTTATATAAACCCCTTTAAAATCCCAATAAACGCTCCTCTTTTAAAAGCCGAAGAGACCATAAGAAACCTAACCCCAAAGAAACCAAAATCTTTCGTTCCCTTCTTCTTCTTCCTTTTTCCTCCTGCCCAAGCAAAAGCTCCCTTCTCCAGCCCTAACACTTCTTCCCTTTCTGTTCGTCGCCTCCTCCTTCAATCGTGTTCGAATTGGTGTTTGCTTCGGGGACGAACGGTAATTTTAGGAATTAGATTCTGCAAGCGACAACCGGGAGACGATGTCTGCAGTGGTGTGCGGAACCAAAAGATCTTTCTTTGAAGAACTACCGCCTTCGCCTCCCGTTTCCAAGCGCCTCCGCTGCTCCTCTACCACTTCTCCGATTAGATTCGCTGCGTCCTGTCTTATTGATCAGCTACAGAATTTGTTTCCTCAAATGGACCATCAGGTTTCTTCGTTCTTCCATGCCTTTTTTTTTTAATATATAATTTCGTTTTAATTTGAGAAACTGTCGCTCTCTGTTTGTTTCTGAGGTTTCCTGTTTTTTTTTTTTTTTCCTTTTCTTTTTTGTGCTTCTGTGTAATATCATATTTCTTGACAGGGTTATAACATGAATTTATTTGGGATTTTCTGAAAACAGGTGTAACCTTAGGGAAATCGTGTTATTCTCTTCGTTTTGTATATAATAGTGAAGTTATATGCGTTTTTGGGCTGTGAATTTATCAACTTATTTCGCTAAGTTGCAGTCTGAAATTGGAGGGCTTCTATTCAGTTTTAATTTGTGATGCATCTCTTTCGCTTTCTTATTTGATACTGCTAGTTTGTTTTTCCCCCAAGGTTTTCTTGATCATGGTTGAATTTTTTCCTTTCAGCTTCTTGTGAGAGTCCTTGAAGAATGTGGCAACGACTTGGATGCTGCCATCAAAAGTCTGAGTAACATGTGTTTGGGATCTACTGTTGAGAATCCTGTTGCTACTACAGCAGCAGAGACAAATTTGGACCACGGAGGTATCACATGGTGCTAAATAATGGAGGAGTTGCTTCATGTTTATTTTCCTTGTTCCTATTTATTCATGAGTTTAATTATATTATGATGATGATGAATTCATGATTGAATTCCTTGTTCAAAGAAAGGAAGGTTTAACTTTTAGATGAAACTATGAGAATTGAGAAAACATAGTTCGCAATTGGAATATAATGTATGCTTATTTCATGGAAGAGATCCAATGGGCCCCCCTTGCGTATTGTCCCTAGTTTGGATTACTAATCATACCCGTTCCTTGTCCAGGTTAGAGGAAGATGTTTTAAGTTTTGATTGAGAAACAAGAAACAGATTTCTCATGTAGAGTACCATACGTCCATTCTCTTAGAGTATGATGTATTTTTTTTTTCTCATTTGGAGTATGATGTACCTTGCTGTTTGTAGTTTGATTTGGTAAGTATATATTTCGGAATTGGCTGGTACATGCTCAGGAAAATAACCCTAGTTCCGTTTTTCTGGAGATAAATTTGTGAAAGGAATTCTAATCTTCTATGCTGTATTGCCCCTGATTTGTTTGTAATGAGGTTTTTTTTAGTCTGATAATTTATTTCTCTGCCTCACAGCATGATTTGTTCTCAACAAAAATTTCATATTAATGTTGAACCTTGCTTCATGCATTTTTTCTACCAAGGGCACTGTTCAACAACTTTCATTCCCTTCTTTTCTTTCTTGTAAAGATGTATAATTCAACGTATGTTTAAAAAATTTGTAGGTTCATTTGCTGACAATGGGGAGCCTGCTGCTTCAGAGAATTTGTCAGCACCAAGCAGTGTTTCTCTTGATGGTAGGGAATGGGTTGACTTGTTTGTAAGGGAAATGATGAGCGCTACTAGTGTAGATGATGCTAGGACTCGTGCAGCAAGAGCATTAGAGGCTTTAGAGAGCTCGATTAGTGCACGTGCTGGTGCTGATGCCGCACAAAATTTCCACAAGGTATGTCAATCGTAATCCTCACAACTCCAATAAGCTTTCCATATCCTTGGGGAACAAATTTGGTATACTGGTAGGCTTTTGGAGCATTTGAAAGCAGTTAGATTTGGTTGAGGCTCATTCACTTGTCAGACATTCTATTGCTATAAACTTATGTTTTCCACTGTTACTCAGGAAAACATGCAACTGAAGGAACAAATTGAAGTACTACTACGAGAAAATACAATTCTTAAGCGAGCAGTTGCCATACAACATGAACGTCAGAAGGAATTCGAGGATAAGAACCTAGAGTTGCAGCACCTTAAACAGTTGGTATCTCAATATCAGGAGCAGCTGAGAACGCTAGAGGTCGGAATAAACTGCACAATTTTTTCAATTGTCTTCCCTAGTATTTTTGCAGACCTTTTTAAAGTTCTTAAACATGTTCATGTTCATGATCATGCTGCTTTTTCTAACTGGTTGGAAACGAACTTTGTTGCTTTTGTTGTTACAGGTAAACAATTATGCATTGACAATGCATTTGAAGCAGGCTCAACAAAGCAGCTCGATTCCCGGACGCTTCCATCCCGATGTCTTCTAGCAAAAAGCAGTGTAAAGATCAAAATTGTTGGTTGCAGAAAGGTAGTAGCAGAGAGCGTGAATGAGAGATGAGGGAAGGGGAGAGCAGGGAGGAATGGAGCATCCTATGAATAGAGGTATTGCAGACCAATGTGTGTTTGTTTCTGTATTTGAGTTTGATCATATCGTCAACCTGGAATGGTGACTGCCACCGCAGCTCTGTTGTGGAACTTCTATTGTTTCCCCATGCTTTTCAATAAAGCCTTTGTTCAATTTGATGATTGTTGGTGGTGGAAGATCAAGTTATTGTCAAGTTTATGCTCTTAAATTACAAGTTGAAGTAATTGTACTTTTGGATCGTTTGCAAGTGAATAATGACGGTTAGGTTTCATTCTGTGAATAATAACGGTTAGGTTTCGTTCGTGAATGATGATGGTTAGGTTTCGTTCCTGAATGATGAATCTTTATTTATTTATTACTATACACATTGCTTCTATTTATGAATTCCTCGAGCAAGGATTGAATCTTTACGTTTGGGGTAAAAAATTTGTTGCCTAAATGGATAAATTGTTAACAAGTTAATAGTAAAAAAATTTTCTTTTCAGAAAATAAGTACAAACATTGCTTCTATTTATTTACTGTTCACAAATTTCTCAGCGGGGTAAAAAACTTGTCTAAATTTGGGTTGGGATTTATATAATCTTTTTTTATAATTAAATGGGGCCCAAAATAAATATATATATATGTCAAGTTGTTAAATTATGACTTAAAATATATAAATCTTTGAAATATATTAAAAAAATGGAAGACAGAAAAAGACCTAAAATTTCATAAAAACAACATGAACACAATTAAAACAGTGGCGTTACGTGTAACAAGAAAAATCACACCACATCTTACGATCCTCTTCTTCTTCTTCTTCTTCTTGTTGTCGCCCACAGTCTCCAAAGCGAGCGTAAATTTCCCACCAAAACGGTGAACAATCGCATTCATCTCCTCAGTTTAGCACTCCCATCATACCCATTTCTTATCTACAGGCTTTAATGGCCGCTTCGTCTCTTTCCCTCCTTCCTTCTCCCCTCACCTTTCCTCCTTCCGAGCGTTTCTCTGCTTCTTCTTCTTCCGCTTCATCATCTTCCTTCTTCCATGGCGGAACCCATCTCAAGTTCCACAGGAACTTCCTTAATGTGCATTTTTATTCATCTAATTCTTCTCCTTCTCCCAATTCCCAATTTAATAAAAGGGCCTCTTCCAGACGACGCATGGGAGTTGTTGTTTGTGCTTCCGGGGATTACTATGCAACTCTCGGGATCCCCAAGTCTGCTAATAGCAAGGAAATTAAGGCCGCTTATCGAAAATTAGCCCGTCAGGTACGAAATTTGTTCAAGTTCTTTTGGGTGTAATTTGGTAATCGCGATGAAGCTGGAGGTTAGTTGTTGAGAATTTTATCTATACGGGAATAAATTTGTGGGAAAATGGGTTCTGTTTGTTAAAACTCTCAATGTCATCTTTGAGCCTCTTCGAGCATCGCCAATCACTGATAATTTGAATCTACTACAATACTGTTAATTATAGCTGATGATCGTAATGCTTCATCTTTTCTAAATGTTTTCTCTAGAATATGGGCTAGCTGAGTTTTTGTAAGCTTCATTGTGGAGTGGTTTGGTTTGTAAATCCTCGGCTTGCCAACATGACTTCTTATATTCTCTCTCTTTTCTCTCAAGTATCACCCTGATGTGAATAAAGAACCTGGAGCAACTGAGAAGTTCAAAGAGATCAGTGCTGCTTACGAGGTATGGTTGAGGAAAAAGATTTAATCATAGTGCATGTGGGTGTATGTGTTCAGAGCTTCCATTTCAAGCTGCAAATATATCTTAAATGTGTATTCTTCCTGTCTTCTTTGGCAATATTTAAATCTATGGCGTGTTCTTATTCAACTATTTGTTAGGAATCACGACTCTCCACAATGGTATGATATTGTCCACTTTGAGCATAAGCTCTCATGGCTTTGCTTTGGGCTTCCCCAAAAGGCCTCCTACGGATGGAGATGTATTATTTATTGATAAACCTATGATCATTCCCTAAATTAGCCAATGTGGGACACCTCCCAACAATCCTCAACACTATCTATATTTGCAATCTGTTCCAAATTTATCATTTCAAGAGTTGGTTTCTTCACTTTATGACATTATTGATTGCTGATGAAGCACTTTACCCTTTTGATTTTCGCACTTATAATATTGTCCTTTGAATCTCAAGTACAATGCTGTCAGGTTCTTTCAGATGATAAGAAGCGGGCTTTGTATGATCAATATGGTGAAGCTGGAGTGAAGAGTACAGTAGGGGGATCTAGTGCTTATACGGTTTGTTGATATTTGATATCGTCTCTAATTTGCTAGAGAAATCGTGCTTCCTACTTGATGCATGCATTTTTACATCAAGAAATATTGGGGCTTATACAATATATTGTTGTTGCAGACTAATCCCTTTGATTTATTTGAGACATTCTTTGGACCAAGCATGGGAGGATTTGGCGGTATGGATCCAACTGGGTTCCGCACACGCCGTAGCAGTACTGTTACGAAGGGTGAAGACATACGGTGAGTCACAGTATGACAAGTGCTTGAAAAGTACCATCTTTTTGCTACTATTTTTGGGGCAGGGTGGTATTTCCTTCAATGCTTGTGTTAGTTAGATTCAATCAATGGAATCTTACTTGTACCTTCGCTGATTTCCATGTTTGTTTTGTGTTACAAATTTTCTATTGGAGTATTTGTTAACAAATTTTAAGTAGATATGTGTGAGATCCCACGTCGGTTGGAGAGGGGAACGAAACATTTCTTATAAGGGTGTGGAAACCTCTCCCTAGTAGACACGTTTTAAAACCTTGAGCGGAAACCCGGAAGGGAAAGCCAAAGAGGACAATATCTGCTAGCAGTGAGCTTGGGCTGTAACAAATGGTATCAGAGCCAGACACCGTGCGGTGTGCCAGCGAGGACGCTGGGCCCCTGAGGGGGTGGATTGTGAGATCCCACATCGGTTGGAGATGGGAACGAAACATTCTTTATAAGGGTGTGGAAACTGCTTCCTAGTAGACGAGTTTTAAAACCTTGAGGGGAAGCCCGGAAGAGAAAATCCAAAGAAGACAATATCTGCTAGCGGTGGGCTTGGGCTGTTACAATGTGCCTATGTTTATGCCATTACGGTTTTTATTTTGTTGATTTGAGAAAAATTTACAAGGCATGCTATAACCTGATTTTCCTCTCTCCCCCACACATTTCCTACCTCCATAAGATCTAGAAGGCGACCTGTTGATTTTATAAAATTTTCAGGAAATCATCATTTTCTACGGTACTTGTTGGTGTGCATTGTCACTTTATCTTCCTCTTGCTTAAAGTTATGTAGTTAATTAAATGATATTGGTACTAAGTGGACATAGGTTTATAGAGACGCAGTTAGGTTTGCCAGTGGCAATAGGTGAGGCATTGCAAGCCACTCTGACCTGTGCACTTGTCATTACAAATGCCTTTGATTAGGCTTTTTCTACTTTGAGAGTATCAGGCATTGATTTTTGTATATCGTAATTTCTATTTTCAACTAAAAAATTCGAGCACAATGGGTTGGCATAGAGGTCAATAAGAGCCATGTCAATAATAAATGACTTAGAGAGAATGAGTTCGAGTCATGGTAGGGTTATATAGTTGTCTCGGGAGAATCATCGAAGTGTGTGCAAGCTAGTCCAAACACTCCCGACGTAGGGTTATATAGTTGTCTTGGGAGAATCATCGAAGTATCCGCTAGCTGGTCCAAACGCTCCTGAATATTAAAAAAAACAAAGAATTATAACAAATAGGTGACTAGAATAACGAGTACTTCAATTGATTACGTGTTTTATCGGGCTGTCTTCAATCAGTAGAATATTATTTCCTTGTAGTTCTTTATTCAACTTTTAACTCATTAGATTCACATTAAATGACTGCAAGTCCAGTTATGACATCAATTTAGGATTTTCGGAAGCCATATTTGGATCAGAGAAAGAATTTGATCTGTCCCATCTGGAAACATGTGAAGTCTGCTTGGGTACTGGTTCAAAGGTAGGCTCCAAAATGAGGATATGCTCAACATGTGGAGGGAGAGGTCAAGTTATGAGAACCGAGCAAACACCTTTCGGCTTGTTTTCTCAGGTATTGGCATCACTGATGCTTTCAAACTTGACTCTTGCCTTCCCTAACTATCTAGCTGACAAAGTTTGAAAATTCATTTAATTTGTATTTGCTACATCATTGTTCATATTACATCGACTCTATTTTGAGATGAGAGGTTTTTGTTTCGTTCGATTTGATTGGAATGCTTATCTACTGTTTGCCATCAGAGATAGTTTTGTATTTATTTAAATCCGATCGGTTTGGTCCAATACTTATGTCAGGTTTCTGTATGTCCAAATTGTGGTGGCAATGGTGAGGTCATATCTGAGTTCTGTCGGAAGTGTTCTGGCGAAGGACGCATCCGCGTTAAGAAAGTCATCAAGGTTAAAATTCCTCCTGGAGTTAGTGCAGGCAGTATCCTAAGAGTTGCAGGAGAAGGTGATGCTGGACCCAAAGGGTATGAGCTCAAGTTTTTTACTTTTGATTAGAATATTTTAGGGTGCGACGCACGAATCTGTCGAACACGTGTCCTTGAAATGTTATATTGGCTTGGAGATTCCTTTATTTTGTGAATGAAAATGGCCCAGCTTTCTTTCCAGGTTTTATTCTTAAGTTCTCGTTAGTATTTCAAACAATTAAGCCAGGTAGCTTTTTTGTTTGCCAGGGGACCTCCAGGAGATTTATTTGTGTATCTTGATGTAGAAGAAATACCTGGAATTCAAAGAGACGGCATCAATCTTTACTCAACAGTTGCTATCAGTTATCTGGATGCCATTATGGGATCTGTTGTCAAGGTGGACTTTTACTTATCTCTTTATTCTTCATTAACAAATGATGTATGCATTTTGTTGAATTTGCTTTGCTATATGGTTTAATCTTTTTATATGAGATATACAGGTAAAGACTGTTGAAGGAATGGCTGATCTACAAATTCCACCTGGTACTCAGCCTGGTGATGTTCTTGTTCTTGCAAAGAAAGGTGTTCCAAAACTGAATAAGCCATCGATTCGAGGCGATCACTTATTCACAATCAAAGTAACCATACCAAATCGTATCAGGTAAAAGTGTATTCATTCTAGATTCTCCTTTTTCTTCATCTTTTGGTAAGTATTAACAATGTATATTTTTGTTTACAGTGAAAAAGAGCGAGAATTGCTTGAAGAGCTAGCTTCATTGAACAACGCTTCTGGGACCGGGAGCCGTTTCAGAACTCGCCCAAAACCTCAACCACAACCACAACCACAACCAACTAGTAAGCTATATTGACAGATCTTTCCTGCAAGTTTTCCTAATCTCCTAATAGAACTACATATAACATTTTCATCCACACTTTTCAATAGTGGAATTCTTAGAAGTGATTGCATTTGCAGGTACAAGTACAGAAGACGAGGTCAAAACAGTTGCCAATAGTACCGATGATGGGGACTCGAACGATCTATGGAAGAAAGTACAAGATTTTGCCGGGTACTCTCTCTCTTTTACGTGCTTTCAATTGCCCCGTTTCGTTTTCGGGTTTGTTTGGTGGGGATGGACATAGGAAAGTAAATTATGAATTCATTCCATTCCAATTAGATTATTTGTAGTCATTTCGGATGTTCGAGTTTTAACAGAAGATCCAAAATGACGTGTTGCTACTGCATGGTGTGAAGATTAACTGCTCGCCTCGCCTCGCCCACTTTTTCCATCGTTTTTGCATATATATCGCTAATTACTGGTCTCGTCTCTTTAAACTATCATATTCTGGGGATTAACAACACGTAGGGTGGAAGGATTAAAACCTCGCGGTATAGAGTTAGAAGTTATGTTTGGATTATGAGTTTTCAAAATTGTTTCTTTTCTTGTTTACTTTGAAGGTCTGAATTGATTGAACATTCTGGAATCATGAGTTCATGATTAATGATTTTGAATGCACCATAAACTTAAGTTTTACAAAGACTTGTGTCAAAGTGATAGCTTGCTATTGCCTCTACTTATAAGCATGTGGAACTTGCAGGTCTGTAGCGAATGGAGCTCTAAAATGGCTGAAAGATAACTTTTAGCCCCACATGTAAAATTTGGCTCGGTTGAAAGCGAACTATCTTTACGAGTTCTCGTTCGACCTCATCGGCTGTAGATGTGATTTTACTGCTATCCAATAATGGCTCAAAGACATTATTTGGCCATTTTCTGGAGATGTTTTCTTGAGGCATCTTCCAGTGGTGACATTGTGCTCAGAGTGGGTGTTCTTTACTTTCTTCAAGCCAAGTTTTTGTATGTCTCACTTGTCATAATGATAATGGTTAGAGTTACATTTGCAGACTCAATATTCATTTGTAGCTTTTCAAGTTATCGTTAAACAAAAATGATTTTGACTTCTTCATAAATGGGATTTTGTTGAAATATTCCGATTCGTCTATGTATCGTGTTCATTTAAACCTCGAGAATCTATTAGACGCAAAAACTTTAGTTCATTGTTCAAGTAGACGACACAAACCAAAAAGATTAGATACTTGATGACTCGGGAATTTTCAAATGATTATTCTTTGATTATGGGTACTCCTACAAGTTGTGTGGAGTATCATCTTCGATTATTGTTTGATCAAATTGATATCAAATTTGAATCCCAAAGTATTAGGGCAACCTTTCTCCCTGTTCTAATACGATTATTGGCATGGGTTGACGCGACTCGAGTTGATTGTTGTTTTCCTCATCGGCTCGCTACTGTCCCTCTCGGTCTCGCTTTTTGGTGATGACGTAAGCACATAATTATATAATACTATTTTTAGAACAAATATCTGTACTATTTAGACCCCAAAAAAAGAAAAAGAAAAAGAAAAGAAAAGAAAAGAAAAACAAAACTGAAATTCAAGTAAATAAACCGAGGATCCTCTACGGGCAGGCGCATAATATAATAATAGGCATTTGGTCGACAATCGTACTTTCCATTTTTACCACTCCGAATCGGACTCTGAAAGGCGGAGAAGGACGTCGTAAATTCTCTGAAACCCTCAAATCGGAACCCTGCTCCAAAAGCTCGCTCAATCAATCAAAAACTCGAATTCAGATTTCGAACAATCGGCCAAGATGGTTTTAGCACAGCTTGGAGGGAGCATCTCCCGTGCCCTCCAGCAGATGAGCAATGCGACGGTCATCGACGAGAAGGTTTTGAACGAATGTCTCAACGAGATCACCCGCGCTCTTCTTCAATCCGATGTCCAATTCAAGCTTGTCCGTGACATGCAGACCAATATCAAGAAAATTGTCAATCTGGATGACCTCGCCGCCGGTCATAATAAGCGCAAGATCATTCAACAAGTATGTGTCGTTTTTATTTTCCATCTTCTCGTCATGGCCAATGATTTTTTTTGTTTTGTTTTTATGATTTAGCGTTTTATGAAATTAAAGTTGATCGCAAGAGTTGTAGCTGAATTTAAGACTTTTTTTTTTTTTTTTTTTTTTTTTTTTTTTTTTTTTTTTTTTTTTTTTTTTTTTTTTTTTTTTTTTTTTTTTTT
>NW_019268530.1:712315-717588 GCF_002738365.1 Cucurbita moschata
TTTTTTTTTTTTTTTTTTTTTTTTTTTTTTTTTTTTTTTTTTTTTTTTTTTTTTTTGCTGTTGCTGCTGCTGTATCTTAGTGCTCAATGACTTTCGAAATTGTCCATATATTTGATTATGTACTACGAGAATCAATGGGAAACGAAAAATCTTTCTGAGGGCACTTAATTTTAGCTGTTTCTATGTTTCGAAGTTTATAAATATGACATGTTTTAGGATTTGTGTACTTTAACGTTGCTATAGCAATTTTTGTTCGGCTTTCCAAATTTTCAAAGTATGCTGTTGTAGAGAGATAACTGGGTGGGTTAGTACTTCCGTGGGCATCATTGTTCTGTGGGATTCTTGTTTTGGAAAGAGAGGGTTAACCTCAAGAGTGTGACCTTATGATTAAAGAGGAAACTAGTTGGAGGTAGTAAAAGAAAAACTGAAATGGACAAAGAAGGTGATTGCAACACTCCCTAACCCTTTTGTACAGAGTAACTGATGTTTGTAGCTAACCAAGGTTAATTTCCAACGGTCAGCATTTGAAGATGATATATCCTTCATCATTTTTACGACTACTTTTGATAATAAAACCATGCTGAACAACTTTACTCGTTTTGTTGGTCTCTTCACTCACCTATTTTAAAAATTACCTATTGTATACTCTTCATTGGTAAGCTGCATTTTAAGAGGTTTTCTTTTCTCCTTATGTAGGCTGTATTTAATGAATTGTGCAAAATGCTTGATCCTGGGAAGCCATCTTTTACGCCAAAGAAAGGAAAAACTAGTGTTATCATGTTTGTTGGTTTGCAAGGTATGTCGGCTGTAAGATTGTTTTCTTCAGTATTCATTTATTGATCCACTTAAATGTGGCGTTTGGACATTCAGACTGATGTGGGTTAGTTGCTGTTATCATCATTCGTCACTATTTGAGTTTGACGAGATGAAATCTAAAGCTACCATCTGGGAGCTGTTTTATTCACGATGTAGCAGCATCTGAAAGATTTGTAGTTATATGTTTGTTTAGAAAAAGGATTTCTCTTATAATTCATTCTTGTTGAACTATATTTGTTTGATTCGTGAAATCCATAGTTTTCTTTTTACCATTTTTCACTTTTTTCTACATGTAATTGGTTACTCTATACTTCTTTAAATTTTCTAAAATACAGGGTCTGGGAAGACCACAACATGTACGAAGTATGCATATTATCATCAGAAGAAAGGCTGGAAGCCTGCCTTGGTGTGTGCAGATACATTCAGAGCTGGTGCATTTGATCAATTGAAGCAGAATGCAACCAAAGCAAAGATTCCCTTTTATGGAAGGTATGGTACCTATATATTATTGAATTGACTCGTCTGTGCATTTCTATGATTATGGAAGCACGGTTTTACGAAAAGAATAGTACTATATGTGAGGGGGTGGTTTTACCAAATTAATAACTTAGTGTGTTATCCTCTTTAGAACTACTTTCTTGCTAAGATCAAACTACTTTCTTGCATGTATTGATCATTGTGTTTGATAGTATTCGACATCTTTGCTTTCTTTCTTCTAGCGTTTTTGTAATTTGGTTGGTATTGGTGGCGGGTGAGGTATGGAAGGAGATATGTTTAGAGTTTATGGTTCCAGGTATATCCTGGAACATAAATATGTATATACATGTGTGTGTGTGTGTGTTCGCTCTCTCTCTTTTTTTTTTTTTTTTTTTCCCCTTTTCCTTTTAGTTTTTACTTTTATAGTTGAAGTTTTCTTTGTTTCTGGAGTGTGCTCGATTTATTCATCAAGATGTCATTCAGTATATCCATTATTCTTTGTTTCCCTATTTTGTAGTTACATGGAATCAGATCCTGTAAAAATTGCGGAGGAAGGTGTGGAGAGATTCAAGAAAGAAAATTGTGATCTCATAATTGTTGATACCAGTGGGCGTCACAAACAAGAAGCTGCTCTTTTTGAAGAAATGCGGCAAGTTTCTGAAGCAACGGTAATTTTCTTGTACTTATTCTTTTGTTGGCCATTTGATTATCTTGTTGAAATTCCTGACTGTTCTTTGCCTTGTCCAGAAACCAGATCTTGTTATATTTGTTATGGATAGCAGTATTGGTCAGGCAGCATTTGACCAAGCTCAAGCATTCAAACAAAGTGTTGCAGTTGGTGCTGTGATTGTGACTAAAATGGATGGTCACGCAAAGGGAGGTGGTGCTCTTAGTGCGTAAGTTTTCAAAGCTCTGTTTATTCCTGCTTTTTTTGGGATGAAAAACCATAGTGAAAGTTGGAAACTCCATGCCGATTGTTTTGGAAAGCTTTATTTTTCTTGGTAGTCTTTGAGCCTTATGGAACATATCTGTAGATATTCATTGGATTTATTGTTTGATCAAGTGCTTGGTCACGTTAAATAGCTTAGTCCAATTGACGCTAGGAGGATATTGTGTCAAAATCTGTTACACACTTGCAGTTCTCTTTTTTCTGGGATTCATTGCATCCTATGAAAGATGTATAGATGAATGGTGAATCATTGAGCTAAATCTCTTTGTTTTCTACGTATGGTTGCAGTGTTGCAGCAACAAAGAGTCCTGTCATTTTCATTGGAATTGGAGAACACATGGATGAGTTTGAAGTTTTTGATGTTAAACCATTTGTCAGCCGTCTCCTAGGTGCTTTGTCTATTGAATCTGAACTTGTTGGCTTCAGTTATTGCATGTTTTCTGTCATTACCTGATTGTTTTATTTCTTTAGGCATGGGAGACTGGTCTGGATTCATGGATAAAATTCATGAAGTCGTGCCAATGGATCAGCAACCAGAGCTTTTGCAAAAGCTTTCAGAAGGAAATTTTACTTTGAGAATTATGTACGAGCAGTTTCAGAACTTGCTTAAGATGGGTCCAATTAGCCAGGTATTATTCTGACATGATATAATATACCATTTATCTTATTATTTGCTTCTCCCATACATTTGGAAAAAAAAAAAGTAGGTTAACCTTTTGAAGTTCTGAGGGAGATTTGTGAGTAGTAGTGTCACTTAGTGGTTCATCATAGTAAAAACTGTTCCTCAGGTTCTAAACTTTCCACTACTAAGGTTAATGATATCGACATAAATCTTGGAAATACGGCCTGTTTCTTGCAATAGATACTTTATAGAGGAACGCAGAGTTGCATTGTAACATCGGTTAAGCAAGTTTAGAATATGTTTTGCTTCACATTTTTATTCACAGATCTGCAACTGTCCTAGCAAATACAAGTTCTTTCTAGCCAATTTCGTGTTATAAATAATTGAGATAATGTGTGTTTACATGGAATTTGAACCTCTGCTCTAAATACTTGCTATACGCTGATTGGGTGGTCAAGTTTTTAATTCTTTGATTGCAGTCTTTCTTTACATCAATGACTTCTTGAAACGCATTATTCTAAGAAATGGTCTGTTTAGGTATTTTCAATGCTTCCTGGATTTAGTGCTGAATTGATGCCAAAAGGGCGTGAAAAGGAAAGCCAAGCGAAACTAAAACGCTACATGACTATGATGGACTCAATGACGGATGAAGGAAAGCAAAAACTATCCATATGCTCTGCCTATCTTTTTCTTGCTACCTCGGTGTGTATTGAATTTGATGATTGTGAGACTGATACATGGATTTATTATTTTAACAGAATTGGATAGCTCAAACCCGAAGCTCATGAACGAGTCAAGAATGATGCGAGTAGCACGAGGTTCAGGTCGCCGCATTCAGGAAGTAATGGAAATGATGGAAGAGTACAAACGCCTCGCCAAGGTATGGAGCAAGATGAAAGGGCTGAAGATCCCAAAGAAGGGCGAAATGAGCGCTCTATCTCGAAACATGAATGCACAGCACATGAGTAAGGTCCTTCCTCCCCAGATTTTGAAGCAAATTGGCGGGATGGGTGGCTTACAGAGCTTGATGAAGCAAATGGGTTCCAACAAAGATATGATGGGGATGTTTGGAGGTGGAGACAAGTAGAGCATTGTTTCGAAGTTGGTTCGAGTTCTATCTATTACTCCAGCAATTGGGTCGGTCTTGTGTTGCAGCATCGTGTGAAAATACTGACTGATCTTCTATGTGGAAGAAGAAGACAACGACAACGACGACAACAACTCTTTCTCTGGATTGATTAAGCCATTGGACAAATATGTATACACTTATTCTCTAGCATGGTTTCACTTGCGACGGTTCGAGCTAATTATTTTTACCCCTTTTTCGACTCAGGAATTTCACCTTCCCCTTAATCATCACCCACTTGTACTTTGTTGAAGATGTTTAAAATGTTTAGAATGGAATAAGGATGTTTTATGCTTCTATGTCAACTAATAAATATAGAGTTTTAACATTTCGTAGTGTATTTGTCAAACTTCAAATTTTACTGATTTCTTCCCAAACGATCTTATTATTTCTTCCATTAGGTTCATTTGGAAGCTTCAAATAGTTTGTGATGCCTTTCTTGTTCTTGTGAAAATTGCAAATCCTAACAAAAAAAAATATAGAATATCATTTTTGAACGTACACGACAGATTATTCAAAAATAAATTTAAAGTGATTAATCGAGATTTTTTATTTTATTTAATGCAATATTATATTTATAATCTTTTATGTATTATAATATATATATTGACGAGATCTTTTTATTAAATTAAATCTAAATATTCACAGACATAGTGTATGTGTATCTGATGTCAATTTAATATTCTAACAAATTTTTATTTCAAATATTTTTGAAATATTTTAAAATTTTAAGATTTGTACAAATAAAAAATTGGAAGATATTTTTTTTAATACTTTAACCTAATACTTTACTAAAGCTCCTATAATCTTTAAATTCAGAACAAAACAAGAGGAAAAAATGGACGGTTGAGATTAAATAATTGGAGGTGGGCTAAAAACTTGACCACAGAGATTTAGTCTTTGAAATAAACCTATAAATAGCCCACGTCCGGTCCAATTCGCCCTAGTTCCTTCTTTCCTTTCTTTTTGTTTAATCCTCTGTTTCCTTTGGTCCACTTTAGGGTTTATGAAGCTCTGAACATTGAACCGCAAAAGCCCATTAGACTGCTTCGTCTTCGACAGACGTTGCGCCAACTTTTCAAACTCTCTGTAACTTCGTATTTTTCTAACTTTTTCGAAGCCTGGAAGAACACAGCAAACGGAAGTTCTTTTCTGGTTTTCTGTGATGGAGTTGCATGACGGGGAAATTGATAGCCAAATTCATCAGTCTTGGTATGTTTTCTTTCTTTCTTTCTTTTTCTTGTTTGCCGCTTTTTTTTTTTTTTTTTTTTTTTTTTTTTTTT
>NW_019268530.1:718041-723271 GCF_002738365.1 Cucurbita moschata
TTTTTTTTTTTTTTTTTTTTTTTTTTTTTTTTTTTTTTTTTTTTTTTTTTTTTTGAGAATTGATTCAACGAAGTTTTTCGGGGAGGTTTGGTTTGGTTGTTTTCTCTGTTTGGGGTTTATCGGCGTTTTGTCGAGTCATCGGAGTTGGTGCTTGCATTGAAATTTGTGACTGTGAGTCTTCGAGTTCGGTTAATTAAACAGTCTTTGTTGCTTGACGTCGACTATGTTCGTGGTATGGACTTTCGTCTTTTGGGCTTAAGAGAAAACAGGAAAAAGTTCGAATTTGTTTCCTTGAATTGGGTGATTAAAATCAGGGCACTGGTTGGGTGGGGGTTCTTATCTGTTTTTCTTTCTTTATTTCTTTCTTTCTTCTGATTGCTGTTGCATTATGTGCATTGGGATTTTTACTTCTTTTTATAATCTAGAGTGAGTTTGTACGTCTAAATTGTGGCATACGTATGCATGTTTACAGAGGATAAGTTATAAAGAACATTGTGTATGATGAATTTTTAGTGTAAACTTTTTGTTTTCTTGCAGTGTTACAACTTCGATGACACCGGATCTTCCTTTAACACTTGTTGACAAGCCAAATAAGCGTAGAAGGAAGAAATCTATTGTTTGGGATTATTTCACTGTTCAAACGGTTGAAGATGGATGTATCAGAGCCTATTGTAACCAGTGCAATAAATCTTTTGCTTACATTACTGGTTCAAAGTTAGCAGGCACCAGCCATTTAAAGCGTCACATTGCTTTGGGAATTTGCCCTGTAAGCCGTGAGCGAAATCAGTCTAATTGTGCTCCTACAACCTTCACTAATGGGAATGCTGCCAATCCACCTAGAAAACGCTATAGAGCAACTCCTACATTTGTGAGTATTCCCTTTGATCAGAATCGCTGTAACCATGATATTGCCATAATGATTATTATGCATGAGTATCCACTTGACATGGTAGAGCAGGCGGGTTTTATTGATTTTGTCCGAAGCCTTCAACCACAGTTCAACATGATGAGCTACGCCACAGTACAAGAAGAATGTACATCTATATACCTTAGAGAAAAAGAAAGCCTCTTGAATTTTGTGTGTGGAATTCCCAGTCGAATAAGTTTATCATTAGATGTTTGGATTTCGAGTGACACCACTTGCTATGTCTTCTTGAAAGGACATTTCATTGACAATAATTGGAACTCACATTGTCTGATGCTAAATGTTGTTAGAATACCCTCTCTTAAGGATGATGCTCTAAATCTGGCCGTCCTCACTTGCGTATCTAATTGGCGATTGGATGGACGCGTCTTTGCCTTCACAGTTGATCAATCCTTTTTAAGCGATACCCTTGCTAGGAATTTTAGAACTTTTTTAGTTGCTAATGACCCAAATTTCCTTAATGGTCAGTTATTGTTAGGAAATTGCTTAGCTCAGGTTCTTTGTCAGCTTGCACAGAGTGCACTGTCGTCAATGAGTGAAGTTGTATGGAAGATTCGTGAAAGCGTGAAGTATGTGAAAACCTCCTTTGTCCGAGAGGAGAAGTTCCTTGAGTTGAAGGGCCAACTTCAAGTACCCTGCACTAAGGAGCTTTCAATTGATAATCAAACCAAATGGGACACAACGTTTCATATGTTGACAGCAGCCTGTGAGTTGAAAGAAGTCTTTTTGTACTTGAAAGAATCTGAGCCTACTAATGAACCTGATCCTAGTAACGAACTAAGTATATCAACAGATGATTGGAAGGTTGCAGAAACTCTTTGCACATATTTGAAGTACTTTTTCGACGTGGCTAACATCTTAACTTCACCCTGTTATCCAACTGCAAATGTGTTCTTCCCAGAAGTATCAAAAATTCAAACAGAGCTTACTAATGCAAGCATGAGCCAGGATCCACTTGTTCGTGACATGACAAAGCCTTTGAAAGATAAGTTTGATAAATATTGGAACGATAGTTGCTTAGTTTTAGCAATGGCAGTGGTGATGGATCCAAGGTACAAATTGAAGCTTGTTAAATTTATCTTCTCCAAAGTGTTTGTTCAGAATGAAGAGGATTGGACCAGGATTGTTGACTATGGTCTCCGTGATCTTTTCCTCCAGTACACCATGGAAACACTTACTCTATCAGAGTCCTTTGGAGAAGACGGGAATATCGATATCTCCATAAACGAGACACATCAGGAAGAACATCAGGGAGAAATATATCTTACAACAGGTGATGGGCTCTCAGATTTTGATGTATATATCTCTGAGATCTCTGAAAACGAGCAAACAAAATCCGAGTTAGATCGTTATTTGGAGGAGGAGTTATTTCCCAAATCACAAGAGTTCGACGTTTTGAGTTGGTGGAGACTAAACAGATATCAGTATCCTACGCTGTCGAAAATGGCCTATGATATATTGTCCATGCCTGTGTCGACCGTTCCTCATGACTCAGTTTTCGACACTGAAATCCAAAGAATTGATAGCTATCGAAGGTCATTGCCACCGGCAATACTTGAGGCCCTCATTTGCACCAGAGATTGGTTACGGTATGGATCATTACTATCCCCATCCCCATCTACTGAGATGTCTGATGCCATTGTGAAAAGGGAGATTTAGGTTCTTGGAGTTTAGATTTAGATTTTTTATTTAGATAAATGATTTTTTGGGATCAACAGGAATTGAGTAGCATCCTTACTTTCTGATATATATCTTTTTTTTTTTTTGTTCATATAGCCTTACATTCACTTGCAACATATGGCTTCTATGTTGCACAGCCAGTGGAAGATTTTTGAAATGGAATAGATATTTTATTCTTCTACAACTAATGAATAGTAATAAAATAGCTTTCAAATCTTATCTTGTCTACCTAGTTTGGACATATATATTCTTTTATCAAATGATCCAAAGTTTAAACTTCCTCTAAAAAATAAAAAAAAACATATAGATATTCAATTTGAATATTTAAAAGTTTATGGACAAAAACAAAACCAGTCCCAAAGTACAGTTCTCTGCTCTAATGTCTCTCCCCCATTTCCATAGCCTTACATCTCCAAACTAACTGGAAGGATTTGTTCCAAGGCGAAGCTTGCTCAGTATATCATTGATTCCCTGTATTGCGATATCGTATCGCTCTTTCGATTTTCTCCCTTCTTCAATGACTTGCACAATGGATCTGTATAAGTTGTCATACCTGTGGAT
This sequence comes from Cucurbita moschata, assembly GCF_002738365.1. Classification (NCBI taxonomy): domain Eukaryota; kingdom Viridiplantae; phylum Streptophyta; class Magnoliopsida; order Cucurbitales; family Cucurbitaceae; genus Cucurbita; species Cucurbita moschata. Next base: position 721,208 of record NW_019268530.1, read on the forward strand.
TTGGCTGTTAATATCAATACCACTGTAACTATAATCGAGAACGTAGCTTCTTTTCACGTCTTTTCTCCATCGTGGAAGGATATACTGAGGCGGGATTTCCTCGATACCGTTCTGGTTAAGAACGGATAATGTATGTCTGCATAAATATCCTTTCGAGTTGAACAGGCCACAATTGCACTGGACCTCCATCTCAGATTCATTATATAAAACTTCAAAGTCTCTTGCATCCCTCCTACTTCCCTCCATTTCTACATGTTCCTTCACAATATACGTCACTAGTGACCCCTCAGCATTCAACTTTCTGGTGCTAAAACAAGAATACATTCCCTCCACCTCCCTCTCGAACTTTTTAAGTATCTCATTGGTATACAATTTACTAATCTGCAGTTCAAAATAGCATCTTGATCTAAGCATGAAACTTGAACTTTTTGAATCTGCATCAGCCAAAGCTTCAAGCTGATAACGTGATTGTAAAGCTCGATCATACTTCGCAAGGAATTCTCTTAAAGAAGTATGCACACCCAAATATTCTTGAAAGAAACATGAAACTGTATCACTGGATTGTATTGACAACACTCCAGCCAAGAACACATCCTTCACGAAAACTGGAACCCACCGTCTCCGATCCTCGTAAATCGCTTGGAGCCATTTATGATCTCCAAGCATGTGCTGCTGGATCATACCCTCCCAGACTGCCTCAAATTGTTCTGGCTTTGAGGAGTGGTAAACTGCTTTACAGATAGCAGTTTCGATTTCTTCGTATTCGATCAGGCTTCCTAGCTTCTGTGGAACTTTTCTCATAATATCAGATAAAGAAATGCAATGATAAGCTCTGGGAAAGACATCAGCAAGAGCAATTTGCAGCGCTACACATTGATCTGCAATGATTACTTGTGGAGGTCGTCCTAGAATAGAGGTAAGCCATGCTCTAAACAACCATATATATGATTCTGCTGCCTCCATGGCAAGTAAACCACAACCAAATAATACAGACTGCCCATGATGGTTTATTCCAATAATTGAAACCAATGGGACTTCATATTTGTTTGCTAAACATGATGTGTCAATGTACACAACATCACCAAAATAATTATACGCAGCCTTCGACCTTGAAGAAACCCAAAACAAATTCATCAGAGATCCTTTCTCATTGAGATCCACAACATAGAAAAAATTTGAATCTGTCAGTTGTGCTTGACATAAAAAATCTTCAACAGCTACAGCATCACCTTCGTTAAATTTCAATTGATTGGAATCATCAACACTATTTCCAAATTCTCCTTCATCAACATCCAAGAATCCATTGTGATCAGCATCAACTACAACCGTTCGAAATAGTCTAACTTTTTGCACTTCTTCAGCACTATCTAACTGCAACAATCTTTTGGTTCCAACACCCAAGTTCTTATGAGATTTATAAAACTTCCCACTAGTTGGGTTGATTAAGTGATTGTGATCAAGCTCAACTTCAATTATTCTCCACCTTCTGGTGTCCATTAACCTAAATTTTATCATAGCAGGGCAGCCAGTTCTTGTTTCTGGTCTCGGTCGGTTCGCTTCACTCTTCTTCTTGAAACCTGCACTGCTACAGCTAAGTTTTCCTCTGTACCTTTCCTTACTCTTCCTATACCAAGTGTTACTAACTCGGACTCCGAATCCCTGTTCTTTTGCATAGCAACTGTAAAAGTAGTACACATCCTCATAAGACTCAAACTCCATACCCACAGCAGGAGGAAGGGGATTTTCTCCTTGAAACATACCAGTTTGATCAACATAATCTGCAAGTACAGAATCCCCTTCGATCTCAAAATAATCTGCCTCCTCATCGCCCACAGGATCAGTGTTGAGAGAAACTCCATCCATCTACTCGAGATGAAACAATCAACTATTTCTACGTAAAGAAAAAGATTCAGAAGAACAAACTCCAATTGTTGGAATCATTCGTCGTTAGGTATGGATCCACAGAATTTCGAAAGTTCCGATCCGGATTTCGGCTTCTATATCCAAATCGCAGCTTAGTTGAATTCCATTTCGATAAGAAGAGTAAAAGGGGGGGGGGGGGGG
>NW_019268530.1:724013-726948 GCF_002738365.1 Cucurbita moschata
GGGGGGGGGGGGGGGGGGGGGGGGGGAAGTGTAAAACAACACGAGATTGAAAGTGTAACTCATCGATTCCATCGACTCAGCCAAAGAAAAAGAAACCTAGAAAGCGCCTTACTTTTGAGGAGCGAACTCGTAGCCTATCTGTTGGCTTCTCCACAGCCGTAACTCGTCTTCGTAGCGCCATTGTTACTTCTTCTTCTTCTCCTTGTTCCTCTGTAATTTTGACGCCACAGTTTCATATAGCTATTTTCAGAGAAACTGCAAAATTACCCTTTTCATTACAAAATACGGCTCCACCTTCGCTACAAATTGTTGTTTCAATAAATCTTAATATTGTGTACTCGAAATTAATTAAAAATAATAATAATATTTTTTTTTTCAAGAAGAAAAATAGGCAACGTTTGCATATATCTAAAATTGAATATTAAAAGCGTAAAATGTTGAAATATAAGGCTTAATAATTTCATAGCATATATTTATATTTTCAGGTTAAATTACAAATTTGATCTGTGAACCAAAAAACATCTCTTACTCTCTCTGTTTGAAATATCTGTATGTGCACAGTTTCGTTGCATCGAAGTCTGATTCATCGGCCTTTCCCCTAAAGCCACTCACAGGGATTGGGCATGGGCTTGGGCATGGGCTTGGGCCGTCACCTTTTTTTTTTTTATTCTTCCTGTATGAACGACATGTCGTCTACATGTTTCCTGGTTGAAACACAAGCATTAGGTCTTATTCTTACCAAGAAACCGAAGATATTGGCTTAAATATATGTTTTTAACTCGTTTTTGTAATTTATTTTAATTTTTTTCTATTTAACTTTTTATGTATTAATATTTTTTAAATTATATTATTTTTTTGTTTGTAAAATTTGCTTTCAAAAGCATTATTTATCTGTTTATTTTGATTTCTTAAATATAGTTTATTAATATTAATCCATATTCAATAATTTTAAGATAAAAGAAGAAATTATACCATTTTACAGCTAGTAGATATTACCCGCTTTGACCCGTTACATATCACCGTCGTTTTCACCCCTTATCAGGAATATTTCGTCTGGTAGGGAGAGATTTTCACTCCTTATAAGGAATATTTCGTCCCTCTCTCTCTAACCGATGTGAGATCTCACAATCCACCCCTTCAAGGCCTAGCGTCCACACTAACATACACCGCCCGGTGTCGCTCTGATACCATTTATAACAATTTAAGCCCACCACTAGAAGATCATTGTCCACTTTGTCCGTTACGTATCGTCGTCAGCCTCACGGTTTTAAAACGCGTCTATTAAGGAAAGGTTTCAACATCTTTATAAGGAATGCTCCGATCTCCTCTCCAACAAAAGAAATTGAGCCATTACACCAAAACGTAAGGAATAAAATAGTAGCAAATATCCTTTGAGAGATGAATGAACTAAAAACATTTAGGAAATGGGCCGAACCAAGTAGAATGATAAATTTGCCTTTTCCTAATCTTATGAACATTCTTCAAAATGATGGGAACAGAACAGATGATACAAAAGTCATGCCCACATCTACGGTTAGGATTAACAGTCATGACAAGAAGGCAAGTTCCAACTGCAGGCATATGTTCTCATAATTATCAACAAAAAAACACTACATACGGTAATAAGGACATGAACTTACTTTGCTTTCTTCCTCTGCCTACCACTTCGACTGCTAGGAACTGTTTGCTTCGAAGGCTTCGAAGGCTTCTCCGATTCAGAAGCATCGTGCATTCGCCCAACGTTCGTCCTCTTTCCTGCTTTCGTCTTTCCAATGTCATGACTGTTGTCTTCATCATCACTGGCATCATCGTTTTCAGCTTCTTCATCAGAGCCATCGTCCTCATTGATTTTGGATTTTCTTTTGGTTGAAGGCTTCTTAGAGGGACCCTTAGGCTTTGACTTTGTCTTTGTATCTGTTGTATCTGCAGTTTTCTTTGTCTTGCTCACTGGTTCACCAACACCCTCATCATTCATTTTTTTGCCTTCGTTGATTTTTCTCTTTGAATTTTGATTTTTTGGTTCAGCTCCAGTAAGCTTTTGCAACTCAGGTACGAAGGCCGATGTCTAAGACAGGAGAATAATATATTCATCATATGAGGCCTTTAAATGATGTATGCAATAATGCGGGACATAAGTGCCAGATTAGTTTTCATGTTCTAGTGCAACATACCCTGCCGCCTGTAGTGATGAAATGGATTTCCTTACCTGCCACAATATACGGCAGACATGTTTGAGAAAATAACAAAGACAATACCGAAGGCAATATTTTTTTAATTGAAACCAAGCTTAACAAGACAGGGACATAAAAAAACCAACACAAAAGGAGCCAAATTAAAGAAAATGACTCCAATTGAGCCATATAAATACCTACAGGATAATTACACAAGTTCTTACCCACCGAAGCCAAAGGAAGGAATGGAGCCTAACAAATGATCAAACTTCCTTCCTAGAATGCTTCATTCCCCTAAAAATTTTATGGTTCCTCTTACCCCAAAGACCCTGTAACAAAGCACATAGGCCAACTATTCACAAAACCAGCCCTTTTTTCTAACCGGCGGATGAACCAAAGACTCCTCAACCAAAAGTAAATTTATGTTATATGCAAGAGGAAGCAATCCAAGAATACCACGCCTTGGACTGCTCATCAAATCTTTCTACTAAGTAACATGAGATTCTGGGGAAAACTCAAAATCCAAGAAATCATTTCCTATCAGTTATTGATCAATCACTACTCTTTTATTCGTTGCAGAAGATCAAAGGAATTATAGTTGTTAACTATTTTTTGTTTATTGTTTTTTTAGCTAACAAATCTTGCATATTTCGATCTTCGCATCTCTTACTCTCTCTGTGGAGTGTGCTCAAACAAAGATTGGAGTTCCTTATCATTCAAACATGTAACTTACCATGCGTAGAAATCTGTGGGGGGGGGGGGGG
>NW_019268530.1:727124-764570 GCF_002738365.1 Cucurbita moschata
GGGGGGGGGGGGGGGGGGAGAGATTAGGAAGGTATTTGTAAGGGCATAGTAGTAATTAGTTTGGAGTGTCTGGGTAATAAATAAGGAGCGTTAGGGACCTTAGTGGATCATTCTTAGTGGGATTGTCCAGTCAGGGACTTGAAAGAGAGATAGCCCTCTCGAAAGTAGTTTCACTTTGGTATCGCAATATATTAGTATCTTGTGTTTTCTTTGTTTGGGCACCTAACAAAAGCCTGAAATGGTCAAATAAAAGCAGTACAAACTTCCATTCACGAAAAAAAGTGTGCATGAAGTTCATATTTTTCTTTTCGTCAAACAGAGATTAATTGAATCTGAACAAATTCATGTCTAAATAATTTCAGAACACTAGAAATCATGAAACTCATGTTGACAAGAAATAAAGAGCCAACCATCAACAAAAGCCTTGCCAGGCTTCTTTTCGCGTGAATGGAAAATCCAATTATTAGGAAACCGACTACTATCTGCTCCAACTTCAAGCGCTTTTTCAATTACCTGTGAAAACAGTTGCTTCATCAAAATGATCAAATATCTAACTAGGCTTACCATTGACCTTCCCAGGCTTTTTCCCCCACCGAAAATGAAACAACCATTCTTCAGGAAAGTTGTTGGACTCAGCATCAACATCAACTGCTCGTTTAAGGACCTACAGGTGGTTCCTCCATACTTTCCATGAAGACTGAATGTTTTACTAAAAAAACTCAACAGAGTGCAGCATGCCTTAACTCCAAGTAGGGCGGCAAGGTTTTGGGACGATTTGGATGGGGGAGAGAAAAGAGCAAAGCCGTACCTCTTGTATGCTCTTGTGCAAAGCTGCACAACTTTCTTTGGATAGGGTAGCAGCACTTTGATTTGGATGAATTCTCGCCTGAGAGAATTTTTAAATAGATGTTTTTAACTGATTAGTCCTCACTCCTCATCTAAAGCCCCAAAAGTAATCTCTAGAAATGGAATTGAAAAGAGAACTGTATCCATATTTTCACACGCAGAGTAACACCATGAAATAAACCTCACCGGGCATCCCTATGATTTTAATCACATTGTATTTCAGGCTAACAAAATAAGGTGAACTTACTTGATATAGTACTTCATCTGCAACCCAATTGCCAATACCCGAAATATAGCTCTGCGAAGTTAGACAAAGACTAATAAGAATCATCATTTTAAAACTAAGCAAATAAATTTTCATTTCTAATCCTGCGTAACATTGCGGTTCATAACACTCTGGGATACTGCAACTTCACAGAGTCAGTTCTTTAATCTAATACCAAAATGATCGAACACTGAACATTACAAAACAACGCAATCCTATTGTTGAACCTCAGGGCATGGACACAGCTTCAACTAAATCTAAAAACTATGCTTTGTGAAAGTAGATTTCTGAGAAATTTGTAGAAATTTTTACCTGATCAAGCAATAGAGTCTTAATAGCCAGTTTCTTCTTGCCCAAGGATTCAACAAAGTCATCCAGTGCCATAGGCTCTAAAAGAGCATCTGGGCCAAGCTTAGATATTGGGGGCACTGAAGCTGGCTGTAAAAACAAAACTGTTAGAGAAGCTAACAAGAATGTCCATCTATTGAAAGAATGTATGAACTTAGCGGCGATTCATTACTAAAATAACCAGATCTTAAAAGAATTCATGAAATAAAGGTGATTCACGAGTCATATTGAGGTACGTCTTTCAGCAGGCAGACTTTTGCAAACCGCCTTTTGTCTGTGAAGGATAGGTCTACACCATCGTCAAGCTGCAGAAGGAGAATTCCGGGATTATGTTGTAATGACATAAAGTAGAAAGAACTGAAGAAAATTTAATCTGTTGTGTGATCATAAATATCATAAATATATCTGAAGTAGAAGGTAAATTAATATAAAACAAATGAGCTCTTTAGTATACAAAGGCTCGCAGACAATTAGTTAGCAACCTTTTACTAGTTAGGAAAACACATGATCTTACCTCAACAAAGAACTTCGAGTACTTGGAAGGCCACTCATCATCTTCATTAACCACAGACCTGTATGTATCACCATTTGTTATTCGAAAATCAATCAGAAATTACTCTTTTGAAAGATCCTTGTAATTAATGACAAAAGCACATTGATATATTTGTAAGGATGTGATTGCATAATTTGAGCAGTCTAAATCATGTTCAGAAAATATGCGACCAAAAAACCTAGACAATCGAACAAGGCTACAAGCAGTAAAATCTACAATTTCAGTCTGCAGTTCACGACTACAGGGAAAACTGTATTAACTAGATTAGGCAATTGTGTTGTCAATACACTATTCAGTATGCTGATATGAAAAATCCTTTCCAAGACATCAATGGTTGTAAATGATGTATGCAACAAAATATACTTGAAATTAGTACAAATTTGCTCTCTATCTAGTCCACTCGTATCACTCAAGGTAGTTACTATGAGTCTAACTAATTAAAGTCATCAGTTTTATATATTTTCATTATTTACGCTCGTTTTTGGTTATTTATATGAGCTTTCAGCATGCAGAATCACCAAATTAAAATCTTGAAACAAGAAATTTGATCCCTTCCAACAGAGTAACTTTTTATTTAGCTGTAATTGCACAGTGCATGAACCACAAATTTATTCTAATCAGGCTGACCTTTTATAGTTCGTGACAGCTACGCCCTTGATGTATATGGCACCCGCCATCCCTGGAGGAAACCAACACGAAAATGAATGAGACCATAGGAAGTCTAAATGGGTAAAAGAATGAGCATCATAAAGAACTATTAGGAAGAGAATGACCCAATCAACAAGGGAAATATAACAGAATGTCAACCTAAAATCAACATATACATGAAACAAAATAATGCTAAAATTTGGAAAATAATGAGGCTCACAGTGGCATCATGAATTTGGAAACTAGAGAAGAACCAAAAGCACCACTAACAATAATGCTAAAATTTAAATAGTTGAAGCAACTAATCACACTCGCATAACTCCAAATACAGCATGAATTTCGTAAATTCCCCTTACATTCATTATTCACATGAAACCAACAAAATCCAAGATTCCCTTAGTTTTTCACCCAAATAGTTCCACGAGAAATGAGGCAAAACAATCAATTTTCAATAGCAGGAGATCAAACGTTACTTCAAAATACCACATGCACCTCAAAAGAATCAAGGATATAAAGAGGGAGCAGTACCGAAGTGAAATGTAGGGAAAGGAGGAGAATCGAGGCGGACCCACATGTGTTTGCCCTTGCGATGGGCGGAGAGGATGGTTTTGCCTAAGAGCGAAGCCTCGAAGTCAGAAGGCGATATGCCGTCGATGACCTTCGAATCGTCAGCTATCACGGCCTTCTTGATGACTTTCCCGACACAATGCTCTTCAATGGCCCTCCTCGCCGCCTCCACCTCAGGTAACTCCGGCATCGTGCGGTGGTTGGAAAGCAGATAAGAAGCTTTGGCGCGCTTTTCTCTTGCTGGGGTTGCGGATGGAGGACGATGCTTTTCCGAGGGGAAAGTAGTACTGGTCGGCTGACGTTTTACTGCTGCGCTGAACGGAAATACAATAAAAATATATATATAATTTTTATTGAGTATAATTGTCCAAATTACAATATTACCCTAACACAATTTTAAATTATCATTAAAATAATTTTTAAAAATCGGCCGAGTTTTCTAAGGGTCATTTTAAAACAAATGGAAAGCTCGAGTGAAAAGTGATTTTTTTTTTTTTTTTTTTTGTCCTCTTTATATTAGGCGTTTGGGGTTTAATAATAACATTTTATTATATGTAAAATAAAATAAAATAAAAAGATATGGGCCTAAGCAATTATGTGGCCCAATATCAAAATTGGGCCATTGGGCCGAGGTAAGATTCTAAATTTATATCGTTTAATCGGCCCACTTCTCTCGATATCTCTCTCACCGTGGCGGGCACAAGCCAGTAAGCTGCTTCTTCTCCCCGGCCTCTCTCTCTCTCTCTCTCTCTCTCTCTCTCCCCCTCTCCTAGCCGGATTCGAGTTCAACTTCCAGCCCTTAAACTCGTCTCTGATCGAAAATGCTAGGTCGTCTGGCTGCCAATCGTCTAGCTGGAATTCGTCAAAGTTTCCGTCAGGTGTTCTTTCACTTTATTTTATACTCTCTCTTCCATTCCCCGATTGCCTTTTCTAATTTGTGTTTATGTCTGTTGCAGACTTCGCGATGCTTCTCCACTGCCCTTAACTACGTGAGTTCGCGACTGTTTTTTCTTCTAATTTTTTATTTTACTCTGTTGTGTTGCGTGAATTTAATGAAATACCCAATTTTTGTCGGTCTAACGAGTGGGAATTTAATGTGTTGCAGCATATTGATACCCCGGATAACAATCCTGATCTGCCATGGGAATTCTCCGAGCCCAACAAAAAAAAGGTTGGTGCTTTGAATGCTCTCTGAATTTTAGAATTTCTGGCGTTTTAGTTCCAAAATGGGAGTTAGCCTTTAGTTATCTAGGAAATCTGGATGGCTTCCAGATCGATATTCTTCTGTATTTGCTTGTCAGGATACTTTCGTTAAAAGAAAAAAGAAAAATAGAATATTCTGTTAACTTGATCCAACAGCTCTTAAGGGATAGATAATACTTGTTTTGGGATAAGAAACAATCTGCTACGATTTGTTGTTTTTAGATGCATGGCTAGAATGATGCATACCAGTGCACTTATTCTTCGGTTTTTGATGCTTGGAATGTTGCTGAGGATTTAACCAAAATAATGCCCAATATACGTGATGTCACAACATAATTGATAGATAATTTTGAAAGTCTTTACCCCCCGAAATCCTGATATCTTAACTATTATCGTGGGTTCAGTATTAAAATCCACATCGTCGTTGGAAATGGGTGGACATTTGCTTTATCTTTGTGCTCCTACATTTTGAATTTTCAATATTCTTCATTTGTAATGGGTGGAAGCTTAAGTCTCTTTGTAGAGATGGATTTTTTGGTGGGTTTAATATCATTGCACGTTGCCATATTTGGTTTCGTTTTACATCCATTCCTACTGATGTTTGCTGGAGTGTTTTTCAATTTTATGGGTTAGTTGATTATATTCGTATACAGGTTGCAGAGATAATCTCCCACTACCCCTCCAACTATAAGCAATCTGCAGTCATTCCTTTGTTAGATCTAGCACAACAGCAGCATGGAGGATGGCTTCCTGTTTCTGCAATGAATGCAGTATGTTGCTCTATGCTTTCAAGAAACTCTTACATTTCATGTGGTGTCAGTAATGTGAAACATTACCCCAAAATGAATGAAAATTCTTTAACATTCAACAATCATAATCTGATGTGATTATTTCTGTGGTCATAACGCATAAACTGAATTTAAACCATGGATTGGTCCGGTGGTCAATAAGAGTCATGGGAATAACAAAATCTATCTTCTATATAGCTCCCAATGAACTCTTTTTTCCTCCTTGGTCCTGTATACCTTCTGTTGGAGGAAATTTAATCCCTTCCAACTGAAATTACAACTAGCTTTTTATTCAACAAGAAAAAAACAGTAGATGGAGATATGCCTTGCTTACTGCACTTCCAGAAATAGTCAAAATTGTGCATACAGTCCCTGCAAACACTATCTCAAATATAGCTCCCAAGGAACCCTTTTTCCACTTAGGTTCTGTTTACCTTCTATTGGAGGATACTTAATCCCTTTCAATTGAACTTTTTATTGATATAGTGAAAAGGAACAAAAATATTCAAAGGAGGCAACCTCCAATAAGGAGTGAAAAGAGAATACTAACAGAGACATTTTAAGTGAGGTATCTTAATGCACCTCAATTAATGATGGTGAATAAGAAAAAGAAATCCTTGATCTTGGCTAAATTGAACTACTTCTCCCAGCTGCTTAGCTAATCCTTAAAAATATTTAATCTTTGATTGTGCACGAACCATGGCCCCAAAATGATTGCCTCAACTGCAATAGCCCAAAACAAGAGCATCCTTGGGAAGAAAACAAGCCATAAGAAACTGGAAGCTTCTTCTAAAGAAAATCAGCCTAAGAACTTAAATTAGGTGATCTTTTACACAGGAGATTCATACTCTCAAAATTCGTAGATAACAACCTTGCTAGCGTTTCTGTATTTAAATTTGTCAAGTGCATCAGCTATACACAATTCATTTGCTTTCCAATATTTGAGAAACTCGTAATCATAAAAAGGAAAGCCCTTCAATTCTTGTAATACTTAATCACAAAAGTATGCACTTTATAGATTTCCAGTGATTTTTCTTTTATTATTGATTATGAGTTGATTAGTTGTTTTAAAGTGTATGTCTTTGGTTTTGATGGATGTTATGTCAATATTTTGTTGTAAAATGATTGACACAGGTTGCTAAGGTTATTGAGGTTGCTCCTGTCCGTGTATATGAGGTTGCAACATTTTATTCAATGTTCAATCGAGCCAAGGTGAGAGAGAATGAATAGGTCCATATTGTTTCTCCAATATTTTTCATTTTGGATTTCTGATATTTCTACTTATAGAATTGTGCAACTCAGCTCACCTGCTGAACTTCATCAATTGATATTCAGGTGGGCAAGTATCACTTATTAGTTTGTGGCACTACTCCATGTATGATTCGTGGCTCTCGAGAAATTGAAGATGCTTTATTGAAACACTTGGGAGTGAAACGCAACGGTAAGTGTCATGCAGCAGTATTCATGGAAAGATGGGACAATTATTTCAAGTGATTAAAAATTCAAGAGTTTAACTTAATCAAGTTATTAATGTTTAGGTGGTACATTTATGCTCACAACATTTGATCTTGTACAATTAACAATATAAATTCTGCCACAAAACTTTTACAACAGTAATGAAAGTTTAAACCATACTGTATGCATATAGTTTTTCAAATTTTTATTATTTTACATTCTATTAAAACTTATACATTTGAAGATAAGCCCATAATATTTGTCATGTGCAGAAGTAACAATGGATGGTCTGTTCTCTGTTGGAGAAATGGAATGCATGGTGAGCTTTCTTCTTTTTTCTCTCATTCTATTTTCTTGGATTCAACCTTGACCTTCTTTACGGTTTTTTCTTATATAATAGCATAGCATAGCTTATTGGAGTCTAGCTCTGTCTCACTGCTAGCCCTGCTCTTGAGTAATTTGGCTATAGTTCATCCCCTTGTTAATTTCTGTCTCAATGTTTACTTCTATTTCTCCACGTAATGCTGGTCAAGTTGTCTAGATAAGTTCCTGGATTTTTGTCATAAGTTGTCTAGATAGTTCCTGGATTTTTGTCATTCTTCTTTCAACCTCTCTTTCTATATTCTCTTTTGAAGTATCGCTCTAAGTTGTCCGAGTTACCTACGAAGATACTGATCTGATATCTGCTAATTGTCTGTAGGGATGTTGTGTTAACGCCCCAATGATTACAGTCGCGGATTACTCTAATGGATCTGAAGGATACTCATACAATTACTATGTGGGTGCAGCATAATATTTTTCATTCAACCAAGTAAAATGGACTGTCTGTACTCAAAACACAAGTATTCTCATGAATTTATGCGTATTTTCCATTTTCAGGAAGATGTCACTCCCAAACGGGTCGTTGAGATAGTAGAGATGTTGAGAAGAGGGGAGAAACCACCGGTAAGATAATCAACCAGCTGGCTATCATCCAGTACCTGTTCTAGTTCAACGATTTAGTTTATGTAATTTTCTCCACAATGCTGCTTCATTTAACATGCAACATCTCTGTCCCATATTTCAGCACGGAACACAAAACCCAGGTCGCATAAGGTGCGGACCAGAGGGAGGAAACACGACCTTGCTAGGCGACCCGAAACCGCCTCCATGCCGAGACCTCGACACTTGCTAAAAACGCCTCCATGTACTTTCGCCAATAATTCAAATCTGGGATGTAATCAATCATCAAGCTTTGGTAGATTGTTGGTTATAATTATGTTTTCAAATTCTGAAGTGCCCACCCCCATCAGAAAAAATAATGATTCTACTTTACTCCCGGAATGGATTCTGATGGATTTTTTCAATAACACAATGCCTTCTTGTTCTGTTGTCTAAGCTTTTTGAACTTTTGTATAAGCTACAGACGACTTGAGCAATAACCTCATCATGTAATTGTGTTATTTTTCCTGTTCAAAGTGTGTTAAACATTAAAAAATATATATATAGTCAGACACTTTTTTATCATTTTAAAGGGCTACCATGAATCATTTTTTGCAATTATTTAATTTCTTAGTATATTACTCATACTTTCATTATAAGACTTTTACACCCAAAACAAAACAAGAAATCTCTAATTGAATGATTGAGAAATATTTCTTAAGTTCATAGGTCAATGATCCTTTTAAAGCCAGTGGGTGGTAAGATCGAAGTCTTTCATATTTCTTCTGTATTGACCTTAATTCCTCTTCTCAACTGGTTCAGAGCATCCAAAATCATCGCAATCAGTCTCACAGCAATGGATTTTATTGAGAAGATGGTAGAGGAAGATTCAAGAATTGAACCCAGAAAGGAACCTTTTTTTTAAAGTCCATATCAGTTGCTTTTACTTGTCAGTGACAAGTTTACCAATTGGACACGACTGAGTTGTCTCAATATTATTCACCAAATTCTCTGCTTTTGTAGTCCATAAAGAATCTTCCTCCATGATTTCAACCCAGAAGGCTGAGCTAGAATGAGCTTCGTCTCCAAAGATTTTAACTATCTAAGTTGAGCAAATATGGAGCTCGAACAATAACATATAACATTAGTTTAAATGGTACAAATAAGAACAAAATAGTTATATTTAAGAGAAATTTCTAAATAGATCTTAAATTTTCTGGTTTGGATCTATCTAAGTTGAGCAAATATGGAGCTCGAACCATTCGATCCTGGTTCAAATCTATGAAGAGCACTAGCAGAAGGTAAAAAATGGAAGATAATAAAATAACAACAAAATAGTTGTAAGAGAGAAGAAAATTGAGAAGAGATTCATGAGTAAGAAGGTCATTTGACTATTAGTAATACTCCTGCAGAATGTTAACTTACACAGAATCTGAGGAAAGAAGATAAATCTACATCTTTTGCTGTTTCCTTGAGTAAAAAACTACATATCATGAACAACAAACTGGGGAAATGAAATATCAACCTCAAAGCCAAAAAAAAATATGACAAAATACAAACATGGCTAACAAATGTTCAGGGAGAAGAAAAAAAAGGGTCAACCAGTTAAAATCTGAAGTATACCTAAAGTTGGAGGGCCAGCAACCAAGCATGTAAAAGCACTCGTGCTAGCTGCTCGATCATCTTGGGGCTTGATCTGAACCTGAAGCTCCGACTGATGGAGTCGTCGGCACACTTGATGCTGATCCGTTTTCAACGGGCGGAGGCATCCCCCATTTCCCTTCTGATTCGAGAGGTTCGAAGACGTGAACCCCACCATCTGACAGCCCTAAAGCAAATTGGTTTGCTTCTTGGGGATGTGCTGCAATCACTAGTGGTTGAACAGAAGCATTGCTGAAAAGGACGTGTTAGGTGAAATGTAAGAGAAATGGAGATAATGAGTTCAAAATTTGAATACAAAGTCGTGCTCTTTTCCATTTCTGGAACATGAAAATGACAAGAACCATTATTGTTTCGTGTATATAACCAAGCACCGAGTTCACATCATGTATTAACTGAAGCTAACATCGTGTCATACTTTTCATTCACATCAAACATTAGCTAGGGTGAACTGAAAAGCAGTATCACGTTAATTGTATACTTTATACTCATCCGATGTTTTTTGGAACATAAAATAAAAATACAGCAACTGATTTCGATCAATCCATATTCAACATAACCAATGGGCGACTGAGAATAAACCATCTAACAGATTGAGTTACCATGCACATTCCAAGAGCTCATTACCGCAAAAAGATTCAACAACTTATGTGTGCCTAAACTACAAAGTAGCATGAGAGAAATACCTCACACTAGCAGGAAGATAAGCTGAAGGACTAATTCGACAACGTAATCTGAGAGTAGCAACAGTAAACACGCAGACAGTTCCATCCAAGAAGCTGGCATATATCATTTGACTGTCACAAGAGAATGTTGCGTGAGAGATTGGTGCACCAGATTCCCGCGGCGTCCACTAAAATGAGAATGAACAAAGGAGAAGTGGGTAAGGCATTGCTTCAAATACAAAACACTGATGAACGAACAGGAAGAGGGGGTAAAAGAAAGACCTGCTTTACACACTCAAGTTTGGTAGTCTCATAAATTGCAATCTGAGTCTCGTGCACAACCAGAAAGTGTATCTGGTCCTGATGAAACTGTACACGAGTGTCTGACTGTGATGACAAAGGCCTTCCACTTGGAAGTTGCAAGGATCGTGTTTTCTGCTTCTCCCACCCATCAGAGCTCCACACACAAAGCTGTATAAGCAACAAATAAATAGGTGGTTCAAAGGTAGGAATTCATTGAACTCTTCGATATTCAGTAAAAAGTTGAGATAAATGGCAAAGCTCGAATTACAAGTACAATTTCACCGGGTCAGTCTTTAGTCAAAGTGCAATATGCCACATAATTAGATTGCTACATATCTGAACACAGTGAAACCATACAGCAAAAAGCAAACCACAAAACCTACACGAGATGGTTTAAGCAGATACCTGTGCGTCGGCTCCGGATGAAACTAGCACATTCAGTAAGTGAGAGAAGGCCAAGCCAGTTATTCTTTTAGAGTGACCTTTAAGCTTGCTCTTAACCTGAATCAACAAATGATTTGATAACATAACAATTTCCACAAGGTTTAATTAGAGAAAAGGTGGTTCTTGAAGGTATTATACCTCATCCACACGGACATTATAAATTTGAATTGTGGAATCATCCATGCCAATGGCAATTATATTGTTATCTTGTGGGTGAAAGGCAAGGAATGTGGCAGCAGGTGGTGGCGGCATGAAAGTTGTCATTGTCTGCATTGCAAAGAGGTTGAGATAGGTATAACCCATCGCCAGATAATTGCAATGACCAACTGAAGAGCATTATATGTTACCTTAAATGTCATCATATTAAAGAGGGAAATCTTTCCACCAGAAGCTGACATGACGTAAGAATCATTTTTGGATAAAGCAAAGCAGGGAACAGCCTCTTCAGAACCAGTGTCAGCAACATCGTTGGTCATTAGAATGCCACTCGACGGTTGCCATAGTTGAGGCAAAACATTTGCAGTTGCCTTCAAAATAGAAAAGTGTTGATTATGTAGATACAATGGAAATTAGATTCGGACGTCTAACTAAAAGGGCTACAGAACCAGATATCAGACAGAAAACTAATAACATAATATTTTCCAATACCTTGCCAGTTGAGTTACGCTCACTTCGCGTCCATTTCCATAGCAGGTGAATAGCATTTGATGCCAATGCCAAGATTGCACTTCCAGAATTTGTGTAGATCAACCTAGATATCTAAGTAAATCAAGTACACGGTATTGTCAGAGAAGGAAGAACAAAGCATCCCAAGAAATCTTAAGAGCTCAAAATCTTTAGGACTAACCTTGTTTACTCTTAGATTCTCAGGCAGCCTCAAGGATCTACAATGAGATGGTTCGTTAATTTCAGTGAGCTTCCAAATCTTTGACTTGTCATTGGAATCTTCAGTAATTCTAGGTTTCACGTCCCCCAAACTTCGGGTATCCCCAGCCTGGCAGATTTATATGCTTGAAGTTAAATTAATCAGGGAAAAAAAAGTATGAATTCGTTGTTTCATAATTTATCCAGACATGCAGGGGACATAAAAATAAACAAGCTTCTACTAAAAACATTAATTTGCTATTAAGCAACACCAACCACTCCAGCCATACTGACGACAGAAGCACCTCTATCTGCGGCGCTACCGGCTGCTGCTGCTGCCACAGCTGCAGCAGCTGAAATTGGATTTATTGCAGGCTGAAAAATTAAATAAAAGTTAATTAGATATTTAGAAGAAGAATTAACAAAATGGTGAAGAGTTCATTCATTAAACATCTAAATAAAGCTACCTTTGTCCCAGCTTCTGACGTTCTAGATGCATCATATGAAAGATTTTCAAATGTTCGTAGTAGCCGGATTCCATCCAGGTTCGCCAAGATTTTAATTCCATTCTCATTGCCAGAAACAGCTAAAAGGGTGCCATCCTTGTTAAAGCGGATGCGTGGACTTGCCTTTGATATTATAGGGAATGAACCGGAATAAGCAAATGTCAACCATAAGTATTTAACTTCTCAGTTCACTACATGAAAACTTACTGGGAGCCCTCCCTCAGCATCTACAGTCGTTAAAAGTTGAACATTGTCCATGTCCCAGAATTTAATGGAGAAATCATCACCAGCAGCCAAAAACCGATTTTTAGTTGTATCGAATTGTACCACACCCAGAGACCGCTTGCGGAACCCTTGGTAAGTTCTCTTAACAGCTCCTTCACTCTCATTCCACTCAACAATATAAGACTCTCCATCTTTACTTGTCCCACATGAGAAGAGCCTAAAACCCCCAACCAAACAATTAAACTGAGATAGAAATAAAAATGCTGTAAAATTCTTTACCATGCACAAAAAATAGCCAAGTCTGAGCATTCCCAAAACAGCTGAGCAAGTATTCCATACCTCGTACCATCTGCACTGTAAGCCATGGTTGTGCACCAACGTCCAGGAGCATCATAGTCAACTCGTGAGCCCATATTATCATATAGCCATGCCTTTATCTTTCCATCCAGTGCTGTTGAAAAGATGAACTAAGAGAAACAAAAACAAATAGGCAACAGGTTAGGCAGAATATGCATCAAGCAGCCTCGCAAAAACTCGGGTTGCATCAAGGGCAAACCTGAATACTTTCCTTGTAGTGAGGACAAACAGAGTAAACAGGAGCCTCGTGGCCTTCAAATGTAAATTGTCTTGCACCATTGGCAGCATCCCAGACCTAACAACATCCAAAGAGAAAAGAAATGTCAACAAATGGAAGCTCTTTTCCCTTCCTTAAATGACCCAAATAAGTAAGAAATAACCTACCTTAATGGTCTTGTCATCCCCGCATGTTATGACACAAAGTTGTTTATTGGGATTGGAGAATGCTAGATCATTAACTCCACCGACATGAGCATCAATCTGATTCACAAACTTCAGTGTCATACTACAAGACGGGAAGAGTACACAATACATACAACACTCTTAATCACACTCACCTCCAGGTGCTGTCGCAGGTCATCACCACCGTGATAGGAGTATATTTGAACAATGTGCCTTGAATAGGCAACACCTATCCAAAATCGGCACTCATTCAACGACCAATGCTCACTTCAATAACATAATATTTCCAAGGAAACATACAATCTTACCAAATAATGAACCATCAGGACTCCAAATAACACGGTTTACCGATACATCAGGCTCTTTAAGTAGAGCTGCCTGGAATTCATCAAGATAAAGTAAAATTAAACTAATCGTGATAAGATTTAGCCTGCAACATTAGTATACAAGGAATACCTGTAAAGGCATTGAACATGCATTGAGATCCCAGACTTTAAAACTCCTCGAAACAAGTCGCTCCCTAGATCCAACTTCCCACAACCCTATTTCACCCACATTTGTGCCAACTGAAAAGAGATTTTTCTTCAGAGACATAATTCTATTGGTAATTTAAAACAAAATGTCGATACAAAATAAATCTAAATATACCTAGAAGCAGAGTTTGTTGGACCGGATGAAAATCCATGCTCATTGGAGATGACCCTTGATTCAGTGTCCGCATAACATTCTTCGGCAAATCATCTGGTGCATTAAAAGCCTGTGCATGACCATGACCAGCAAATGATACTGGCAGAACATTAACTGGTAGATTTACCTTCATTATATGACAAAAGAGGCAGTAAGAACAAAACCATAAGCTGAGCACAGGTGTGACATGCCTGGATTTGGACTAAAATCATGTGCGTGTACAAAATAAAGGCAAAACAGATTTTACCTCATCAGACATCCCCATAGGCTTCGGCCTTTTAGAAACAATTTCAGATTCCGCAGAAGGATAGTCTACAGAAGGGTTATTTGGTGGAGTTCGTGGATGTTTCAAAGCAGCTATCGAAGAAATAAAAATATATATTAAAAAAAGAAACTTCAATTACACATGGCCATTAGAGTAGCTTACATCAGCATGATAAGATAATAACCACGTGGCACCTAAATGCATGGGAACGTAACTTACCCGGCATAGATGGAGCACCAAGACCAATGGCACCTCCACTAGAAACTGCAGGATGAGTAACGGCTGAAGGGTTGGACATCCAACCAGCAAGCGGTGCTGGAACTGGTGCTGCTGTAGGCTGAAAAGGCTGAACAGAAAAACACAATTCTTTAAGGAGCATGTTTAATTACTTGAATAAAGACAATGAGATTACCAATTACAATAGATAACCCACCCCATGAGCACCAAGAGGAGGAAAACCTCCAGGTTTGGGTAAGGATCCAAGAAGTGGATTGTTCGCCGGAGAAGGAGCCCGAGCACCATTTGGTTGTCCACAAGAATGATCCACAAAAAGGGTTTTAATATCTGGATTTGGTCTAGGGTTTTTACAAAGTTGATGCTGCCAATTTAAGCTGCAATTTACATATTGATTAAATGTTTCAACATTAAATTCATTAAATACAAATGATTAAGAAATTTGAGTCTTTTGAACAAGAAACTAAATCACGGTGAAGCAAAGGCCGCATGCATTGAAGGAAGGAGTACACTACATGAAAAAAGAATCAAGAGTGCCAATAAATCACCTTTGATTAATAAGAGTACGCAATCTTGAGTTCTTAAGGTGAGGAAACTGCAATTTATCACGGAACAAAGGATTTGCTTCAATAAGCTTCTTCAACTCAACCAACATAATAGCCCGAGCAGACTTCGTATCGCCATACTTCGACAATTGTTCATTTTCCCTATAATGAGGCAATGCATTACATTACCAACTAGCTCTTCTGCAAAAATCATATCCTGTTAATGTAATGCCATACCTAAAATTCTCCAGCGTCAATAGCTGAGTAATCTCCTTGAAAAGTTCTTCGTTAAACGTGGAAAAAACTTTTAAATCCTTTACTAAAATATCTACTGCCTTGGAGCGGTCATGCCTGATACAATTGAGAAAAAAAATTTGAAACAATCTTACTAAAAGGGAACCCAGGAGATGAAACTTCAAATTTATAGCCACAGAAACCAAGAAAATGGAAAATGTGAGCTTACTTGTCCAATGCCTCAAGATATTTCTGCTTCCTAATCTCAAAAAATATTTTCATTGAATAGCGATTATCATCTACTTTCGTAAAACCAGAGAGGTATCTCTCAACTTCGTCCCAGTTCCCATTATGAACCTCGTCTTCAAAGTATTTCATATTGAAGAAAAACCCAGATTCCTGCTCAAGCCTATTTTGGAAAATAAAGCAATTAATACTGCAAATTCAAGCACAAAATACTGAAAAATTAATCCAGAAAAAAAAAACTAAAATATCCCACTTGTGAACTGTCTCCTTAAATTTTTCCTCATCGAGAAACTGTAAAATCAAGAACACCAGCTCCCTGCTGAGGGACGACATCACAACCGCCTCCGTTTTTAACAGTAATGGCAGAAAAGACCGCTAGATCTGGAAAATGAAATTCAAAGAGAGAAAAGTTAGAGATCGAGCAAAATACCTAAAGAATCAAACAGGAAAAGCGGGGCAGTGAGAAAAAAATTTCTCGTCAGAACGGAAAAATCAGAACACGCTGCCAAAAATTACCTTCAACAAGTAACCAATAGAAACAAAATCGAAGGGATAAATTACGAGAAGAAATAGGTGAGAGGCATATTGGTGCGACGGAAATTGGTCGAAAAGGAAAAATAATTTTAGGGTTTTCTATAAACAGAGAAGGAAAGCGGCTTTAAACCCTACAGGAATCGAAGATGCAAAAGAGCAAATAATGGAGAGAGAAAGGATGGTTAACAGGTGAAGCATAAAAAAGAAAAGGGAACAAAAATTACAAATCCAGAACCAAGAAAAAGCTAATAGATTCGACGAACACAGAGAGAGAAATAGCAAGATAGAGAGAGAGAGAGAGAAAGAGAGAGATTTCTTCATACCTTGAAAACAAAACGAGAACGAACATAGAAGGGTTAGTTCAGACAACAAAAAAGAAATACACACAACTCAGAAACAGAGAGAGAGCTTAGAGAAATTTTCTCTCTCTTCTTTCTCTCTCTAGAATGAAGACTTTCACTCTCTCTTCTCTTCTTTCCTTCTTTCTTTCTTCCTTCTTCTTTTCTCTCTCCCAAGCTTTATCTCTCTCTCTCTCTCTCTCTCTCTCAAGAAACATACATGAACTTGCAGAAATGGTGATTTTATATAGGGACCAGGAGACAGCTAAAGCAGATGATAAGCACACTTACTTATCTCCGGATAAAATAAGAAAATATTAAAATATATATAATCTATCAAGTTATAACTACAGTCACGATGCGTGATAAGTGCAGATTGGGTGGGCCCCGCTTAGCCGGCTTGATTTTGTCGAGTTCATCAGCGCGGAATCTGTGAGCTGAGTAAATAAATTAAAAAAACAGTTATTTATTCACCTCGGGAAAATTATTGGCTAAATCTTCAAAATGATCTGTAAATCTTTCAGATAATTCTTCTTTTATTACCCTAAATATTCTTATAACTCCTAATTACCATTTTATCCTTTAAAAAAAATATAATTATATCCGAAAACTTATTTTTCATTTTTTAAGAAAACAAATATATATTTTTGGTAATTTGTTGAACTAAAAAAAATTAAAAACAAATTCAAAATACAGTTTTTAACTCAACGATATTAATAACATGGATATGATCAGGTGTGTAATAGACCAACACGTTCGAAGAATCTAAACCGTTGGATCAAAAGGTCAACCAGTTCAGTTCAAATCTCCGAATTATCAATGGCTTCCCGGCTTCCAAATTTCAGAATTAAAAAATATATATATAATCAAATAAATTACTCGCTCAGATCCCCCAATAAACGACAAGATTTCTCGGGAGAGGGACCCCCAAATTTTGGCCCTCAAATTTTTATTAAATTTACACAGCCTGCCACTGGGACCCACTCCAAAGAGAGATGCGTTACTTATTATATCACGTGATACAGTATTACGCTTCATGATTGCGAGACGTGAAAGATATGCAATGTTCACGATATTTTCAAGATCGCGCGGGATACCGCGATATGTGAGACATTGAGTTGGATCGGGGTTAGGCAGTGGCAAAGTTGTAATTTAGAAACATGAGTAGGGGCTGTTTGGTAAAAGATGGTGGGTGAGCCCCTTGTTGTCCCTTTCCAGCGGTACGTACGTTACCTGAAATTATTTTCCAAGCTTTTTTCCCCGTTTCTTGACTTGTGATTGGCTAACCAAGATTTTTCCAATATTTCATTTATTTTCATTAAATTATTAATATTCATATCGACAATTTTTTTATTATTAGTATAACTTACCCCACGTACTACATTTACTTTTTACCCTAAGATTAATGTTCAATTTATTCTACAAACCATCCTATATTTATTTATTGAACTCTTAATCAAATTCTAAGTTTTAATTACTTTAATAAATAAATATGTTTTATTGATTTAATTACTTTTTTATAGTACGAACCATCCATACTTATTTTATTTTATTTATTTTTGTATATACCGACTTAGTGTTTACCTTGGTCAATGAATTTGAATAGTCCTTGACATGAATGAATATTAAAAAATTATTGCCCATAATAGCAATATATATATATATCTACATTTATGTTGTAGGAGAACATTTGATATCATTTATGGATTGAGAATAGTATTTCAAAATAGTTGAGCTAAAATAATTAATTATAAAAGTACGCATTTTCAATATATATATTTAAAGTACAAAAAAAAATTGACTTAAATAGCTAATTCAACCTATTCATTTTAATATATATTTTGTATTAAGAAGTCAGAGATTTGAATATTTATATTAAAAAAAATAAATATATAGTCTACTCAATGTGTGAACATGAGTATGGAGTGTTGTTTTTTTCCTTAGAGTCCTACCCCAAATGGATAGTAAATTTTCGGACAAGCATAAAATAGGGACCACGTATGCAACGGTTAGAGAGCGGAACGAAACATTTCTTATAAAAGTGTAGAATATTTCAAAACTGTGAAACTGACATCAATACGTTTAAAAAAAACAGTACTATTATATATAGAAGTGTCATTTTCGAGAGGAGGTAAACAAAAAGTTTGTACTATTTGATGTCAAAAATGGGTAACCTTAACCTAAACCTAAAACCCCAATTATTTCTCACATCCCATGTGAGAGAGAGAGATATGTCTATCCCTTCCTTTTTCTAATGTCAAATCATTTTACTTCCATTATCATATTTTATGTATTAATTTTTTCTTTTAAGCGAGAGTGAAAATTATTCCCACATATCAATACGAGTCATTCCCACATGTTTTGTCCTCATTCACACGCATCTTAGGAAAATTCTTAGAATATCATCTAATATAAAATTGTTATAAGTAAAACACGCTTAACCACATACACTTATAACTAAATAAATTTTGGAAGAAAAAGAATTGAGAATAAAATCTTTAAAAAGAATATCGGTTTGCTTCTATTATTATTTATTTTCATTGTAAAAAAAGAAAATAAAAGCTTTTTTCCTTTTCTTTATTTTAGTTGAAAAAAAATAGATGCCTTTTATTTACTATTTTCCACTTTTTTGTTTTTGTTGCAGTACCAAAAAATTCCAACTTTTAATCCCATGTGATATATAATTTAAAAAATAAAAATAAAAGTATTATCATTTTAGAAATGCCTCACACTTTATAATAAATAAAAGTGGAAATTACTTTTTTTTTTGGTTGGTAAAGTTTGGAATATAATTTTTATTTGGATTAAATTTTAAATTTAATTTTGGTTTGTTGCTTAATTTGTAAAACCTCATGTTTTTTATTAAAAAAAATTAATTAAATTTTTTTATTTATATTTTTTTTGTAAAAAAAAACGACAGCAATGACGATAATAGCAAAATAGTAATAAAAATCACGACCATATTCGGGTTATTTTAGCTACCTACCTATCTACCTATAATATAAAATAAACTTTAGGACAAAATTATTTAATAAAATAAATGTAAAATGGTTTGACACGTGCCAAACCACCTTTATGATCTTTTTCAATTCAATAATTGTACCCTAAGAATTAAACGGCATAAATAATTTTTTTTACTTATATATAGAGATTAATGAATACAATAGATTTTGTAACCGAACTTATTCACGAGTTTTGTGTCAAGCAAGAAAAACAGAGAAACACATGTATTGGCATAGATAACCGACCCTCGTTTTACTTCTAGCCACCCGTTACAAGCTCGAAAAGTCCGGAATTCTAAATACAATGAACCCTCGAAAATAGAGAAAGGCACGAAGGGTTTCCGCAAACGCTTCCCCAATTCCTGTAAAGTTAAACGTTAGTTCAATGTATCTTTATATAAGCGGAGTCAATTTTATCTAATAAAATATATTTTATATGAAATTCATTAGTATAATAATTTTATTTTTAAAAAAAATATAAAATGCAAAGCAACAAATAGTAATGAAAAAAAAAAAAAAAAATTAATAAGTTATTTGACCATGATTAAATTTAATGTTAGGAGTTAAAAGTTCATGCACAATGGGACAAGAGGATTGATGAGATAGGATGTCACTTTCGGCAATATCTATTTAATTCTTTTTATTTATTTATTTTTATAATAGTACGAAATATAAAATTATTTAATGCTACTTTTAAGTTTCGCGATATATTCACGTGAAATGGTGTTATCGCGATAAAATAAAAGTATCGTAGCTCTCATTTCCCGGGGTGAGAGTTGTCAGTTGTCAGAATAGTGGGACTATTTTTTTATTTTATTTGGAAAGCGACCTTACTCTATAAATGACCATTTTTCTCTCTCTACAAATAATATTTTCTCTCTCATCCTATACATTTAATATTTATTTATAATAAGATCGAGACAAGTCGAAATCATATATTAAAATAATAATAATAATAATACTACAACCATAACTTATTAGCTAAAATATTTATTGTGTAAAAAATAAATTCGTAGAAGATTATATATTTGATATTTATTTATTTATTTATTTGAAGCATAATTATAATAATAAAATTTATGAAAAATTGAATTTAAAAAAAGGTTTTTTTTATTATCGATCAACATCAATGGAACATCGACTCCACATGGTGGAATTTTTCAGGAACAAAAAATGCCAAAGAAACGTGGTCAAAAGAAGGCCATTGGTTTGCATTAATTAATTAATTAATATTTATATATATTGACCCATATGTATTATTATTATTATTATTATTAAAGATCTTATCAAATTTTTTGGACTTCCATATTGCATTAAATGCTTCAAATTCATCCTATTCATGGTCTAAGTTGTGAGGGCATTATTATAAATTACAAATATGATTCCAAAAATTCTAAATTAATCTTTATGATTTAATAAAATATTTATAAAAATCAATTATATGGTCCATGCATTATATTAATAATATTATAAAAAAAATGAAAGATTTGAATTTTTAATTTATATAAATAAATAAATAAAATTAAGCTTGTGTTTATCATATAAACACAATCTCAGCATTTATTTAACTTTATTAATGACATGACATCAATAGATTATATATATATATACATAAATTTGGCTTTTTTCTAAATAAATAACTAAAACCCACATTGAGAAAAATTAAAAATTATAATTAAAAACAAAGACAAAGCATGAACAAGTGGGTCCCAGTTGAGATACCTTAATTAGTGGAGTGTACAGTGCAGACTGTCACAATGTCTTCCGCCCTTTTATTTATTTATTTTATTATTTTTCTTTCACTCTTTATATTTAATTCCTATTCTACCTCTATAAAATAAAAATAAAAAACTAAATAGTTATAAATAAAAATTTTAAAAAATAAATTATCTTAAATTTAACAACTACAAATAATTTATAACCTATATAGTCATTACATATTTATTTATAATTTAATCATCACTATATTTCGAATTAGACTATTTATTCCATAAATTTTTTAATAAATATTTTAAATTAAAATATGAAAATGGAATGACATAAAATCTAACCCAAGATCGTTGAAAGATGCTCTCAAACAAAGGAACGTAGAGATTTTAAAATAAAAAAGGTAACGTTAGAAAAAGAAAAAAAAAAGAACATTATACTTATTCTTCGAGCAAATGAAACCTTTTATCATATAGCTTTAATAAAAGACTATATATCAATGAATTACTCGATACTTAAGTTAGAGCTTGATCTCGTTAAAGTTTCGTTTATCCTTTTCGATTAAGGTTAAAAATTGGGAGCATGCAAGATACACGTTTCTTACGAGACGGACAATGCCCGAATCCTTCTCTTATTCATGATGGTCTAGTTCTTTTTATACGTTAGTCCGACCTTGTCCTATATTGGATCTTTTGGCCTTATTTGACATGATTTTCCTTACAATTCGGGTTTGTCCTTTGTATCCATTGGTTACGTTCTCCGTCACTCTCTAATTAAGATTAATTATTGAACTTTTTTACTATTGCTACTTTGAAATAAAGTACAAAGTATAAAGTTAATTAATTAATACTTTAATTAAAAAGATGTAAACTATTCAAATGTCATGTATATGACGTAACAGTCTTTATTTTTAAAAAAATTATTATATATTCGTATGTAGAGAGATATCGTGAGAAACGATAAAGAAATGAGGTATCGGGAGATTTTATCGCGATAAGTTGACTAACGAAAATGTGGGTGGGAAATTGAGGAAACGACACGCGTTTTGAAGGTAATTTGTCAGCGACTTGGAACCGATGGGACAGGTTTTGGGGTGGGGACCACAAACTATTCCCTGTGTGGGGGGAAAAAAAAATTATAAAAGAAAAAGAAAAACCACTCAGTACTGTATACCAGTTGTCACCGACGAAATGATGTAACACAAATCCACGTCAGCCTTTTTCTAAAAGGAAAAAACTGATATTATTATTATTTAAGTATTTTTTTTATTTTAAAAAAATTAAGATTAATATTTTGGCTAAAATAAATAAAAGTAAAAAAAAAGTACAAAAATCAGAATAGAATTTAAAAGAAAGAGGGAAAAGCTTTCTTTTATGTTGAAATTTGTGGTTTTTTTTTTTAATATTATTTAAAAAAGTTTATTTTTATATTTGACATAAAATTTAGCAATATTCATGAATTGAAATCATGGCATGCAATAAAAAAATTTAAAAAAAAAGGTAAAACAATAAATTTAAGAGGGAAATTTTAATAATAAAAAATAGAAGTGTTATGGGATTGATAAAGGAAGAGAGAGAAAGGGGGAATAAAAGAAGGGTAGGTTTGAATTGGAGCCTTTATCTATTTTCCACATCCATTCATTTAATATTGGCAAGATGCACCCTTTTCCTTCCTTTTTTTTTCCTTTTTCTTTTTAATAAAAAAATTAATTTCTTTTAATTTCCAACCCCAAAAATAAAATAAAGAAATGGATCACTTTCAAGTTTCAAATACCAACAAATACACTTTAATTCCAATTAATTCCCATTTCGAGTCCATTTTTCGACTGCACTCAAGTTACTTACTAAGTATTTTTAAAAATACTCACGTTTTGTATTATTCTTATATTTATATTTCAGGTAAAGACAAGATATTCCTGTATGGATGATGATAGTTCACGTTGAATACCATAAAATTTGTGTACGATAGTTGCATTTTGTTTATTTTGTAACTCTCAGGTGATGAATACATCATTTTGATATTTTATTTGATTTGTTTTTTTTTCATTAATTTTTTTTGTTGTTTTGTTTTATGGTTTTTAATGCGAACATTTAAGTCCATACCATCATTTTATGCATTATTTAAATTAATATTTCCGCATAAAAATATCACGTCATACATATCATAGCAACTTTATTTTTAATAAAATTCAAATAATATGAACTCTTCCACATAGTACGCTAAAGATTCCTTACTTTTGAAAAGTCCTTACTTTTCGAAGTCTCTTAAGGGTTGCATCTTTTTTATATTGAATAATATATATATATATATATATATATTTTTTTTTTTGACAATTCAAAAGTTGGGTGGGTTTATCATCACAACAGGTGCGACTAGAAATGCCAACTGAAATATAGTAAAGCGGATAAGATACCGATTATATCATATGAAATGTCAATAGTCATATTAGTTTGTTTTGTCCTTAATGTTGCTGAATATCATATTTTGTCCTTCCTCACGTGAATTTAAAAAAAAAAATTAGGAGGTCACTCAACATAGTTATTTCAAACCAAGTACATGGAAGATGAGGCTACAGAAAATCAAGATACAACTTATTGATATATAATAAAGTTTGAAGCACTGATATTATTATTATTTTGTTGGGATGCAATGATGTGGACAAGCAAACCAAACATTTACATTTTTGTGTTTTGAAAATTTTAAGGATCTCTTCACTCTCTCTCTCTTGCCCAATGGCTCCCACCTTGTATTTAAATTTCCATTTCTAACCTCCACTATGTAAGAGAGAGAGAAAAAAAACAATATTATACTAATTTTAGATTTGGGATTTTGGTGTGAAATTTGCTTCAAAAGGGTGTTTTTAAATAACTTTGGGAGTTGCTTTGAAGCATCATATGCCTAAATACCCACTTTTGTTACTTTTAATGTACATTTTAATATTAATACAAAACATATTCTTAAAAATACTATTCCCACTTTGACCTCTTACCTATTATTTATTAATTTTATTTCATATTTTTTTAAAGTATAGGATTTTATGGGAGCTAAAATTATAATTTATATTTATTTTGGAAAAACACAAGAAAAAACTTAATAATGTGAAAATGACGTGGAAAAGAAATGAATGGCCTCCAATTACAAGACAGCATCTGGTTGGATCGATAATTTCTCCACTGAGAAAATAATATAAATTAATTATTAAAATAATTTAAATTGAATTATTCTTGACTTTATGTTTCCATTCATTTCAGTCCCAATAATTAAGAATTAAAATACCTTTATTCTTTTGTTTGTCTTTTCCTTATCCAACCATTTTTTTAAATTATAAATTAATAATAATAATAATAATAAAGGCAAGGTGGGCCATGATGTGTTACCCACCATACCCAGTACACTTTACTTTAAAAAAAAATAAAAATTATTTGGTTAACTCTTTCTCAATTATTCAATTATTAATTTTTGTAAATAATATTTGAGGTTAAAACCAAACAGACGGGAGAAATTAATTAGGAATTTTAATTTTATCATCATTTTTTAAAATACAAAATTTTGAAAAAAGTGGGACCCACCATTTAGTAGAGGTGTCGTGTGTGACCCCACTCGCCCCGTCTTTTCAATGGAAAAAATATTATTTTTTATCTTTTGTCCACGTCATTATTTATTAAAAAATAAAAATAATTATGAGATTAGTATAATTATAGTGGTAATTTAATTACCGTACATCTTTACAATTAAAAAAAAAAAGTAAATTTAAAGGAATAGGACAAAAAAAAGTATTTTATCTAAAAAAATTATATTTTTACAAATGAGGTAATGTGATTTCATCAAATTTATATACTTAAAAAAGTTAGTTGAAGAGGTTTTATTTTTTTATTTATTATTTTCTCTTTTTAAAAATAAAATTTTATTTTTTTTCGTACAAAATCTATTTCTACGCGCCTTTGTCCACGCTCCCTCCCCCCTTAATGCGGGACCCACCACTCTTGACACGTGTTAAATGCTAGGTGTTTCAAAAAAAACTTTTATTTCTTTTTAATTTGTATATAAAATATACATAAATTAATTAAAATATGCTCAAATTTCAACCTTCAATAAATATATAAAGAAGTGGCGTTTAGGTTATTGTATCGTGATTAATGGTCTTTAATAGTTTGTAATAGACCGTCGTTAATAGATATTGTTCACTTTGGACTTCGACCTCATGATTTTAAAATGCATTCGTTAGGGTGAGGTTTCACTTTCTTATAAGGAATGTTTTGTTCCCTTCTCCAACCGATGTGAGATCTCACATTGTTAATGTAGTTATAGTTCGCCGTTGATAGCGACATTACCGTCGATTACAACTAGAGTCATTATTCATTGCAGCTTGATAATCACTGCGTAAGAAAAAGATTATCGTAAATGTAAGAGGCCATAAAAAAAGTTAGGTTTAATAGGTGAGTTTGAGTCATACACGTATGTTTATACATGTGATGTCCCACATTGGTTGGGGAGGAGAACAAACCACTATTTATAAGAGTGTGGAAAACTTTCCCTAGCAGATGTGCTTTAAAGCCTTGAGGGGAAGCCCGAAAGGGACAGTGTACCAGTAAGGACGCTAGCCCCAAAGGGGGGTGAATTTGGGGGCGGTCCCACATCGATTGGAGGAAGGAAAGAGTGCAAGCGAGGACGCTGGGCACTGAAGGGGGTGGATTGTGATGTCCCACATTGGTTAGGGAGGAGAACAAACCACCAAGGAAAGAGTGTCAGCGAGAACAATATCGGCTAGCAGTGGGATCTGGGTCGTTACACTGCAACAATAATTTAATAATACATCTAATAAAATTATTTTGAAAAAGGACTGAAAATTTGAAATTGAAGATATTAATAAGGAAATTGATAATTATGGAACAAAAATTAGGTACCATTTTGTATGTTTACCTAATTTTGTCATTTGTGTAAATATCAATTTTATTTAAAATTAATTGCATTACAAAAGTCATGCGTTGAGCCATAAACAAATCAAAATATTAAGATATTACTTAGATACTGATGTGATATATTGATTGATTAAATAAATAAATAAGAGTAATGGTTTTAATATGATGTGACAATTTATAGAACAAAGTTTTAGGTAGAAAATAAAACAATATTTATATTCTAATAATAAAAAAAAATAACAAATGATGATATTATGACATGAAGATGCCAATTCTAATCATAACAAGTCATACTTTACAAGGGCAGAGTAGTAAAATAAATATATTTTTTCAAATAAAATAAATTTACCCTAATTTTTATATTTTTAAATTAGAGATAACAGTTAATTAATTAAGACATTTATTGAAAAAGAGGAAAAACGATATGATACGAAATTCTAAAAAAATCATTTTACGTGTATTTCAAATTTTAAATTATCTAGATGTGACGTGATTTATTAGCTAAATATTATTTTAAAAATAAAAATTTTCTATAGAATAAGATAGATGTCATTTTCTAATAAAGAATTTTCAAATTTAAACAACTTGAATTCATAGGGATATTTTTGTAATTTCACAATAGCCCAAATAATTGACTTTTTTATGTATGATAAATAACAAAATTTTAATGAAAATTTATAAATATTGTCATCAAAGTCGACACATTATTATGGTAAATAAAATAGATGAATTAAAAAAAATAGAATTCCTTAAAAGGGCAAAAAAGAGAATAATTTTAATTCTCATCATATTGTTTCACCTCGGAAACCCTATATTAAATCAATGAAGTTTGAAAGTGTAGAATTGGAATAACTTTTAAAAATTTACTTTTTAAACATTTTTTTTTATACAAGTACATTTGAAAATTTTAATAATTTTTTTAAAATTACCATTATGCCCTTCATGAATCGGTCAAATTAGTTCCGTCCGACTTGTTGGGTCTTCTCGAGGAATCAGTTAAATGAGTCCAATTCAAGGTGTTATTTACTTATATATTCTCACGATATTCCCCTTAAATAACCAACGTGAGACTCGACCAATAAAGACATAAACATAAATGCCTTATTTTCAATCCTTAAATCCTAAACAGGTACGAAAATTTGTTTTCAAATAAACGTGAACTGTTCCTCGAATAAAATTACAAACATGGGATAGTAATGTTGTGAGTGAAGCATGATTGATGGGAGTCAAAATCTCGGCCGAATGATAAATACCCAGAAAAGATACCGCACCGAATAGTAGAAGTTGCGAAGGAATAAAAGGAATGATATTTTAAAAGGCGAGAAAAAGAAAAGTGAAAAAAAGGAAAAAAAAAAAAAAAAGGAGTTTGGGGAAGAAAGAGGAAGGAAGAGAGGAATGAATAATGGGTAAAATGAAAGTTGAAAAATTAAAAGAAAAATATTCTTGCTGTCTCTTCTTCCTTTCATTTCCCTCTCTTCCAACCAAGGTTCTTCCAAAACAGAATCCTCCTTTTATCCCCATTTTTCTTTCCAAAAAAATAAACGCTCCGCTAAAACTCTGAGAGACCGAGCGACCGATCTTTCAAATACTTAGCTATCGTTCAGTTTAATCGTGTTTCTGTGTAGAGTTCAACGAGTATTAGAATTGAGAAATCGAACTGTCTATCAATGATATGATTATAGATGTTTTATCTGATTTAAAGAGATGTGTTCGAATAGGCAAAAACTCCCGTAATCGAATTATCTTAAATGACGAGCTTAAATCTCGAATTATTTATTTATTTTTTAATGGGTAATGCTTAATTAACACGTTAATGCGATACAAAACATAATAGATTTTATTCCTTTCATAATAGGTAAGTAATTAATAAACATATTATATATTGGGTTGGATGTATGATTATATTTATTTTAATTGAAAAAAGTACCTACCATGAAAGTGTTGAATAGTTATGATATCAATATATTATTGGGATTAACGATGATAATTATATAAATTAAAAACAAGAAACTTCTATTTGTATGATACATCAGTTTCATTGGGCCAAGGTCCAAAAGTTCAGGCCCATTGTTCAGCCCAATAAAGCAAACTGTGAATTCTTGGCAGCCCAATCTCGTTTAAAGGCCAAGCCCACTAAATTAATGGCATTTTAAAAATCTTTGAATTTTATACTTAATAGGTTTTTTTTTTAATTTTTTAATTAATAAACCGATTATACACCGAATTAAAAGTTTAGGTATTCATCAAACCATATTAATAACAATTTCTTCAAAATAAATGACATTTATCGATCGCTCACCTAATAAAATTTTAATTAAAGGCACGAGGATGACATTGAATTCATTTTTTAAATGTAAAAGATGGAATTAAAAGTTAATTATTTATAATTATTGTGGTGATGGTTTTCTCCAAATAAAATAAAAATAATAAAAGCATGTCACACACAAAAATAATTTACACATTAGATATAAGTTTTTTAATGAGATAGTGATGGAATCCCACGCCCATAATAAAAGGATAAAAAAAAAAACATTGAGAATTTAAGTCAAACCCAAAAAGTTGACTTACAATAATTTTCTACTTTTTTGTATTTCTTCAAATAAAAATAAAGACTCAAAAAACCCTTTTCACATTCACATATTTTTAGCTTGATTAATGGTTTTTTTTTATATATATAAAAAATATAATTTGGTTATTAATTTTTATATCAATTCTAAAATTTTAATTAGGTTATTAATTTTTGTAAATAAATTTTCAATTTTGTGTTTTATACCATCTTAAAAATTTAATTTTGTCTTTATTTATTTATTATATATATATTTCTTAAACAAAACAAATTTAAATAATAATAAAAGCAAGCAATTAATGTGATTAGGTACATAATTGAAAATAAATCAATCCAATATTCTCTCTCTTCCTCTCCTTGATTGATGGGAACAAAAATTTGCATATTTCTTTGTTTCTTCTACTCCACTTTGTATTTTCATAAACTTACTTTAATTACATTTCAACTACCAAACTGTAGTTGCTTCAACCTACCCATTATAACTTTATTTTTTTTTTGTTCATTTTCTTAATTAAAACATTATTTTAGTATCATTATATTTATTCTCGTGTCTATTTTACAATATATACTTGAAAATAAAGTTAATTTTTATCGAATTTGATTAAATAATAATAATTTATATATAATATAACATCAAATTTGTCAAAGAAGAAAATAGAAAAAAAAAATGAAAGTTAGAAATAAAGTTTTTGGTCACAAAAGTCCACCGTATTTTCCACTTTATTTTATTTATATAAAAAAAAAAACTATAATTTTAAGTTATCATATTTTTATTGAATAATCATTTGGGATTAAGATAAATTAAATTAACTTAGTGAGAGTAGGCGACCTTAAACGTTGAATCAAAATACATTATCCTTGTGATTAAATTAACACAAATTAAATTAAATTAAATTAAATTAAACCGACTTTTTTTTTTTTTTTTGTATAATAAGAATATAAATATATTGAATTTTTAAAATTAAAAAGAGAAAAAGTCAGTCAAAACACAAAGTAGTCAAAAGACATAAAAAAAAAAGAAAAAAGAAAAGAAAATAATTCTCTCTCTCTCCTCTCTCTCTCTCTAGGTTGGGGTGTATAAAAACATCCATATCTCTGTCTCTCAAAGTGCATCATTCACAGGAACATACTCAGCAAGAACAGAGGAACGCCACAGAGAAGAATCACTCAGCCATTTTCAGCCATTTTCGGCCATGGATTGGTTCTCATGGCTTTCAAAAACGACCCTAGATCCTTCTCTCGTCTATGAATATGGCCTCGCCTTATCCCACAACGAGCTCGAACAGGAAGACATCGTTTATTTCAACCACGAATTTCTCCAGAGCATCGGAATCTCCATTGCCAAGCACCGTCTCGAGATCCTCAAGCTAGCTCGCAAGGACGGCGCTCTCCATCCTCGCCCGATCACTCGTCTCCTTCTCGCAATCAAGAGAACCAAGCGCTGTTTCGCCAAGTTGATTCGCAATTTCTCTGTCCATGATGGAGACGACAGCAAAGCCCTAGTCGTCGTCCCTAAATCGACCTATTCTGGGAAATTGCTGAAGAGGAATAAGAAATTGATGGTCGCGAAACAGCAAGGGAGGTTTCTACTCACTAATGGAAGTCCAGCGCCAGGTGTGTGGCCGCGAATCGAGAGCTTCTCCGGTCCGCTTGTGTACGATCTTCGCCGGGATGAGAAAAAGGAGGAGGAGGAGGATGGTTGCTGGAGCAATGGCGTTGAGGAGATCAGGTGGGATACGATGTTTCAGAATTTGAAACCTACCTAAGTCCTGAAAATTGTGTTGACATTAGAATTTCGAATTCTTAGCCAGATTTTAAGATCAAAATTTCTAGTATGATTTTAGAAACATTTGTAGATTTCAGTTGTTTCTGTTTTGGATTTCCCCAATTCTATTGTTTGGGTTAATTTGATGGTGAGAGATAGGTTTTTGTGTTCTACCACCAACACTAGGATTAGAATTTAGTATATTACTAAGGCTTGGGAATTGGGAATTGGGAATTGGGAATGCTTCATTTTGTTTGTTTCTTTTTTAGTGGTGGGTCTAGCAGAATGCAAGCTTTAGGAACAAGGCTCTGATTCAAAATCATGTTGTCTTCTCTTTTATTCTTCACTTTTCTTGAACAATCATTCATGCCCTTTAGGTCTCTTTTTCTAACAGGCATGAATTAGATCTTGATTTTGTTTAGGAGATCATAATCTCTGCCAAACCCAGCTTTTGTTCTTGTGGCTTGAGGTTTGTAATGTTATGTTGTAATATTGATATGTCATTATTCTCAGTTAATACCATTTTCTTAGCTCTTTGCAGTATACTGTTCCTGTTTTTTTCTTTCTCAAGACAACTTTTTCTTTGCTGAGAAATTTTGTTTCTTACTGTGGAAGAAAGTTTGATGTGCTTTGATTACTATGGAGAAATCATCAACTTTGACAACTATGTTCAAACTTTCAAGCATCCCCACTCTGTCTCTCTCGAGTTTTTCGGTGAGATCTCGTATGACGGGAGATGAGAATAAAAACATTTTTAGAAGGGTGTGGAAACCTCTCCCTAATCAACACGTTTTAGAACTGTGAGACTGACAACGATACATAACGGGCCAAAATGGACAATATCTATTAGCGGTGGGCTTGAACGGTTACAAATGGTATCAAAGCTAGACACCGGCGGTGGGATAGTGAGGACGCGTGTGCCTAACCATTCATGGGTTAGTCCAATCCAAACCTATTCTGAAATTTCTTTTGGTATCCCATTTCATTTATAGTTAATAGTTACAGCATTAAGATAATACAAGTTGGCCAAAGCCAAGAGAATCCTCTTCCAAACATCAATAAACTGTACTTAGAGGCAAGCGGAATGAACCACTGGAGTAAAGCATTCGATAGACTGGCCTCAATCGAATTGTAAGAATTAAGCTTAAGATCGAACCGAACCCCGCCACGCCTGAAAGAACGAAAAAAGTGATTCTAAAACACTGTTGGCCGATGCAGGTTATCGAACCTTGCTTCGCAGCCTCAATGTCGTATAAAGTACTGGCTAGAAAAACTGAGAAAAGAGCTGCTCCAATTGGATTCCCCAGCAGCATGAAGTTTAAGATCACTCCAAAGTTCTTGAGGCCAAAAATCTCAGATGCCATAGGGATCATCATAGAATATAGAACTCCAAAACTGATACCAGTGAAACCTGTGGCAATGTAGAGAGTACCCGTGAGGCCAGACGCATATAGGAGGAATGCTATAGCCATGAGTATCAGTGCAAACATCATCCACAGCGACCGTGGTATTGTTCTTGACCTGCATTGAGCAACCATGGGCGAACCAATGAGCAAAACACTCGACCTGCTTTTGTAAACAGAAAACCAAAGTAATTTACCTGACGAAGTGTTCGGAAATAACACCGGAGCCTAAACGACCGATAAAGTTGCATAAGCTGAAAAGAGCCAACAGCAACGTCGAGTCGTTAACACCTAAAGAAATCCCAATTTGAGACAAATTGTTGAGAATCGTTATTCCCGGACCGACCCCGAGGAAGTACGAGAACCAAAGCAGCCAAAAATCAGCTTTGATAACAGCTTCATGGAAATTGAAATCTTCCCCTCTTTTAGGTCTTCTCTTCTCCTTATGAATGCCCCCCTCTCCTAAAGCAAGAAGTGTTTCTGCATCTGATCCATCATCATCATTCTCATAGAAACTTCTAAGATTTGTAGATGAGGAAGATGGTGTCAATAAGGGTTCTATTTCGGACGACGAATCGCTTTCTCCAGAAGCTAAAGCTTCGGCAGATTCAACTTGAGGCTCGAGTTTCTTCGTCTTTGTAGAACAAATGGTCATTTTTATGGGAACTGCAAGAGGAGACATTAACAGAACAACCATTATGGCAACTAAGAGGTATGCCACAGCATCACTAGGGGTGGTTTTTGCATATAGAATTGTGGTGGAGACTAGAAAAACAGCTAGCGAGACACAAGCAGCTTGTGTGAAAAGAAAATGGCCACGCTCAAATGGATCCTCTGAAGCAGCCGGAGTACAAGGCCGAACAAAGTACATCAAGGCTATGCCAAAAATGGGTATCCCTATTGCAAGAAACAGCAGCAAATCCGAAGCTGACTTCCTGAAAATCAAGCTGTATATCACTGTGTATACAGCAGCACCAAGCCCGGCATAGCCTTTCAGAATGCCAGCAACAGTACCTCTGCTGAGCGGGAAGTTCCTCATGTTGGTTACCAGCACAGCCGTTGCGAACCATGCATTGCTATTTGTAGCAATACAATGTGTGAGAAATAGCTGCCATCACACGCAGAAGTAAATGTTAAAGCACATCATGTAGGGGAGAGCGTAGGATTATTGGGAGTGAGTCCACATTGACTAATTTAGGAAATGATCGTGGGTTTATAGGTAAGGAATACATCTCCACGGATATGAGACATTTTGGGAAAGCTCAAAATAAAACTACAGAAGCTTATTGCTCAAAGTGGACAATATCATACAATTGTGGAGAGTCGCGATTTCTAACGTGGTATCAGAACCATGCTCTTAGCTTATCCATGTCAATAGAATCCTCAAATGTCAACAAAGAAGTTATGGGTCTTGAAGGTGTAGTCAAAAGTGACTCAAGTGTCACTTTGTTCGAGGACTCCAGAGAAAGGAGTCGAGCCTCGATTAAGGGGAGGCTGATCGAGGGCTACATAGGCCTCCGGGGAGGCTTTATGGTGTGTACTTTGATTATGGGTTTATAAGTAAGGAATACATCTGGATTAGTACGAGGGATTTTGAGAAACAAAATGTAAAGCTGCTAGACCTTAGGCTCAAAGTAGTCAAATATCATACCATTATGGGGGAGAGTTGGAGAGTTGAGTTAAAAGATTGAACTCACCAGCCAATAAGGCATACTGGGGAGAGTTCTGCTAACAGCAAGCCAAATAGCTCCATAGCCCAGAAAGCAACACACAGAACCAACCAAAACCAATGCCCAAGGAGGAAATATGTTGCAAGCAAGTCCAGGAAGCAGCCCCACGCTCTCCCCTATGTCATTAGCCACTCCGAGTATCGTAAGCTGCTGCTGATTCAAACCCAGAACGGATTTAAGGAAATGGGAATAAAGAGAAAAGTTATAAGAAGAAGCACTAGCTATTTGAACCCAAACAGCAGCAGCCAAGCCCACCCATGGCGGCCTACTTCCCCCTTTCAAGACCAGCTTCAGCATCCCCTTAAGTTCAGGCCAAAACCCTCAAAAGAACAACAAAAACCCAGATGGAAAAAGGATTGAATCGCTAGTTTTGAGTGTTCGAAAGGGTTTATAAAGGAGAAATTGAAACAGGGTTTGTTAGATAAGTTAAAATTTTGAAGCAATTTAAGGGTTCGGTGCGAATGGACAATGGCGTGGACGCCGCTGTCAACAGAACACGCAGTCCTAGGAAGGCAAGAACCACTTCAACATTGTGTTGTTTTCTTCTTCATCATGCCCGTTGCTCGATCCTCCTTCCACAGCTTCTTCAAATCATGACATGTTTTTAATCTCTAAATTATAAATTAATTTATTTATCATTTTAAAATAAATATATGTAAAAAGACAAATAATAAAATAAAGAACACGTGCATGGAATTAATATTTATGCAAATAAGGTAATGTTTATTAATTTGGTAATGTATATTAATTTTATTTTCTTCTTAATTATTAAAATTATTGGATAAATGAGTGATAATTGGGTAAAAAAATGGAATGTGGGTCCCACGTGATTTTTTAGCAAAGAATAATTTAAATAAAAAAGTAAAATTTGACTTAAAATTGTGAAATTGTGAATTTTGTCGAAGTGGAATCTTACGCAAAAAAAAACGAATAAATAGAGAAAAGAGAAGCCAATCGCTGCAACTCCCACAGCGCATTCTTTGCGCATTTCTTTATCTCACTGTTCCGAGCTCTCTGCTTTCTTCATCCATGGCGGCGGCGGCGACTCTGCATCTCAACGCAAAGCCATCCAACTTTTTCTCCCCATCTATTAGTCTTTCGAAGACATCGCCCAAGCTTTTCCGAGTTACTTGCTCTGCTGGAACTTCTCCTTCCCGGCGTTTCAATATCGCTCTGCTTCCTGGTGATGGTGTTGGCCCTGAAGTTATTGCCGTTGCGAAGGATGTTCTCAATCTCGCTGCTTCGCTTGAAGGTCCCTCTAATCTGTCTTTGTTTCTCCATTTTCATTTTCATTTCTGTTGGGACGCTGTTGGAGTTGCGTGAAGAGAATTTATGATGCTTGTTTGATTTTGGTGTTGCTTTTGTGTTATATATGGTAGTGTTTGGGTCTATGTATTGTCGAAGGAATACTGGATTCTTTAATTTAGACGTTCAGTATATGGATTTCTTTGTAATTATGTGCATTGCAATCAGATTGAAGACAGTAATAGGGATTAATTGTTTGCTGAAACGAACTTAGGAAATTGCGAAGAGCTGAAGAAAGTTGAAGGAGTTTCCTTTCTGCGTCATGTTGTAAAATTGTTGGGTGAGATATTTTTTCGTTTCGATTTTTGATGAGATTGGCTTCCGTTTCGTTAGGGATTGGATTTGATTACAAAGAGATGCCTGTGGGCGGAGCTGCACTTGACTTGACCGGGGTTCCATTGCCAGATGAGACGCTTATAGCAGCAAAGCAATCTGATGCTGTTCTATTTGGCGCAATTGGAGGGTATTTATACTTATATCTTGTGCTATTACATTGATTTCTTCCTTAAAAACTGTTT
Source organism: Cucurbita moschata (assembly GCF_002738365.1). Taxonomy (NCBI): domain Eukaryota; kingdom Viridiplantae; phylum Streptophyta; class Magnoliopsida; order Cucurbitales; family Cucurbitaceae; genus Cucurbita; species Cucurbita moschata. Next base: position 762,142 of record NW_019268530.1, read on the forward strand.
TAACATCTCATGGCTGTTTCCTTTTATTAAGGTACAAATGGGACGACAATCCAAAACATTTGAAGCCAGAAACTGGGTTGCTTCAACTTCGGAAAGGTCTTGAAGTATTTGCTAATTTGCGACCTGCAACTGTCTTTCCTCAGGTAAATTTCTATGGTATCCTCCCCCACTATTATTTTGGCCATTAAATTACTTTTTTTAGGGACTTGAAACCTTTGCTCTCACGGACTGTAGACAATGCCTCAACTATTAAGCTATGTTCATGCATGGCCAAGACATTTTGGCATGAATATTCCATATAACACATCAAACAGGTGTTTCAGTTATTTGAAGACAGGGGAAAGTAGTGTGGTTTGAAGCCCTATATTAGCCTTGTTACATGTTAATGCTAGACCTAGCCTCATGGAAAGAGGGATAGATTCAAAATCATGAATTAATAATGACATGACCTAATATGTTGGCATATTTCAGTGTCAAGTTGGCAGAACTACTTTTCATTGCTTTGTATTATATTCAGTGGTCAGTTTGCTTATACAACTGTTACTCCTAAATGAAACATGAAAGCATATACCAGTAATAATTTTCATTGAGATGCATAAATTCGTGTGCGGTCCTGTGAGTTTGTGAGGATTCACCTGTTGATAAAAGGTTAAAGTCTTATATGTGGTACTCTATTGCCTATTGATTATTCCATTTCTTACCCTTTCAGTTGGTGAACGCTTCAACTTTGAAGAGAGAGGTTGCTGAAGGTGTTGATCTCATGGTCGTAAGGGAACTCACTGGAGGTAAAATTTTTCCCCTCCCATATGAAACGTGGTTCCATGCCTTGATTTCCTTCCATTTCTCAATTTTGGGGTTTTGAATAAAGGTGCCATGATTTCTTCCACCTGTATTAGGTATTTATTTTGGGCAACCAAGAGGTTTTAAAACCACTGAAAATGGGGAAGAAATTGGATTTAATACTGAAGTGTATGCAGCACATGAGGTAATTTCTTTTTTTTCTATTTTTTTATTCTTCAACCATAAAAAGCATTGCTATTTGATATAAATCTTAAATTAGAAGATTAGTTGTTCTACATTTCTTTTTCTGGAAATTAAAATTACATGTTTAATTTGTCTCCATAACCCAAATAAGCCCCTTCTTATTTTATGAACTATATATGATCTTCTATGTCAGATTGATCGGGTTGCTCGAGTGGCATTTGAGAATGCTCGGAAGCGACAAGGAAGAGTTTGCTCTGTGGATAAAGCAAATGTGTTGGAGGTGCGTAAGCCTTTGATCAGTTTTTTTTTCCCTTGAGAGAACAACCTCAGACCATTCATTTATTTTGCTAGAAAGAAGTTCAAAGTTCAATTTTGAGAATGGCTGTCTCGTCCAAATTTCTCCAAATTTTACTGAAGAGTAATGATTAAGATCAAGCATTCAGTTTAGGATTTCCCTACTTTATTTATATATTTACATTTCAGCTCAATATATTATGTACGGTCTATGAATTTTAGAAACCTTACTATAGAACTAACTATTGTGCAGGCATCAATGCTTTGGAGGAAAAGAGTGACAGCAATTGCTGCAGAATATCCTGATGTCGAACTCTCGCATATGTACGTTGATAATGCTGCAATGCAGCTAATTCGTAATCCAAAACAGGTCTGCATTTAAAAGTGATCTTGTTGTCGAGGAGCTATGAATTTCATAGCTCTTCTGATAGGAAAGTTGAGTTTCATTGGGACTGATTTTGGAAATTTGCAGTTCGATACAATTTTGACAAACAACATATTTGGTGATATTTTGTCGGATGCCGCTTCCATGATTACTGGAAGTATTGGGATGCTTCCATCTGCAAGTCTTCGTGAATCGGTAGTCAAAATCACTCTCTTGCATTGTTATTCAAAATCCTTCTCTTGCATTGTTATTCTGGTTTTTGAAAGAAGTTGTGCATTTATCTGGTGATCTAAACTTTTTACATTTCCCTTCTAATAAAATTAATCGTTTGCACAGGGACCTGGACTTTTTGAACCTATACATGGTTCAGCTCCTGATATTGCTGGACAGGTTTGTGTTGTTAAAAGATCAAAATAATTTCCTAAGGATGCAAAGTGTTATGCTATGAAATGACATGGTGTTGTCTGTAGGATAAGGCAAATCCATTGGCAACAGTTCTCAGTGCTGCTATGCTTCTTAAGTACGGCATTGGTGAAGAAAGTGCTGCCAAAAGAATTGAGGCTGCAGTTTTGGATACTCTAGAAAGAGGATTTAGAACCGGTGACATATACTCAGCTGGATGTGTACGTAACTTTTCTCTTGCTCTCTCTCTTTTACTTTATTGTAGTCGTTGCATCCGGTTAAAGGTATAGATATCAACCTAATCAAACTGATGCCTACCAACAAGACCAGAACATCTGGGGGGGGGGGGGGGGGGGGGGGGGAA
>NW_019268530.1:765330-777573 GCF_002738365.1 Cucurbita moschata
GGGGGGGGGGGGGGGGGGGGGGGGGGGGGGGGGGGGGGGGGGGGGGGGGGGGGGGGGGGGGGGGGGGGGGGGGGGGGGGGGGGGGGGGGGGGGGGGGGGGGGGGGGGGGGGGGGGGGGGGGGGGGGAGGGTGAAAATCTTGACCAAACTGTCCAGTAGTAATCAAATGACCTCAACCAATATGTTTTCACTATCATGAAAGTTAATAATTTAGCTAGTTTTTGCGCCTAAACCAATCAAATTGAGTTGGATTGCAGAGTTGGGTTGTTTATATTACTTGTTTTACTTCCCTTGGGATTGTGTACAGTTTTTTGCTCCTAGCAAATAAAAGAAAGGCGTTTACATAAAAACGATAGGTTCCCTTACATCGAAGTACTTCGAGTTTTTTTTTTTCTTTTCTTGGGGGTGGTGATTTGGGAGTTCTAAAATTTTAACTTCTGAGTTGACTACAAAAAATTAGAGGTTCGAATCTGTAACGGCTCAAGCTCACCGTTAGCCGATATTGTTCTCTTTGGGCTTTTCCTTCCAGACTTCCCCTCAAGGCTCTAAAACGCGTCTTAGTTACACAGCGGAATCGGTACTCATCTAGATACTGTCCTCTTGGGGCTTTTCCTCAAGGTTTTTGGGCTTTCCTTTATGGGCTTCTCTATTACGCGTCTAGAAAGGTTTTCGCGTCCTTTATTCTCTTCCCCCTTGTATTGAACTTCAAATCCAAATTTACAAAATTTACATTTTCATGGCAATTGTAATACATTCTTATACCCAGTTCCTCATCTCTTCCTCTCTTATACTTTTAATAACTATTATCTCTAATTCCTCTGCTTGGTCATCCTAAGATTTGCTTGACTTCACAGAAACTAGTGGGCTGCAAAGCGATGGGCGAGGAGCTATTAAAGTCGATCGAGTCCCATAAACTCGCTACAGTTTGAGTCGAAAACGGCGAGGGATCCTACACTCGCCTCTCTTTCAGTTTCTTTTCAAATGCGCACTAATAACGGTTTCAACTCACAGTTCGGGTGCTATTCCACAATTTGGTTGCATTTTGTATGCTTGGCATCTGTATGAACAAGTTGAGTTTATGGTCTTCATTTTTTCAGAACTACAACTATCTATGGTTTCAGGTAGGAAGCATTTTGAGAATACTCTGAATAAATTATTCATCAGACATTTTCCATTCCCATTGTATAATTTTGAGCACAAACAAAGGTTTAGCTCTTACAATAGTTTTTAAACTCAATTTTGTTTCTATTTGGTTTCCATACTTTTAAAACTAATACCCTTTGCTTAATATTTGAATTTCAAAGGTCAATTTTTAATATATAAATTACTAAATTTTTAATTCTGTGTTTTGGGTACTAAACTTAAAAAATTAATATATACTAGAAACTTAAATTAATATATTTATCAAAAACTTAGTACATAGAAAAAAAAAGGTTCAAAAGACTAAAGTTGTAGTTTAATTTATTTTATTTTAGTTCATTTTTTAAAATTTGATGTATTAAGTCTCTTACGAGAATATATGTTAATTAGTGTTGAAAAATTAATTCATAAATTAAATTGTAATTATAGGAAACAAAAGTTTAATTTTTATCTAAAAATTAAAGTAAACAATTCAAAATATATTATACTCGGGCGACCCGACCCGACCCGACCCGGATGTGCTGGCCAGCTTCCGTAGGCTCATTTCTGAAACCCTAGTCACCTTCTTCCTCTTGTCTGTCAAAACCTCACTCCAAACCTTCTTCAGTTCCTCTTCCGATGGCGCTTCAACTCAGCCTCAGACCCAAAAACCCTAAAACTCTCACCAATCCTTCTCTCATCCACCTCTTCTCCTCCAATTCCTCCGCCCCATCTGATCCAAATGACGAGCCCACCGGTAGTTCTTCCTCCGCCGACACTGGCTCAGCTCAGTCTCCCATGTCCTCTTACTTCAGCGATGTTAAAGCGCGCCTCAAACAGCAGCAGCAATCCCCGTCTCCATCGAGTGCTAGAAAGCCTTCGTATCCATTCACTTCTGTCCCGAATCGACCGAGTTCTCCGGCTTCGAAAGCCGCTTCACTCGAAGAAATCAGAAAGAATCTCTCTGAGTTTCGCAGTCGATCGTCTGTGCCTCCTCCCTCCGAGCTTGGCCCTACACCATCTTCAGCTTCTTCGTCCTGGCAGCGTGGTATCTCGTTTCAAGAGCTTTACAAGAGGAATGCGATGAGAAAGGGCGATGATGGTAGTGCACCTGAAAGTGGCCGTAGCGGCATGCTGTCGTTTGATTCTATTCGGGAGAGCTTGCGGCAGGTGAGTCCATCGAAGGCGATGCAAAATGAACGGAAGAGTGGGGATTCAATGTCTTTATCGGCATTTAAGAACAGCTTGAAATTGAAACCGACGGACCCGGCGTCGACATCGGTGTTTGGTGGATCAGAGAGGCTGCCAGCGTCGGTTTTTGGGAAGGAGATGATGGACAGAAAACAAGGGGAGAACGAGGGAATGAAGACTGAGTTTGTGAAGATGTATAGCCATGGGGAATTGGGGACCAAGTTGAGAGCTCTGAGGCCAGAAAAAGCAAAAGAGAAGAATTGGTTTTCATTGACGGAGTTGAATGAGAGGTTGATGAAGCTAAGGACAATGGAGGAGAAGGAAACCGAGTCGAAAATTGGGGGGATTTCATTCCAGGATTTGAGGGAGAGCTTGGTGAAGATGAAGATGTCTGATGATGAAAAGGCAAAGAAAACGACAAGTGAGTAAACAAATTCATGTACAGTTGGGAATTATAACTAGTTTTCTTTGAAATTGTTAAAAGAAATTTGCATATGTTCTTGAAACTTGGAAGAGAAAGTGGACTGAAAATCTTGCAAAATAAATAGCCATTTAAACGCTGGAACGGTAAAAGGGAAGAATTGAAGCCATTTTAAGTGCATTATTTCTTTTGCCGGTCATGTAGAGATTATGAACCATTAAGGGCTGTTTTTAGATACTTTTCCAATTAAGAGTTGAACAATTGGAGAGCGTGAGCTCAAGGAAAGGTGGCTACTTGGCTAAGATTTAATATTAGGGTCAGATTGTAACTTCGTGAGAATAGTCAAAGTGCACTCAAGCTGGTATGAACACTCACAAATATTAGAAAAAAGCGATTGTGATAATGTAATCTTCACATGTTTATATATTATGAAGTTTCTCTGTTGGACCTATTCATTAGAACACTTTCTAGAGTCACTGAAAGTTTGAAATTGCTTCATTTTCGGCTCCCAGTCCAGCGGCTCGATATCTTGGGTCAGCTAGGTCGAACACCAAACCATATGCTACAACCTCCTCAGGAACATCTTGTTGAAAAGGTACGTGATTTCAACCAAGTATTGTTAATTAGTTTTAGCGATTCTTTTTCCATTAACAATTTAAAACTATCATAGTCCTTGAAAGTTATGGTTGCCGAACATCATGACCACACATATTTGCCTGTTCTCTTATCGTTGATGAAAATATTGATTTTTTCTTGTTCCATTCTCCAATTCATCTAAGGTTATGGTATTCCTGATTTTCCTTAATTGTTAAAATACAAGCAAGCTCCTGATTCTCATTTTTAAAGTTGCATTCATAGTTTCACTCTGCAGTTTCTTGTGAAAGTTGAGCTACTTGATTTTGATTGGTCATTTACTCGAATCAGTCGTTTCGTGCAGTATTTCCATCCGGATAACATGTCGTCTGCCGAAAAGCTGAAAATCGAGTTAGCAAAAGTCAGAGAAGAATTTAAAATGTCGGAGTCAGACTGTGGATCTGCTCGAGTTCAAGGTAAATCTTTCTTTTCCCCCTTTGTTTTTGCGAGTAATTTGACAGACATGAGACCAGGAGGTTGTTAAGGCTAAAGCAGCTGAATATTTCAGAGTAAAGATTTTGACATCCTTTTTGTTCTTATGATGCTTAATTTCGTTCTCGGTGTCCTCTGCAGTTGCGCAACTTACCACTAAAATCAATCATCTAACTGCTGTCTTGCACAAGAAGGTGAATGCAACCCTATTTTCCTTTCATCCACTCTCCATTTTAAGTTAATATGTACGCTTATCTTGATTCCATTTCATCTCGTATCGAATTTTCATTTCTAGTATTAGGAACCATACCCGTTCTCCCACATGTTTGCATTTTGAATTTGAATCTGTGTTATCAAAAGTGTTGCTGTAAATACGCCATATGGGTTCAAATTTTTAGATGGTCTCTGTAGTTGATATTATAATATATCCATCTTAAATGTGATTCTCAGGATAAGCATTCTAAGAAGGGTCTTCTTGCAATGGTGCAACTGAGAAAAAAGCTACTGAAGTATCTTCGACGAACCGACTGGGAATCCTACTGTATGGTTCTTAACAAACTCGGTCTTCGAGACAACCCAGATTACAAGAACTGAAGCACAGGTTGTCTCCGTTCTTCTCTTACATGCATTGAAATCGCTTTCCTGAGGTTTGCACTCAGCTTTGTTGGAGAGAGTTGTGTGGAATTACATTAGTTTCATTTATATCATCATATGATATCTATCATGAAGTGAGAGGTTTCTGATTGTTGTTGGCAGTGGAAGCTCGGAGATAGATAGTTCATTGATAATGGGAAAGTGTAGAATCAATCTCGCAAGCTTTCTTGATTTCAATAGATTGTATTAGCAAATCCTGAGGTGATTTAGTACTGTTTTTGAATTCATTCCTTCTTTAGCTGCAAAATGGATTGCCCTGTTCTTGCTGCGAAATAATGGAGTTGAAAGTACAGTGGCCTGCAACAATTTTAGTCTGCAGTTGAACTTGTTCATTTCCATATTTACACATTTTGCACTGAAACCTTCTTCCTTTTCCAGATTATTTTTTTTCTTCGCAGATATTTTATTTATTTATTTAATTCTTTATTATCTCATCATTAATTAAAGTTTAAAATACCTCCAATGATATTGAAAGTGATGTAGTTTTATTTTAGTGAGAACTTTAAAAAAGAAATAAAAAAAATCAAAATAGTATGATAAATAAACCCTTTATTTTGGCTTTTAGAATTTTACCAAATTATTATATAGTATTTCATGATACATATTATTAGAATTTTAAATAAATAAAGTATTTCAACTAGTGGTTAATTGTTTTATTTTTATTAAATCAAATCATCAAAACTAATTATAACTAATTAAATTTCCATTTATATACGTTTTTAAGTTTATTTTAAATCAATTTTAATAATTAATAAAATCGTTTAAACTTTCATGTATAATGTATATTTCAAAAATACGGTGGAATAAATTATATTAAACAAATATATGAATTTAATATATATTTAAAAAATTATAATTGAATTATTTTAATTAAATAATTAGTTATATTAATTTTAGTAAACCTCCATAGGGTTTGGCGCCATTTCATATTGGCCGAAGCAGTCTCTCCCGCGCTTTCTCATTTACTCCCTTTCCCTCGATCAGCCCTATTTTCTAAGCTTTCCACTGAACCAACGCCGTTTGATCTGCCGCAAGAAATTCCTTCTCCATCGTCTTCGTCGCTGTGCTGTTGCCGCTTTTTCATCTGTAAGGTACGTCTTCCTTGCTCCTCCTCCAGTTTTAGGTTTTCTTTGGTTTTGAGATAAACCTGTAACGAAGACGGCTGTTCTGTATTCGTGGACCTATTAACTTCTTGTTATGAATTTCCGGAAACTTAAAAACCTAGGCTGTTACTTGAGATTGTCCCTCCCTCTCGCTTTCGGCGAGCCATGAATTTTTTTAGGTTTGCGTCAGGTTGGTTATACAGAAAAGCGAGAGAGTTATTTTGAACTGCGGAACTCACAGTCCCTCTCAAATGCAGGTAAAGCGCTGTTTAGTGCTGTTTGCATCTGCGGGGGTTACGAGTTCTGTTTGTGGTAGTTGATTACTTGGGGATTAAGCTTTTGAGAATACAATTTTACGCAGTTACAAGTTCAGGACATGTTCAATGCTTGCTTCCACAATCTATAGGCCATTGTAAGATTAATTTCTTGTTTCACCTGTGATTCATGATGTTTAATTTTGGATAATCATTATTATATATTTGTTTTTTGTGAACTATGACGGGAGGATTAGGGTTAGGAATACACTTGATTTTTTTCAATGGTGCAATACATTTTTTAATATCAAATATGCATTAGATAGTTCTGCTTTAGTCACGGTGATTAATATAGGAGACCTCTCTGATGTTTGTTTGTTTGTCTTTGTCTTTGTTTTTTGTTTTTTCTTGTTTTTTTGTTTTAATTTTTAGGAGTTTTGAAGCAGTAATAGCGAGAAGATCCTCAAGTTTTATACTGAAAGTTTCTTCTAAGGCTTTTATCCGGAATATCCAAATGGGAACGAATCAGAACTCTATACTACAAGGTTGCAACAGTAACTCTAGAGGAGCTTTGGTGGTTCTTGAAGGTTTAGACCGGTGTGGGAAGACTACACAGTCCAGTAGACTAGTCCAGTACTTAGAAGGGCTTGGGCATTCTGCCGAACTCTGGCGGTTTCCTGACAGAACTACAAGTGTTGGACAGATGATATCTTCTTATCTTTCAAACAAATCACAGCTGGATGACCACACGATACATCTTCTTTTCAGTGCTAACCGATGGGAAAAAAGGTTTGTTAATTTTTCTTAATACAACTTGCATTTTAGTCTCTTAGATTGATATATTTTCAGTTCCTAACTAGTGATTGAGCTTTCTATGCTGTTAACAAGTAGCAAGCTTCAAAATGAAAAATTGTGAACTGGGTTTTAGAATTTCCAAGCAAGTAGTTGTGAACTTGCGACCAAACCTTTTATATCCTCATCTTCTTAGATAAAGAATAATATATATCTGTCCCAAAAGCATGTGATTTGTGTTTGATTACTGTAATGCCCTGCAGATCATCAATGGAAACTAAATTGAAGAGTGGAACCACTCTTATTGTCGATCGGTATTCATATTCAGGGGTGGCCTTTTCATCTGCCAAAGGACTTGGCATTGAATGGTGTAAGGTAAAAATACAAATAAGCAATGTTATGTGACATGTTTTGTAATTATTGACTTTTCATTTCTTCTTTGCGGTGTCTAAGACACGAGATTCTTTTGTAACTTTCCTAGCCTTAACCCTCCATGATTAGTAGGCTTTGCTTCATTAGTTTTTAGTAGAGGGTCCTTTCATCCCCCTGCCCCTAAGCTGTTTTGGTTATAGTAATATATTCCCATAGTTTCTTGTAAAAAAAAAAAAATGAAAAGAAAAACGTTGATGCTATGTTGTCCTTTGCAGGCGCCGGAGGTTGGCTTGCTAGCGCCAGATCTAGTTCTGTACCTAAACATATCTCCAGAGGTTGGTTAAATTATTATATCATCTTTTTTCTGAAATAATTTTAATGCATTTATTTGGATGGTTTACCATAATTCACCCTTTCCAACTAGTAAATGAAACGAAGCTATATACACACATATATACATATTGACATTTTTGTATTGTGACTCATCAAGTCCTTGCTCAGATAGGAATGTTCAACCACGTCCTTGAAGATTATAGAAGCAATTGTATATTTGTATTAGACTTTTCTATGGAACTCAATCAATTGTATTGTTTTAGCATACAATAAGCCGTAGTTTAAGTAGAGCAGGTGTTATTACGGACTTATTTTGAAGTTTTTTATTATGCCATTGGTGACAATGGACTTATAAGTATAATAAATTAAAATCAAGAGAATTGTGTCCTTTGTGCAATCTATTGATAACTATTTTCGTGACTTTATCTAGAAGGACCGCCATTTTTTATCTTAATGATGAAAATGCTTTTATTTGCGATCCCCACCAACAAGACAAATTATCAACTGAAAAACTTCAATCTATATTATGATTGCTTAATGAATAAGGAAATATGTTGAATGATCAGAAAGCATCAGAAAGAGGAGGATATGGATGTGAGAGATATGAGCAGCTTGAGTTCCAGAGCAAAGTTGCCCAATACTATCAAGTTCTGCATGATTCTTCTTGGAAGGTAACTTGCTTTCTTTAGTCTTGGAAAATTGACAGACTTTATGCATTAGGAATTGCTTTGGGCTTTCGCGTTGGTCATAGTTGAAGCTGACTCTTCATATTTTTTTGGTTAATGAATACTTTTGGTCCTCATGCTTTAGGTTGTACAGTTTAGTTCCTATAGGCTAAGTTTGAAATTTGTAATAATTTGGGCTCGTAACTCTAGCATAGAAACATTTAGTCATTTATTTTGAGATAGTTAAAAATTAGTCCCTATACTTCAGATTTGTAACCATTTGATCCCTCCTTTAATTATTAACAACTTAGTCTTCATAATTTATAAAAAAATTTGGTCCTTCACTAATTTTTTGATCCAAGTAGGAAAGAAAATCTATTAACAATATTTTTCACATTAGAGACCAAATTATTACAAATGAATGATGGATAAATTGTCACATAGTTAAGTTTAATGATTAAATTTGTCGTATAGAAACTAAATCATTATATAATAAAGTTTAGCGACAAACTTTCATGCAAGTTAAAAGAGTGATATTTAGGTTTTTTTTTTTTTTTTTTTTTAAAGAGGATTGACCGACTGCATTATGAATTTTGCTTTAATTGCAGGTTATTGATGCTTGCCAACCCATGGAAGATATTGAGAAACAACTACAAGAGATGGTTCTGGAATGTGTCAAGAAATGCCACAATGGGGAACCGCTTTCCCAGCTTTGGTTAAGTTAATGCATTTCTGAAGCTTCAAGTTTTTTTTTTTTCCCGAGTGTATTTATATTCGACATGTTGAGACCCTGAGGACTTGTCTTGTGTTTTATGTTTCTGAAGTGTAATTTGGATTTCTTTTTACAAAGTTTTAATTTTCAAGCTTTGACCTTATGAATCAGTATGTGAATTAATTGTTAGGAAAGAAAAGTTCAACCATGACACTTGAGAATACAGAGGATATTACATTTTCTAATTATTAACTAAAGATAGACCAATTCATTCTAGTTTTGAACATTTTGGGAGGTTAGAGATTTCTATAGCAAAATAATAGTGATATCTAGTCCATATGTAGAAGTTTTATGCTTTATATATTTCCATCCATAATGTAATCACCATGGTTACAAACGCCCTAAGTCAAACATTACATGGAACTTTTGAAATAGTAAACAACTGTTATGATCAACTAGTTGATGACTGCTAGTTACTGCATTCATAAAGGATTCAGCTCTTTAGATGGTGATGGAATCATGGAGTTGTGAAGGGCGGTTCAGGTGGCAGGGGCACTAATGGTTCATTGAAACCGGTATCTGGTGCTGGTGGTGCAGACACAAAGGGAAATGGATCCTGAGGAATATCTGGAACTTCAGGAACCAGGGGAGGTGGAAGAAAGATGATGGGACGAAATGTGAAAGGCGATGGTTCGGTCGGGATTGATACCAGTGGTGGAGGTAATATGGGGATGAACGATGGTTGATCTGGTGTGAAATCAAACGGAGGTGGCAGATCAGGCACCAGTGGAGGTAGTGAAAATTCTGGCAGAGGTGGTGAGAAGGTTATTAAAGGTGCTGGATTAGAAAACAGTGGTGGTGGTGAAGGAACCAGAGGTGGTGGAAACCAGGTTGAAGGTGTTGGAGTAGATAGTAATGGCGGTGGCGGTGATGGAACCAAGGGAGGTGGAACCATTTCCGAAGGGACCGGAGTAGATAGTAACGGCGGCGGCGGTGATGGAACCAAGGGAGGTGGGGGAGATGAAGGGGGTGGAGACGGAGTATCAGGTGAAGCCAAAGGTGGCTGCTGATAAACTGGAGGAGCTGGCTGCTGATAAACTGGAGGAGCTGGCTGCCGATAAATTGGAGGAGCTGGCTGCCGATAAACTGGAGGAGCTGGCTGCTGATAAACTGGAGGAGGGGAAGAAACTAAGGGGGCCGGTTGCTGCTGATAAACTGGAGGAGGGGAAGAAACTAAAGGGGGCAGAGAAGGCCTTGAGGGTGACAAAAATGGGTTATCTGAAGGGGAGGTTGGGAAAGGCCACTGGCCACAGGCTCCAAACAAGTATCGGTAAAAAGGATCACAGTTGGATCCTCTGCTTCTGGGCTTGCTTCTGCTTCTGCTTCTGGGTTTGCTTCTCTTTTCTTCATCTTTCCACCCTTTTCTTTCATGTTGATTCTGCTTTTGTTCAGTATCTGCTTCTACAGGTACTTGTTGAGAGATCAGCAGCAGAGCTAAAAGTGCTGCTATCACTACAGTAAGCTTCATTTATGTTTCTTCGGTCATAATCTTGTATGCATTTTGGTGATGTTATATGTTCCATGTAGAAAAAGGGGCTTATATAGAACAATAGAATAGACTGGTTTGTTTTGTTTTGTTTTGTTTCGACCATAGCATGCCTTGAAGTTCGCAATTACAACGTTGATTTCTATACCATTTATGTTTTGACTTCTTGAGTTTCAAAGCAGCACAACTCTGATATTTATTAATGCTGCAGCAGCACAGTGAATTAATAGACATGGCTCTCAATAGTCACTGCTTGCTACCTTCAAATTTGCGACTTCCAATGCTAATTTATGGAAGTATTCTCTCTCTGAGTAGTTGAATGTTGCACAGAAAACTATTTCTCTCTCTGAGTAGTTGAATGTTGAAGCCAAAAATTTATGGATAAAATACATTTTTATTTTTGGTGTATTTGAATTTGATTTCTAGTTGTTTCCTACGGTTTGAAATTAGTTTTTAATTGGTCTCTAGAATTTGAAATTGGTTTCTAGTTTATGAAAGATAAAAACCTTCTTTCATTTTCAGTTTACATTGGTCCTTAGAATTAGAATTAGAATTCTAATTTTCTTTCGTTTTCAACTTGAATAAATCACAAACTAACGATTAATCCTATGACAGATCATAGAAAACGACGATACCTTACTTGAAAATCTGTCCTCTAAGAACCTCCTCTGCAAATACTCCATGGCCTCTGCCTTCTCAAGCTGGCTGTGCAGCTATGGCGCCAAGTCTAAGCTCGTCAGAATCGTCCATCCCGGCGGTCACATAGAGCTCCACGACGGTCCCATCCGGGCGGCGGAGATCATGCTCCGAAACCCAGAATTCTCCCTCACTCACTCCCAATCAGCTAATCATCCATGGGCCATCGTCTCGCCGGACACGACGCTCATGCTGGGCTGCAAATACTACCTCTTACCTGAAAACAGCGTGGGAAACCCCCAGAAGATGAAGGAAAATGGAGGGTTGGAATCGGATTGTTTGAATGGCGGAAAGTGTATGATGTGTTTTGTTCCAAAGGAGAAGGGCGAGAGAACTGTGAGGTGGGAAAGTGGTGATGATTTGAAGGGGAATGACAAGAGGGTATTTTTGCAAAATGGGAATATTAGAGGGTCTCCCAAGAGACCATTTGGGTCATCTGATAATTGGGAACCAAATTTGAATAGCATCTCTGAAGAATATTAGAAGTTTGTATTTTGTTTTCTTAGGATTGGATTGAGTTTGGTTAGTTTATTATAATGATGAATCCATAGTTGGTCGATTATATGTTAATATGAATCATTATAAATTCATGATAGAATAATTCATGATGCTTAATATGAATTTCATGATGCTTAATATGAATTTGATCGACTACAAAGCTTTTACATGCTTGGATTCTTTATGTTCAATTCTAGGTGATCTTCTAGACATGTGCATGGATTTGGATATCATTCACGATTCTAACTCAAGAAAGTCAAGTTGTATGGAAGAAACTACTTGAATAGAATTACAATTCAAACTATTTGAAGTAGAACTTTCTATTAGAAATATCTAGAGATTGATTTTATCATTTCAGTTATTCAATCATGATTTGATCAATCCTTTTTTCTATCATTAAGGTGGAGAATTGCAAGAATTCTATTTTATCATAATCCAATCATGTAATTTTTAGTTTTTTTAAAGTACTTTTAATGTTTTTGTAGATTATATTTTTAGTGTTTCATTATAAAAGTTTAGGATTTAGATCAAATTCTAATGGATGAGTTTGAGATTTTAATGATAAGATTCAAATGGAGTTGGGACAAAAATACTACTTTTATTTTACTAATAGTGGAATAATAACACCCACACCACTTGTGTGGGGTTAGCACCAGCGTCGGATTGCAATCACAAATCACACATGCTGGCGACTTATTGCCATCACCCTAACTTCCTACTACAAAAATCAAACAGCAAGACACAGCCTAACATAAAAACTAATAATAATAAGTTTCTTTTTTTTTTTTTTTTTTTTTTTTTTTTTTTTTTTTTTTTTTTTTTT
>NW_019268530.1:777801-781847 GCF_002738365.1 Cucurbita moschata
TTTTTTTTTTTTTTTTTTTTTTTTTTGATTTCTGTGTCTCGCTGCTCTCGCCGGCGGCCACTTTTCCGGCACCTGAAAATCCTCTCTCTGTCTTCATCTTCAAACAGTATAGTGTTGTTGGATCGTTTCAATGTCCAATCCCTTTAGCTTCACCACCGATTCAACATGCCCCTTCAATGTATGAAGCTCCCTCAACCTTGCAACCTCAGCACGCTTCATGGCTTGCTCTGCGATTTCAGACAACTCCCTGTAATTGCTCTTGTCATTGAAGAGCTCTGACATTTCGGGAGGCTGCAGGCCGTGAAGGGTACGTTGAGCTGCAGCCCATTGAGCCTCTCTCTCTCCAATGCCATAATCTTTCTTTGATGAGAAAGCAATCTGAAATGCATGTGAGAGCAATGAGCGAGAGTCCGTAAATGTCTAGTTGAGGCTTTTGTTTTTAGTCCTTTTTACGTACCTTGTTTTGGAGCATATTGTCCCAAGCCTTGCCGCTCAATGCATATCGAGTGGCGAACTTGAGAACGTCCAGAGGAATGTAGAAGACTATGCTGTAGATCCAGATCACTCCAGCCCATCCCCATCCAATCCCTTTCATAACCGCAAAATCCCAGTTCGCATACACAGCAATGAGCGTAGCCACCTTGACAACAAATAATATAAATCCATTTTAGAAGGAAATAACATTACATAACCAAGCTAATGGGTTACGCCTCTTACCAGCTGTGCCACGAAGAATGCAAACACGAGGAGTAGACCAGGGCGTTCAATAAATGACCAGCTTCGAGATCTTGTGACGAAAATGAGTGCCTGACTGACTGTGCTAACTTGAAGATACACAGCTGCTGTGAGCTCAGCCCTATTTTCTCTGATGGAACGGACACCAAATTTATCCTGCACGTTAATAAGAACAAGGATAAGCAGCAGAATGCTAAAAAGTTCAATCTGGGTTAGTGATTATTTGCAATTTTCTTACCGAAAAGAAATCAGTGGTGTTAATGATCCAGAAGAAAACAACAGTCATAACGGCCAAGTAAGAGCCCAAAACAACTCCAGTTGCAAAGATCTCGCGGAGCTTCCATGAATCAGGAAGAGGGGAAGGTTTTACTCTGTCTTTAGAGATGGTCATGATGGTGCCATCATTGAGAATGGCTATGACAAGAACCATGAAAGGGGAGAAGTCAAATTTCCAAATGAGTGCAATAAGCATAAAGCCCAACACAATACGGATGGTGATTGAAACTGCGTAGATGGTGTAGTTCTTCATCCTCTGGAAAATGGCTCTGCTTGTTAAAACAGCACTGACAATCACGCTCAGTCCTGGCTCTGTCAAGACTATATCAGAAGCACTTCTTGCCGCATCAGTTGCATCAGCCACTGCAATTCCTATGTCTGCCTTCTTCAATGCTGGAGCATCATTCACGCCATCTCCTGTCATCCCACAGATATGCTTCCTTTCTTGAAGTCTCCTCACAATTTCATATTTGTGCTCTGCATTTAACAACAGCCATTCAGTATGCAAAGGCACAAAAAAGCTATGTTACATCAATCTAATCATCCTAATGCTCACCGGGGAAGACGCCTGCAAATCCGTCAGCCTTCTCAATAAGCTCATCAACAGGCAAAGAAGCAATTGATTCGTCCTTGCTTTGTCCAAGGAGGGAGGAAGATGGATACATGTTTGTGCCCATTCCAAGCCTGCGCCCAGTTTCCTTCCCAATGGCCAGTTGGTCACCGGTGATCATCTTAACGTTGACACCAAGATTAAGTGCCCTTCGGATTGTCTCTGCACTGTCATGCCTTGGAGGGTCAAAGAGAGGCAAGAGACCAACAAATTGCCACGGTCCTCCAGCAGCATCTTTGGATTTTTCTGGAACGGTCTGTATAAAAGTCTTTTTTTCAGTCATATTTCAATTTTGAAGATAAACTAGACAATTACCTGTCTGCCAACAGCAAGAGAACGAAGACCACGGTCAGCAAATTTGTCGATGATTGAATGAGCCTTCTTCTTAATATCTTCCCGGAGGTCACAGAGCTCGATAATCTGTCCAGATTCCAAATATGTAAATATGAAGTAGAGCTAGAGAAAGATAATGCATAAGTTTCAGTAGTTCTACAACCTGCTCCGGTGCTCCTTTGCTCACTCTATGCCAATTGCCATCGCTATCAATATATGTAATAGCTGTACGCTTGTCTACAGGGTTAAAGGGCAAGAAATGGACCTCTTTAATGCCTTCTCTGGCCTGTGAGGTAATGAAAGAGAAGGTTAACACATTAGAATGTCATCTATGAAAGCATCAAAGGCCATAGAAAAGGCAGATACTATTTGCTGTATAGTTTAAAGAATATACCTCCTTAGGATCGCCTAGCATGCCAACAATGCAAGCATCAATAGCATCTTGATTCTCAACCCTGGAAGCTCTAGCACCAAGCAAAATTACAGTATCTTTGTCGACATCTCTAACGAACACCTCAATCATGGATTTGTCAACTGTAAGCTTGTTGAGAGTTAGAGTTCCAGTCTTATCACTGCAGAGTACATCCATTCCAGCCATCTCTTCAATGGCCGTCATTCTCTTTGTAATAGCACCCTGCTGGGATAACCTATGAGAACCAATGGCCATTGTGACTGACAACACTGTTGGCATGGCAATTGGAATCCCCCCAATGAGAAGCACCAAGAGATTGTTAATCCCATCTCTATATCGACGATGTTGAATAGGATACATCACTACTATCTCTATCGCCATCCCCACAGCAATCGAGCAAATACAGAAGTTTCCAATGGCAGTCAACACCTGAAAACAATAGAATTGAATAGAACATGACAAACATATAATCACTAGTTAAACCTTTCATTTCTCTGACTGTGAAAGAGAACGTGAAACCTTTTCGCACATTACCTTTTGGAAGTGTCCCACTTGATTTGTGCTATCAACCAAATGAGCAGCCTTTCCAAAGAAGGTGTGGACGCCAGTAGCAATTACAACAGCCTCGATCTCACCCTGCTTGACGGTGGAACCAGAAAACACTTCATCACCAGCGCACCTTGTAACTGGCAAAGACTCCCCGGTAAGTGCTGACTGATCAATCTTAAGAGGATCACCGTCCAACAAACGGGCATCTGCTGGAATGATATCTCCCAACTTAATGCTGATAACATCTCCCGGAACTAAGATTGCAGCCTCTTCCTCACACCATTTTCCGTCACGAAGGACCTTGGTTTTTGGTGCAAGACCGGCCATAAGTGCTGCTGCAGCATTGCCTGCATTGTTTTCCTCTATAAAGCTGATTGTGGAATTGATAATAAGCAGTGCAGTAATACCCACAAAGTCCTGCCAATCCGGTGGTTGCCCCTGCAATTTTATCCATTGAAATCATATCAGTGTCTCGGCAAGAACTTTGATTTACATTTCGAAAACAGAGAGAAAGAGAAAAACGTTACCCCTCCATTGGCAAGCACAATGGCCATGACAGCTGCAGCTTCCATAACCCATGAAAGTGGATTCCACATAAAACCAAGAAACTTCAGAAATTTATTTTCCTGTTTGGGAAGAACAGTTTAACCGTTAGATTTTCATTTTCATTGAAGCTAAAAGTGGAGACATTTGTGTTTGTTCTCAGTCATAAGTGACCTTTTTCTCTTCAAGCTTATTTGGGCCGAAGAGCTGAAGCCTCTGGCGCCCCTCCTCTGAGGACAAACCATCTCGGGAGCATTTCAATTGCTCAAACACTTCCTGAACTGGTATGCGCTCCTATAAATCAAACAGTCATAAATATAAGTGGATTGAAAATAACTGACACGTAATTATGTTATTTTGATTAATCATGAACACACAGTTGATTAAGCCACACTATTTTGAAATCATAGTATAAAATTATGTTGTTTCTCTATTCTTATAATTTGGCCTTCCAAGAAGCAATATTACAGAAAACAATCGAAGTACTAATCACTACCAGATCAACGAAGTTTCGAAAAAGTTTTCAATCGAAACAGAACGAGAAATGCATCGCCAAGCACAGAAAAAAAAAAAAAAAAAAAAAAAAAA
>NW_019268530.1:782260-789001 GCF_002738365.1 Cucurbita moschata
AAAAAAAAAAAAAAAAAAAAAAAAAAAAAAAAAAAAAAAAAAAAAAAAAAAAAAAAAAAAAAAAAACTCCAGAGTTAACCAAAATCTTCATTACCGAAGACAGAAACGTAAAGAAGATAAGAAGAACTTACAAGATCAATGTTCTCATTCTTGATCTCCTCCAAGCTGATATCGGTCATTTTCAACACTATATAGAATACCACAGAAGAATATGTTTGTATATATATATATGATTATACAAAAAAAAAAATGGCGAAATCTTTTTCAGTTTCCTATAATCACAGAGTAGTAAAGCATCTTCAGGTTCCTTCAAATCGTGGATCGAAGGGGAAATAGTACAATATTTTTTTGTTTTTTCTATGTTATTGTGGAGTGATGAGGAGCTTGTTGCTTTTATAGGGAAGTTTTTGGAGCATCTTCAACCGTAATGAACGAAAGAGCGAGTCTCTTGCTTCTCCTCAACCCTCGCTCGTTCAGAGGTTACTGAGATCCCGCCATTACTGCAACTTTCTGTTTTCCTCCCGTCCTTAATTTACATTTTTGCCCTTTCTCATTTTCTTTTTATTATGTATTATAATTTTTTATTTAATAACAAGGTAGTGGATCTCGGCCTTGTTCTTCCCGCTTCTAGGCCTTTTTAGTTGGGCCTCAAATGAAATGGGCCCATCCAAAAGCTCAGATCCTCTACTACGGGCCAGCCCACCAAGTTTATAAACCTAAAATTAAAAATGCATTTCTATATTGAAATATTATTATCTTAATAATAAGAGTATAATGTCAATTATAATATAATTATTTTATTAAATTGAATTTGATGGTGACAAAAAATCAAATAAATAAATAAAGAGGGTGGTCATTATTAATACAATATAGGGTGGGAAGAATGTGAATAGAGAGGATGCAATAAAGGTAAAAGAGAATGAAAATGATGAGCTATCACTCTCTATCTATCTATATGATTCACATCAACAAAATTCCTTAACTCATAATTGAAGCAATACCCAATATATTATCAATAAGTGCATTCAAGCATGCATTGTATCTCTTTTTCTTTTTCTTTTTCTTTTATATATATATATATATATGATAATGATGCAAAGAGAGGTACATGAATGAACTGAAATCATAGTTGATTAAGAATGATCGTTAGAGTAAAAGAGAGGTACATAAATGAACTGAAATCATAGTTGATTAATAATGATCGTGAGAATAAGAGGATTAAAAGATATTTTTTTAAAATTAATAATTGCTTCTTATACTAGCGATATGCAACTTATTTTTCGTTAAGTATGCTAATATTGGGTGACCCACATTTCTTTCTCTCCCCAACATCGTCCCGCATAGAAAGAAAAGTGCACAGAGGTTCGAGCCGAGATGTGGGTTGCTAGACCACGGGGCACCCTCCCCTTAGTTTCCGTCAATGTGAGATTTACATATTTTCTTTAATATTTGATGAGTGAGAACAAAATATGCTAAAATAACTTAATGTATAGTTTTTATGTCAGGAATATTTAAGAATATTTGGATGCATGACAAATTAGTAGTAATAAATTAAGAACTCGAGAAAAAAAATAGTAATAAATTACGAAAATCATGATTTTTTTTTTTAAGTGTTAAATTGTAATGGGGAACACAATCAATTTCACAACATGTACAAATCATCATTATTTATGTTTTTTTAAACAAATAAATAAATATATATTGTGGAAAAAAAAAGCATATACAATTAATGAAATGAATATAAAAATGGAAGCCAATTATGAAACAAAAAGAGAAAGGGAAGGATTTAATATGTTGGAATTTGTTGCTAATTGATGGATTCCATTCCATGCACAACTTTAATTTACGAAAAATTAATTAATAAATTTAAATTATTACCATTTAATCTAGAAGATTAACCCAAATAAATAAATAAGAAAGGGTCGTAGGCGCTAATAATTAAAGATCCGATTCCATAATCATTATACTCTACTTTTTTATTTTTTAAACCAAATATTTAATTTTAATTCTCTTTTTAAAATATTTTTATTTAATAGTTACTTATAAAATTATAGACCTAAACTTTTAATAAATGAAAATAAATATTAATTTTTAAAAAGAATAAAAATGTGAATGTGGTTCGGAAAAAATGATAATGATTATAATTTAACTTTTAAAATACTTTCATTTTGTTTTCTCGCCTACTTTATTTTTTCTTTTTATTTTTCTGTTCTCACCTTGATAAGGGACTTGACAGCTTTATTATCTCCTGCCGTTTTATTTTATTTAATTTAATTTATTTATTTATTTTTGTTTCTTCTATTTTTAAAAATCACTTTTGACCCACATACTCATTCTATCTATAGATTATTCTCTTTTATATATTAATATTCTTTAAATATTTTTATTAATATTCTTTGAAATATTATTATATATATATATATATATATATATATATATATATTTTTTTTTTTTTATTTAGTTATTAGTTTCACTCTTACTTTAATTAATTTTGTTTTTTTTTCTTCTTTTATCTTTATTTTTTATTCCTCCCTTTCTCTATTATCTTCAACCTCTTTTCATAGTTTTCTTTATTTATTTCATTCCTTCGCATGATCCAAGGTTGCAGTACTTTGTCAAACAAACCATTCTTTTGACTTTTTTTTAGAATTTTCTGCTCATAAAAAACAAAAATATAAATATAGAATTTGTGAATTTCTATTTCAAGCACAGGTGGATTCTGAGATCTCATATTGATTAGAAAGGAGAACGGAGCATTTTTTTTTATAGAGGTGTGAAAAACTTTTCTCAACCATTTTAAAAACGTGAGACTGATGACAATATATAACGGGCCAAAATAAATAATATCAGAGTCAGACATCAAGCAGTCGTGCCATCAATCCGTAAATAGATATTTTTGCGACTAAATCTGTAATTTAATTAATGTTATAATAACTTATATAGTGTATATATGTGATGTTTTTTTTTTTACTGAATAATTACTTAAAAACAAGTTCTAAAAATTAAATATAAAAAAGGAAAAAGTGCGTTAAATTTATTTATTAAATAATATATTTTAATTATTTGTAGACTCAATATCATTAAGATAATTATTATTATTAGGGCAAAACTCAAATGACCCAAGATCAAGCAATTCTTGAATCATTTGCTCTACGTGATCATCTTCAAGCCGGGCGATCTCCTGAGCCTCACCGCCGGCGACCCACTTGGAGTCCGTCTCCGGAAAGTGAACGCCGGAGGCACCATAGCCGTCGTCGAAATTGGTGGGCTGACGGCGACTTGGGTGAGCGGATTTCCGGTCGGAGAAGTGGGTTTTGTTGGGGAATTGCTTTTTGACCATTTGGAAAGAAGCCGTTCGACATTTCTGCAACTTCTCGATCAATGTCGGGGTTAGAAGGTTCGAGGACGGCGGCGGCGCGGACAAAGAGTGACGTGGCGCGTTGTGATTGGTTGGGAGATTGTTAGGGCAACACATGATTCTGGCTGCTTCGTCGTATGCTCTGGCTGCGTCTTCCGCCGTTTCGAAAGTTCCCAGCCATATCCTTGTCTTCCTGAAGGAGAGACAAAAAGGAAAAAAAAAAAAAAAATCAATTTTTTATATAATATCATAATTTATTAAAGAAACGTATTTTGATATTTAAAAATAATAAAGTAACGATTTAGTTCATTAATTAGTTAAAAATTTATAGTACAAAAGTAGAGGAGAAGTGATATTAGAAGAGTTACAGCAAAGGGTGACGAATCTCGGAGACCCAAGAGCCCCAATGCCTTTGCCGGACTCCTCGATAGCGCTGTTGAGGTCTTGCCATTTTAGAGAGAGAAAGACTGTAAGAGTGAGAGAGAGAGTGTGATGGAAATGGGAGAGACCTGGGAATAGTCCAAATTTATACCAACTTTTTTTTTTTTTTGTCTTTTTCTTCTTTTTGCTTTTCATGTTAGGGCGTACAACTCGACAACTCGAACTGACCCAACACAACCCAACTGGTCGGGTTAATTTTTCTAAACCCGAATATATTCAATTCGGGTCTCAAGTTCATTGGACAAAACTTGAAGTTGATGAACAAAATCTTATAAAATATATTAAAATATCTTTTTGGGTTTGCCTCATATATATATATATATATTTTTTATATAAAATTGTATCGAATAATTATGAATAATGAATAAATAAAACTTTTTAAAATTTTCTTGAACGCCAGAGCCAGGATTGAGTTAAGTTACTCATCTAACCAACCCAAATTTTTTGTGGGTCCAAAAAAATTTCTCAATCTAACCCGACTCGACCATGTACACCTATACAGTTTGACATCCAAATGAGAATTGAATTAACGAAAAATATCAACAAAATGTAAGTAATGTGAATACAATATTAATATTAATAATAAGTATGGTGTAAATTTCCGATGTATTAGAAAGATAAAGTGTTTCCAATCATACAATGAAACTTGTGCACTAGGATCTGAAGTAAAAATATATTCAAAATTTGTGCTGCCTCGTTAAACTTAGAGTAATATGACATCAGAGAATAGGATACATTCGAAGGGGGGAAAATTCTAAGCCTGCAAGAACATTGTAAACAAGTACAGAAATCAACAAAATTATGCACTCCAACCAAGTGCCTGCGGTAGGTGCAAGTAAATGAAGGTCTTGGCTGTTGCAGGGTTGTGATTTTCTGCCCCTTTACTCCAATCCTGGCATACCTATATAAATCCCACCCCTCTGTTCTTTAAACCTTAATTCAAAAGGAAAAATATTGGGAAGAGAAGGATTCCCACAGTTCGCTAGCAAGAGATTTCAATCTGTAGGGGTACCATATCGTACCTATAACAAAACAAAACAAACATGTCACACCAAGTCCGTTAGTATCACTTGCTCAACTAGGGTCTTGTCTATGGATATGGCCATATGGCCCACTGTCCGTGTTGGATATGACCCACAATCGAAATATACCGAAAAAAATAAATGAAACATAAAAAACAACTTGAGGAGAGAGTTCTTGGAACAAAAAACCTTAAGTACTATGCTTTTCAACTCTCTTTGTTGTTGTGTATAAAGGATTGCATCTTACTAAGTATTCATAGTTGAGAAAACACTAACAAATTTCCTAAACTTTTTCCACTCGTTAGCAACTACTAACAAATCTCCTAAACAAAAAACTAACAATTTTCCTAAAGTTATTACTACCAGCAATTATCCTACAATTGCTCCAAGTCAATAACTTTATTTGCTAAGTCAAGCTTATTACCTCAAAGTCCAAAAGCTTTTCAATAAAAAACTAGTAGTAATTGAAAAAAACTAGTAGTAATGTGTGATGGGAACCAAATGGAAAGAGATGGATTGTAGAGGAATAAAGGAAAAGAACACAAGTAATGAAGAAATTCAAGAGCCCACCCCTATACTTGCTACCTCATATCTCAATACTTGCTACCTCCAACATTTGCCAAACTTCAAAAGAGAGTTTCTCATCAGTTTTTAGCTCAATTTAATCTTGTCATAAAACATACTGATCTCTGGTCATAAAGCTAACAGGAAATGAAGGCAATCTATTTAAAAATTAAATTGAGCAAATAACTTATGGGGAACTTACTTTGGAGCATCATTCCACCAAACAAGTTTTATGTATCAGAATGTAAACATAGTTCCCATGCAACTCTCCAAACTATTTTATAAATCTTAAGAAGTTAAAAATCCAATAAGTATTTGAAGGAACCTTCGGCCTTTGTTTGTGTTTGCTATTGTAACCGTTCAAACTCATCTTTAGCAAGCAGACATTATACTCTTTGGACTTTGCCTTTCGGACTTTCCCTCGAGGATTTTAAAATGAGTATGTTAGGGAGAGGTTTCCGTACCCTTATAAATAATGTTTCGTTCTCCTCCCCAACCGACGTGGGATCTCAC
This sequence comes from Cucurbita moschata, assembly GCF_002738365.1. NCBI lineage: Eukaryota > Viridiplantae > Streptophyta > Magnoliopsida > Cucurbitales > Cucurbitaceae > Cucurbita > Cucurbita moschata. The sequence continues at coordinate 788,159 of NW_019268530.1, forward strand.
AGCTATCCTCGTCCCAGATATTAAAAGCACCATCCGACCCTGCAGTTACAAAAGTGTGATGCACCTGAAAGAGAGTGAAGTTTAATAAATAGAAAGATTTAAAGAACCATTAATCAAGATACAGCAAATTAGGGTTATTGGTAACAGACGATCACTTAAAATTCAGAAAATAACCACCCTATGAGCGCAACAATTAGGAATAATCCTTGCCATCTTAAGATAGTCAACAATAGTCCACTATCCCAAAAGAAGATTATTAAAAAGAACTTCAAATTGTAAGTATGAATGACTTCCTTTGCCATATGGCTTTGGAGATTTTCGAGAGAGCCAAATGAGCAATGACATGAAGTGGTAGAGTTGGAATTCATGGAAGAGACGATTTCAAGTGGCTTACTAAAGCTAAGAAATCAGGGAGTGCAAAGCATCCATGATGGATAATTATTACTGGATTAGATGTTTGAGATGAGGAAGTGAAGGAAGATTGCAAGCTTTTGCAGCTAATTGATTGGCCATCGGAATAAAGCTAAGGCAGGAGACAGAATCACTTGGCGTCAAACTGGTTTTCAAATTAAGCCGAACTCAAAACTCTACAACACACGACGCAAAATCGAAAGTTCCTTACCTCGAAGGATTTATTAGGGTTGAGATTCGCAAATGCAGATATCGATCTTCTATAGCTCAACAGCATTAAACAAAAGAGAGGGATTTCGATTTACCTTCAGTGGCGATGAAATTGAAGATTTTGTTCAGCGTCCAAAGCAAGCTACTCCGACGCGGTGCTCAGTTGAATTGGAAATGAGGAGACATGTCGAAGAAGAACAAGATTGAACAATTCCCCCCCCC
>NW_019268530.1:789852-862028 GCF_002738365.1 Cucurbita moschata
CCCCCCCCGCCCCTTTTTTTAATATATTATTATATTATCGCTAATAAAATAATTACATATATACACTTTTAAACTAATTTTATTATAATTCTTTACGTAATTTCATATATTTTATTTATTATTATTTTAGGAAGGAAATAAAATATAGTCATAAAAAGGAAAATAAAAAAGAAAAGGAAAGCCGAAGTTTTGTTCTTGCTCTTATATTTCCTCTATTCTCCGATTTGGTGCGATAAAAATCAATCTTCTTCTTTGCTTTCTCATAGTATCTCCTCCATTGCAATCGAATTGCGGAAGAAGAAGATGCGGCGTACTACAAGGAAAACCGGTCAACCAAATTCAACTTCCGTTAATTCTTCCGCCGTGGATCTCTTTCGTTCCGGTATTTGATTTTTTGTTTTCTTTTCCAGAATTCGAATTCTTCTACCTGTGATTATCGCCATGGAAATCGATCGTCGTGTTGTGTATATGTTGTGGTTAATCGCGTGCTACAAGCATGATTAATTACTTTCTTGATGGTTCTTTTTAAGGAGATTTGTGTCTTTTTGATACTGCGTGTAGAACTATATTAAGATTTTAGTTAGTCTTGAAATAGAGTGAAGGTTCAGTGGGACATGATTTATGATCGTCGTGTTGTGTTTATGTTGTGTATAGAAGTCCCTCCTTTCATTCTTGCTGGTATAAACTACATGATTTATGATCGTTTGTTATTCACAACAATCTTTTAATTCAACTCTCATGAACTTAAGATTCTCAATTTATTCAGCCTCAAGTAAAGCAAGCACAAAAGAGTTGGAACGGATCAATAGCCTATTTTACTCATATGCCAATGCCTCTTCTGGTTTGATCGAGTAAGTCAAATTTTGGCCCATGGAAATATCTCAATTTTCAGCATTGGTAGTTAGGTTTGCGTGGTACAAATATATATTTTTATTCAGTATTATACTGTTTAAATTCCCAGCAATATTCAAATAATGAAAATTTTTCCTTTTGTGGTTGATATCTCACGCTTACTCTTGTATAATAATACTATCCTTCTACATCAAAACTTCCCATCCATGTTCTTGTAATGATCAAGAAGGTTGTTTTCCTTATCTTTAAGGAGACTTCTGAATACATGTATAGATAAGATCCATTTGGTATGTAGTACTGACTATTTCTTTAACAGTCCAGAAGGAATTGAAACTCTTTGTTCAGACATGGAAGTGGATCACACTGATGTAAGGATCTTGATGCTTGCTTGGTAAGTTGTAGTTAGATTGATACGATAACTCAATATTTTTGTGTCTATGATCCCATTGCCTAGAAACTAATGGATTGCACATACCAGGAAAATGAAAGCTGAAAAACAGGGATACTTTAACCTGGTAAGAATGTTTACTCTCTTGTGGGCCTCCGAATATTATATAAGTTATACAGCAGATCTTCTTTCTCGTATAGTTCCCTTTATTTTCTGCAAAATGCATCCACATCATTGAATCCTTTCTATTCATTTTCTAATTAGTATGGTAATCTGTAAAGTGTATATTTTGTGTGTTGGGCACCAGCTTGTAAGGAAAATTCTTTAGTTTATGACCTAACTTGAACATACACTTCAGTTCTATGGAAAATTTTGTCATTTATATTCACAGCTTCAAATTATTTGGAAAGTTTTGTTTATTGTTTATATATCTTATTTTCCTCTTGTGTTTACTGTTCTCTTCCTTTTCTTTCATCATGCCCATGTTCCATCTTATTATATATTCTAATTTCAGTTTGAGACATGATGAAGCATTTAGTCCCTCGTGCCCCCTCCTTAGTAAAGTCATTTTATGGAACCTTAACCTATTGCTTATTCTATAGGAGGAATGGCGTAGAGGCCTCAAATCCCTGAAGGCTGACACTGTTAGTAAACTAAAGAAGGCACTACCAGATCTCGAGAAAGAGGTACATTCTTGTCTTTTTAAAAGTTCAAAAATAAACAAGTACATATAGTTGGTGGATTGCTGAATTTTTGCACATAAAGTTCTTAATTATCAATACCTCACATTTTGAGAAGGTAAGGAGGCCATCAAATTTTGTGGACTTCTATTCATATGCATTTCGGTATTGTTTAACAGGTAAACAGATTATTTTAGTGTATTTTTTATTTTGAAGATCGGTTCATTTTCTTCTACTCTATATAATTTGATATTTACGTTTTCTTTAATCCATGTAACTTTTTTTTTTTTCTTAGAGGAGAAGCAAAAGAGTATTGACATAGAGAGTATATGCGAGCTGCTGAATCTTGTTTTAGGGTCTCAGTTTCATGCTCAAGTCAATTCATTTGTTGAATACTTGAAGGTGAGTGCTGCACTACGTTTGTGTCATCTAAATTGCCACATTTATCCATGGGCATGGTTCATTTGCCACTGCAATCGACTCCACCTCTGCCTCAAAGTACTTCTACATATTTAATAGTAGCACTTAGTCTGAGAGAGTTACATTCTTGAGTTTTGGCCTCTCTTTAGCATACATAGTGGAGCACACTGCCCCGTGTCGATAAAATTGACTTTACCATATTTCTTCTGTTAGCTTAAGCCATAGCTTTCTAGGCAATTCGTTTTATGTTAATCTGCTTCTCACAAGAACTTAAGCACATGGGTAACCTTGAAAGATATAGTGTAGAGTAACAAAATTTTCTTGCTTTGATTATTATTATTTTTTTTTGGGTTATTGGTTGTTTAATACCCTGTTTGTTGTCTTCCCCCTCATCTAGGCAGAATAAAATTTATTTCTTATTTGCTCGTATTATGTATGCAGATACAAAGTGACTATAAGGTTATTAATATGGATCAATGGATGGGATTCTTTCGGTTCTGCAATGAGGTATTTTGTCTCTCCCTTTCCCCTCAAAGCACATTAACACAATTCATTATATTTGCTTTCCATCTTCCCCACCCAGTAATCACCATGGACCATGGGCTCAATAAGAGCCATGAAAACAATAAAGAGTTTAGAGGGAATAGTTTTAAGACATGATGACCACCTGCCTATGAGTTTTCTTGACAACCAAATGTAGTAGGGTTAGGTAGTTATTTTGTGATAATAATCGCAGTGCACCTACTAGAAACATGCTCTGAATATAAGAAGAGAGTCATTGTCAATCCAATGATCCTATCCCTTTTATTCAATGAGATTGGTATTTAAATTTATATATCTATATATACACTATATATATCTAAATGTACAAGCTTAACTGAGGTAGGAGAAAAGCCAGTGAAGTACAACACAAATAATATATTTACAAAACTATAATTATACTAATCTAAGAACTATAATATTTATATTTTGCTTGCCTTATGAACCTAAAAATACAGAAAACTATTAAATTGCTAATTGGGCAATCTAGGAGGGGATCAACTCATCCTATTCGATTAGGGCCACGTGATAATAAACATAGAAGGAATGTGTTCAAATCATGGTGGCCACCTACTTGGAATTTAATGTTACTATGAATTATCTTAGCAATCAATATGTAGTTGGCAGTTATCTCGTGAGAATAACTTTATCTATCCACCCCCATTTGATTTGTTCGTTATTGATATCCTCAATTCAAGTTGTGACCCATGAATCATGATGATCATTGTGCAGATAAATTTTCCGGACCTGAGCAATTACGATTCGGAACTTGCTTGGCCGTTGATCCTCGACAATTTTGTTGAATGGTTACAAGCAAAACAAAGTTAAAAAACCGAATGTCTTCATCATACATTGTATACTCCCACAGTCGTTGAAGGCAAGTATCCTATTCTCTTACGCACTTCATACTCAATGTACGTTGTTGTTTCGAGCTGACCACATTTATTGAACTTGTTCTTTCTGCAGGCTCGCTTGGTTGGATTACACATTGCATAGCAGCAGAATTTTCACTTATTATTCTTTCTTTCACTGTTCTAACTTCTTTGAAATCGAGGATGATTCCCATTCTTATGCTAAAGTTATAATTTCAAACATTCATGGATGATTCTGCTAAAGTTTCCTCCCAAGTCCCCCACCCTGTTTTTTTTTTGGTATCCATTCTTCATCTTAGCCCTCCAATTGACTTGACTATTTTACTTTTACTTGTAAGAACAGCTCAAGCTGAAAATTTTCTAACAGGATAAGTGTTGGAATATTTTTATTGCCTTTTTGAACACTTATTTGGACCAACAGAAAAGAAAAACCTATATTATTTTTCTAAAAAAATCTAAATTGATTGATTTTCTTTTTAAAATGAATAAGGATAATAAAGTTTTGCTGAATTATAATTCTTATAGGGTTTACCTTCAGAGTTTTGTGAAGTGATTTTATTTGATTATTGTCGTTATTTTTTCAGGTTGATTTGTTATATTTTCAATTAATTTTCTAATATTAAAGGTGTCCACTCGATACTTAGTATAAAAAGATATATATATATATATATATCATAATTGGCCTAGCTATTGTTATTAATTACTAAGAAGTGTGCATGTATGTGTGTATATATTCAAATACCAAATTAAAAGACAAAAATATTTAAAGCAAAACGCTTATGACATGGATGGAGTAGATGTTTATAGTTTGAAAGTGAATGGTAGGGGTTGCATAAATGTCAAAAAATGGCCAATTTCTCAAACTTTTTGACCCTTAAAGCATTCAAAAAAGAGCAAAAGTAGAAACACCATTGTCACAAAGGTGGAGCTCTATTGCAAACAATGGCAACAACTTTTTCTTTTTTTGCAAATTTTCTCCTTATTTTAGTCATTTGCCTTTCCCCCTTTCTTACATCTCTTCCCAATTCCAAGGCTAATATTAAGGGTTATTTTACATGATTTTAGCCCCTTTCCAAAAAAGGTTATAAAGGCTTTTACTTATATTTCACCTGAGTATTAGACAAAAATATTACCTTATATTCAAACGCGAGAGTAAGGAAATTGAGCTTAAGTAAGAAGGACGGAGACCCTCGATTTGGAAGGTATGCCACAGCTACTATCGAGTTATACATGTCTGTCAATTCGATAAATTTTTGAATAAATAATCAAACCATTTGCCTTCACCTAAGGAATTGTGGGAGACTCTATACCATGAGAAAGGTGAAGGGGAAGGAGTGATACATGAAGCTACTAAAATGGGACGAAGAAATATCATCGAAATTTAGATTCCAACTCACTATCTCACCAGGGAATTCAAAACCCAGCCTGTAAATTTAATGGCAGCTCAAGAAAATGGGGGAAAACAATTCAGACACAAACAAACAGCCCACTTTGCCAAATAATACAAAAATTTACATAATCACTGAAAAAAAGCTTCAAGAATTTGATGTGGGAATCAATGGTGAACTTAGGGGACGAGGGCGTCTGGTTCTGCTTCTACCTCTGCGGAGAATGGTTGGAGAAGATGAAGAAGAAGAAGAAGAAGAAGACTTAGAAGCTGCAATTTCGGCTGTTAATGGCGATTCCTTCTTCTTCTTCTCTTCTTCTCCTTCTTGTTTTTCTTCACTTCTCTTGTTCTGCACTCTGTTCTGTCCAACTTTCGTGGAGTTTAAGGTTGCTGGCAAAACACAGCTGCAAATCCACCCTGCATTCAAACCCCATTTCAGAAAAATCCTCGCAAACACAAAATGATTCAGAAAAATCTTCACAAACAGCAAAAAGTAGGAAAGGAAAGGTAAATTTGGATCAAAACAGGAGCTGAAGTTGAATCATACCAATTCTAGCAAGACGATTGATCCAACTTGGAATGGGATTTCCAGTGAGTTTGATGCAAACATGGTTGCAAAAATGGTTGCAGTTCTTGGTGATTAAATTATAAGCATTTCCTCTATAATCTTTACTAAGTTCCTCCATTAATGACCTCACTTCTGCTTGATTCAAATCCGTTTTCCCAATCAAAATTGATTTCCTGAACTTGAATCCATCACATTGCTTCGGCTCCCCTTCAAATATCCCTGTACTTGGATACTCATGAGCCCCAAATGCATATTCAACTCCATGAACTGCATCAGAAACCCCACAGACTTCTCAGTTTCAGATCAACAATGGAGGTCAAGATCCAGAAGAACACTAGATTAAACCTCTAGAACAACAAATTATTGTACTAAAACCAAAAATGATTGTCCAAGAGTAAATTATGGTACAAGAACAATGAACTAATGCACTAAAAGTTCTAAAAAAAACCCTCAAAGTTCATTCAATTTTAGTTCAAGAACAATGAACAAGTGACTAGAAGTAAAAAAATCTCCAAGTTCATTTGATTTTCAGTCATTTTCTTACTCAGAAAACATCATGAAAGATTGTCCGAGAGTAAGTTATAGTTCAAGAACTATAAACTAGAGCACTAAAAGTTCATTCAACTTTCCTTCATTTTCTCAGCAACCAAACACAACCCAGAAAAATGGAAATCCAGAAAACAGCAGGACCAAATTATGCCTCAAAAACAAAGAAGAAATGCAGCAGAAGAGTATTAACCTCGAAGTTCGTTTAATTTTCCAACATTTTCTCACCATCCAAACAAAATCCAGCAAAATAGGAGGTCCAGAAAACATCCGGAAAAAAAAAATCTACAAGAATAAAATCACACAAACAGGAACACAGAAAGCAAAAACCCTCGAAGTTCAATCAATTTCCCCCCATTTTCTCAGCAGCCAAGCAGAAACAGAACTCATCAAAAGTGGATTCAAAACCACCAAACCAAAATTCAGCATCAGAAATCAGAATGCAGATCTAACACATCAGAGAAATCGAAGCGTTAGAGCGAGAAAAGAAGGTTAAATTAGAACAGACCTTGAACACCAGAATGAAAAACACCGAGGCCGAGCCAATATGCGTAGCCATTAATGGGCGTCAAATCGTACACATTGAGGTACACTGGCGCCGTCCCTGAATCGCCATTACTGGAAATTCTTCTGCACAACATTTCGATCTCAGTTCCACTCACTCACTGAATCCACTAAACTCCATAGCTAAATATCTTTGAACCAATAGAAAATGATCATTGGAAACATAAACAAAAAAAAAAAACTGGTCAGTTTACCAAAAACAATTAATGAGTAATCATAATTTTGCTTGATTCTTAACAAAGTCTTGTAGTGTTCTTTAAAGTGGGATTGGGAAATGAGAATCTTCTCAATCTAGTGGGTACCATCAATAGTGTTCTAAGAGGGAATTCACTGACTTAAATTTAATTTTTTTATTTAAAGTTTTTAACATAATCCATTTAATTTAATTTTTTCTAGGAAAAAAAAAAAAGAAAAAAGCCTAGTTGATTTATTTTTTAAAATTAACTATAAAAATATATAAATAAACAATGTTTGGGCCTCAGGCCCAAATATTTGTACCTCAATGGGCCTGGCAAATGAAGCCTCGTCGATCTCATTGGAGTCAGTGACGTATATATTCATTCCACAGTTCCCCTGCGCGCCATCTCGTCCAAGGGCCAATGATTCGCGCCAGAGCCAGTTGGAGTCGATTTTCAAACCGATCATTTTGCTCAAAATTCCACATTCCGACCGACAAGAACAGCAACAATTGTAGGATAAATGGCGACAGCAGGGTTGAATCGGATCTGAGAAGCTACAACGAGGCTTACAAGCAGCTGAATAACTTGAACTTCATGATCTCTTCACTGAACCTCCCAAGGAAAAGAAATTTGGGTATCCATTTCTCTTCTCTATCTTCCTCTTCCTTGGCTGTTTGATCAGTTCTACACTTCCAGTAGCTTATGGTTCTTTAAGTTCTTTGGCGCATCTTATCAAGTTGTTGTGTTCACATCTGTAAAATGGGATTGAATTAAGTTGGTTGTGTTTATGTTTCCATGAGTAGAGAGATTGATATTCAATAGCAATGCATCGTATTTTTTGTTTGTAAGTCAAATAACATCAGTATAAGATACTGATGGTTTGTGCATTTAGAATTGAAGTGTGTTCAAAATTCATATATCTGTCTGATGATTCTCTTCTTGCCATAACATCTTCCTTTCATGCTCAGGATTGATTTCCATCATTTCATAATTTAACATATTTTCTTCCTTTGCTCTGTCTTTCATCTTCTGGTTTATCTTCTCTGTAATCTAATATTATCATGAACTTAGTAAAACTTGGTTCTATTTTCTGTTTTTTTAACCATTTGAAAAGCTATCTTACCAAATAAGTTTACCGATTCAGAAAGTTTTAATTCATTTTTAAAGATAGACTACAGTTTTCAAATATAGCTTTGAGACAATCTTTAAACCATAAGTTTTCATGATTAGTAATTATTTTTTTAGATATCAGTGTAAGAGATGAAATGACTGCATCATCATTGTGTCTCTTAATCAAGGTTAGCAGTATATATGTTCATGTTTGGCATCATAAACTTAGTAATGTAGAAGTTTTAACTTTTTGAGACTCTGTTAAATTATGAATTATGAGAACTAGTAATTGTCTAAAAAACAAAAGTTATGGTACCCAGTGATTTCAAGAGTGACTTGGTGTTGGAAAATGAATTCATCTCTGAACAGCATTTTGCTACACCTAGTAAATAAATATGAGAATGTGGAAGTTTGGAAGTCAAAAGTTCACAGTTTAAAGACTAGGCATAATAGATAACAATGTTCAAACCCAAGGGAATTTGGATACTTGAGTTTTCCTTTTGGTTCTTTGATTTGGTCACTTAACAATGTTTTTCTGTGATTTTCGGTTATTCAATGGTTTACTTAACCAAAGCCACCATATCAGGACGTGGAGCTGAAAAAGAAGGAATTCATGAAAAGATTCTGGAACTTCAGACGGTTAAAACAAGACTTGATAAACTCGAGGAGACTATAAAGGAAATTGCTATTGAATCCAGGAAACAATCAGGGAGTGATAGTATAAAAAAGGACTCTGAAAAGGGTCAAGAAGTGGATAAAACCAAACATGAGGAAAATACTAATCCAAGCAACATGGGGAATGCGCCAGAGTTGAGCAAGTCTATGAATATTCATCTTAGTGGAGAGAAAATAGTAGCGGCCCCTGTTTTCCCCAAAGGGCGTGCAAATGAGTGCACATCACGAAAAGATGCTAAGCATGAAAACCACGGTGGAGGATCTTCTCTAGATGCCAAGAGATGAAGGAAATGCCTCTATTGCTGCAATATCCTGCGCATAGTACTTTTCCCCTTTGATGAAGCTAGAGAAAAGCAAGAATCCAATGGTTCCAGGTTATGTTTAATAATTATATTGCTCGAGCCAGTAGCCTTTATCATTAACAATGTAATGGTTAATAGGTAAAGGATTGATGCCCATTTTGTTTATGATCCATTCCTGTTTGTGTCTATTTGTGTCATGCATTTTTCAGAATTTTGAACATAATAAAAGTGATAATAACTGTTCCAAGATTACTTACATGTGCATATTTTCTCTCTCCTCTCCCCATAAATCAACTACTTGTTAGTACTGAATTCATGAAGTCATTGTCAGTGATTGTCTTCCTGCTCGTCATTCTGTGTTGCAGACCCGAAGGTCAGAACAAATCCAACCCCACCTTGTTCCAGGTCTTCTTACTGTAGCTTTAGCTTGAATTCAACTTTGTACAGTAAATTTATGATATTCAAACAATTTGTTGGACCAAACAGGTGGCTTGTTTTTGGATTTGACCCTCTGACACATTAAAGCATTTAACTTATTTTGTAGGTAGAATACTTGAGAAAAGGTTTGTTTTTGGATTAAACCTTCTTTAGTGATGACCAGTTATCCTTAGAGGAAGACACTAATTGGATTAAACTTCACCTGATGCTATGTGATCATAAATCCACAATTCTTTTTTAGTCCATTCTCTGTCTACTTTTGCTGAGTATCTGAAGAAAATAATTGTTCTTTGTTTCAGTAAATTTTAAGCACAGTACTTGATTTGATGAAACTTGATTCATTACTCAACCTCTTATAAATTACTCGTTGCTTTAGTTGAGATGCAAAATCAAAGGTTATGATTCTTCAATGTTGCAAAGAATGGACACCCCTACTGATGAAGTAACAAAGCAACAAATGGCCAACACCCAAAGCTTGCTCAGTCATTTTCAGGAAGGTTTGTATGGTATGATAAACAAGTAAGAGATTTAATTGTCATTAAGTGTCTTAATACCCAGATTTCTGTTACTTTTACATCTTGATATTGATACTAGGAGAGAAATTAGTTCCTTTATTATGACTAATGATCAGAGTTTAGATAAATGATTAAGGTGAACATGATTTGTTTTGGGATATGAACTGAACCCCACCACTGGTTTGGCCTTATTAGGAGATCCTGTAGGTCAGAAATCAAGACAATGAAGATTTACCCACAATTTAATAATGTGTGAAAAATGATGATGGTGATGGAATAGGTGAGGAGGGAGGGGGAGGGCCATTATGTGGCTTCCATTACTTTTTCACAAGGTGTGCTCTATCTATACCTACCTCTTTTTGATGTTCTAATGTGATGGTCTATTACTTTCAACTGCAATTGGGTCAACAATGTTGTCATCACACCCATTCTATCTAATCTATCTGCGTATATATTCATGTCTCATTAAATGAAAACTACAAGCATCCAAATTTGTGCTCATTTCCTGGACCACGCAGCACACCACTATTTACTCTTTGAATTTCATATTGAAATCCTCTCTCTCTCTCTCACAAACATGTTTGATTGACAAGAAGCCTAAATTATAATGTTATGTTGGATCTTGAATTATGACACCAACTCCTCGTTTGTGTGTGATTTTTTTTTTAATCTTATTTTTAAGGTTCTATTTGATAGGTATTTTGTTTTTTGTTTTATTGTACTATGCAATTATTTGATCTATACCATTATTCTCAAAACTAGATCATAACGTGTAGAGAAGCACATCAAATAGAATAAACCAGTTGAGTTATTCTCAAAACTAGGTTGTAACGTAACCGTATGTGTAATTATATACCTAAGTCTATTGCTAGTAAATATTGTCCTCTTTGGGCTTTTCCCTCGAAGTTTTAAAATGTATCTATTAGAGAGAGGTTTCCACACCTTTATAAAATGATGTTTCATTTTCCTCCCTAATTGATATTGGATCTCACAATTCACCCCCTTTCGGGGCTCAGCGTCTCGCTGAGCACTTGTTCCTTTCTCCAATCGATGTGGGACCCTCCAATCCACCCCCCTTCAGGGCCCACCGTCCTTGCTGGTACATCGCCTCGTGTTCATTTCCTTCGAGGCTCAGCCTCGTCGCTGGCACATAGTCTGGTGTCCGGCTCTAATACCATTTGTAACGACTCAAGCCCACCGCTAGCAAATATTATTCTCTTTAAACTTTTCTTTCCGAACTTCCTTTCAAGGTTTTAGAACGCGTCTACTAGAGAGAGAGGTTTCTACATTCTTATAAAAGGGTGTTCCATTCTCCTCCCATACGTATGTGGATATGGATTAATGAAAGACATTAAAATTCAACTTAAAGAGATGGTTAAGCTTTCAAAATTGGAACTTTTTCATCGCCCACATTTCTCATAGTGTATGCGTGTGGAATCCATCTTAATTATAATGTCCATAAAAGCATGAATGAGAAATTTCCTCCAACACCTATACTTCAAGTTTAGCAACTTGTCCTAGTGGGAGCTTGCTGCATCGCTATCTATCACTACCTTTTTTTAGAGAGAGAAAAAGAGGGAAAGAGAGAGAAGGGCATTACTTTCTCAAATTCCAAAGTAATTTGAACAGAAACAATGGTTTTCTTAGAATTTTCTTTTGAGAATTGCCCGTTCAAGAGGTCTACTTTTTTGTTCTTCTTCTGTTGCCGAAATGGATTATTTACAGAGAATCTTCTCAAGTATTGGAAGCAGAAAGGGAAAGGAAGAAAGAAAACAAATAAGGATCTAAATCAATTCCCATCTTAGAACAAACCATCTAATTGAAAATTTTGAAAGAAAAAAAGAAATTTGAAGAAAGTTCCCTTTCTGATTAGAGCTTAAGAGACAAGTCAAGCTTCAATAACTCATCTTGTTTAGGCTTCATCTTCAAATGACTGAAACCGCCACCACCGCCGCTGCCACTGCCGCTGCTATCCCACCAGAACCCTTCGAGCGGCGGCGGCGTTTCCGTCGTAGAGAATTTTTTCACACCGTCAAACCTTGCAGCTCCTGTGTTTGACGTAATGCATCTAAGACTTCCGATGTGGGAACTCCCCTGCGGCAGCCTCCCAATCGCCGGTTGTTGATCAAGCGGCTGCCGTGACCACCCACTGTGACCATAAATTCCCGACGACCCAATTCCAGAAACATGAAAAGAAGAAGGCTTATGAACCATGGAATGAGCCTGAATTCCAAGCGACCTACTAAACGATCCATGAAGATGAAGAGAAGGCAAATTCGAATACCGATGAGCGAACCCAAAATTCGAACCCGACCCAACCCGGTGAGTCCTCTTCGCCAAAGTTCTCTCACGTTTGTGAGCATTTTGGTGCCCCCCAAGAGCCTGAGAACTGTAAAACTTCCTCTGACAATAGTTGCAAGAGAAAACCCTCGGCTCTGTTTCTGTATCAGTTGGCTCTGCAGCCAAATTGGCATCGAAACAGTCGATTAGATTGAGTTCCGGGTTGGACCCATGATCGGAATCATTGTTACAGAGGCTGAGATCAAAACCCAGTTGAGAATTTTGGTTAATTTGGTCTGTTGCTTGATCCTCTTTTGGACATGGTGGAGAAGACTCTGAAGCAGAGATGATCGTTGAAGATTCAGAAGGGGATGGCTCTGATATGGGAAGATACATCGAAGGAGGAAGAAGAACAAGAAAAAGAAAAAACACAGTAGAGAGAGAAAGAGAGAGAGAGAGAGAAACAAGAAGGAGAAGAAGAAGAAGAAGAAGAAGAAGGTTATGGATATGGTAATAAATGTAGTGGTTGTCGTTGTATGTATAGCAAAGAAATGGCACTGTTTTACAGTTAGAAGTTCTTTATATAGCAAGTGAAGCTAATGAGAAGAACAGCCTTTCTTTTCATGTGTTTTGGCGCCTCTTCCTTAAAGTGTTTCCACACATATCCCCCACTCTGTCCCCATTTGTTTTTTTCTCTCTTTAGATGTCATCTGGTCGGAGCCTCGTGTTTATTCACTCCCCTCAAACTTAAAACTTTAGGTACTTGAAACAAATTCTTTCGAATCATAGGGACTAAATACAAAACTTGTAATCTACGTATATTCATGATAACTCCTTTAAGGATTTAGGTATAAAATTGAAATTCCAGAGAGTTTAGGTCCTTGTAAGAAATTTTTTGGATCAGAGGGACTAAATAAATATAAATTTAAAAGTGGTAGTTTAACCAAAAAGATTTATTTCCAAGTATTTATGATAATTTTTGTACACTGAAATAATTTTACAAGACAACTACCTAACTTTTATTATATCGTCTGTCTCGGAGGACTTTATTATCCTAGGTAAGTAGCTCATTGGAATTGACCTTGTACTATTATAGTTCTTTTAATATCTTTTTTCCACTTACTTCTAATAATCTATTTTGTCATAACGTCTAAATTTTTTATAAAATATAATTTTAAACTTAATTATTATTATTTAAGAAAAACAATTACTTACTATTTCTAATAACATTAATTTTAAAAATATATTTAAATTTTTTAAATGAAAATTTAACGACAAAGAAGATAATCGCCTTTTAAAAAGTGAATTTAAACAAAATTGAAGGGCTAATATATATATATATATATATATTTTGAAGAAATTTAATGTCACATCCATCGTTTGAAAAGCAATGACATTAATTTGTGTGTCTTCAACCATTTGCTAAGTATTTGAATTTGGACATTATAATTATCATTTAGCATCTTCTACCCATTGCATCAAATCAACTCAAAATCAATTATTTTGTTGCCTTAATCAATCAACTTCATTACAACTTGAAACCATTAATAAAATTTCGATTTTTTTTTTTTTTTTTTGTTCCTTACGATCAAAACTTCAATTTTAATTCATGTTTTTTTTACTAAATGGAGAGAAAACTTTCGATTCTTAGATTAGACTTATGATAAAACAATTCAAAGTTCAAAATAAAACGACGTTATAAATTATTCTTGTAATAAAATAGCTAAAAGAAGCCAAAACATAAAAGATTCTCAAAGACGGTAAATATTTGCCTATTGTCGGAGGACAAAAGTTCGAATTTTCCATCCTCAAAGGACGGTAAGATGGTTCAATACGTAAACATTCCAAATTTATAATGAAACATGATTCAACTCAAATGTAGCTTAACTCGAACGGTGAAATATATCTTTTTAAATTATGGTTTAAGGGTTTGAATCTTCCTGGTTGTAGCCTAGCATCGTTTAATTTATTAACCTAATTAGATTTGTGATATCTCCATATTTTAATGAAAATTTATTTTATAATTTTATTTTAGAAACCTCCCATAAATAATTCATTAAAGTCTAACCCCCACCTCACTTCCTACCATTTTTAAAATCCAAAATAAATCCAAATTTATAATAATAATATATAGGACAAATATAATAACTAATATCTACATAAAATAATAAAAATAAAAATTTGCATAAAATAAAACTTAGATTATCCCAATTTTTAATTTAAATATTAAAGGTGAATATCCTTTTTTTTCTATTATTATTATTTTTTTATTTAAATATCACGAATTATATTATTTACTTTTGCCATGGTAATTTAAATCATTGAACTCAGTAATTATAATATTTTAGTTAACGTTATTTTGAAAATTTTAATACTAATTTAACGGACTTAATAATTTGATTCCAACATGATTATAGCTCAATCGTTGTAAAACCCTTAATTGAGAAGCCAATGGGACCTCCCCACGTGTGAATAGCAAATGTGTTTGTCCTTATGCCTTCTTCAAAAAGGTGACAAATGGCCGACAATTGGATTGAAATTTTATATCAAATTACAGAGAAAGTGAGCCAATTTTTTTTAAAAAAACACAAATAAATTTTATTTATGCATAATCTTACTCTAACAATTTTATTTATAATAAATAAAATTTTAAATATTTATGAAACTACAAGATTACACCAACCTCGGTCTAATAGAGTTGTTTTAAAACTGCGAGACTAACCGTAATACGTAACGGGCTAAAACGGACAATATCTACTAGTGATGGACTTAAAGAAACAAACAACTAAATCGTGATCGATTTTTTTTTATAAAACAAAATCGTGTTGAAACGGTGTTTTAAGTGTGTTTGAACTGAATTGAACGAAAAGAAAGAAGATGCCATTGGGTAAGAGTGCACTTTGCTTTTATAAAATGTGATCCAATGGGAGAGAAAGTCCAATGTATATGATTTTTTTAGCATAGCTTTCTTAATTTTTCTTTCAAAAATCTTTGTGTAGATTTTCTTTGTCCACTTTTAGGTTGTGTAATTGATGAGTTAATTAAAGTGGTTCACTAATATATATTAAAGTTATTGTTGTGTCCGTAAGATGTCAAATTAAATCAATTAATACGATTTACTAATCTAATAAAACCATTGAACTTGAACATATTCTATCTAAAATATCACGTCAAATCTTTTTTAAGACTCGTGAATTGATGTCAGCTCACTTGTGAACCAATAAAATCTCGCTTTAGCAGTCAACTTTGACTTCAACGGTTCGAGTGTTGTATCGTTATATATTCATACAATGCTCGTTTTCAATAGAATAAAGTTTATACAAATAGTGGTGGGATTGGTTAGGTAAGGATATAGTAATCTCTTACTAGTAGACGCGTTTTAGAAACGAAGGTTGAAAATGAAAGCCCAAAAAGGACAATATTTGGTAACAGTGGGCTTGACTGTTATAAATAATATCAGAACCAGACATTGGGTAGTGTGCAAGCGAGGACTCCAGGCCACAAAAGGGGTGGATGCTGGGCTTCGAAGGGGGTGAATTGTGAAATCTCACATCTATTAGAGAGAAACAAATGCGAACGAGGACACTAGGCTCCAAGGGGGTGGATTGTAAGGGTGTGAAAACTTCTCCCTAATAGACGCGTTTTAAAAACCTTGAGTGAAAGCTCAAAAAAGAAAGTCTAAAGAGGACAATATCTGCTAGTAGTAGACTTGAGGTATTACCGACTAATATTAATAATTTAAAAATAAAAATAAAAAACTTCGGTTTTTGTTGACTTGGATGTAGAATAAGCATAAGTTTGCAAAGTCGAATTTGGGGAAAGTGTTTGTTCGAGGAAGCAAGCAAAGAATAAAGTTTGAAATGACTAAGGAAAATGTTAATTGGGGACCAAAACTATATGCTTTTAGCTTTTGGTTCAAATATTATTATGTTTATTTATTTATTTTTATATATTATTTAGTTCCTAATTTTCGATTAAAAAACTATTTAAATTGAAACCTTGGGCTTAGAAAAAAATCTCAATGGCCCAATATAAAATAATCGGACCGAACACTTAAAAGGCCCAAATTACAATTTCCGTGAGGATTTGGGCCTAGACAAATATTGGGCCCAAATTCACGCAAGTGACGATGAACCGGCAACGGCCTTTGACGACGACGTTTCATGAAGAGCTTGAAGCGATTAGAATAAATAGAAGTCAACGAAAAATTTCAGCGGTTGACATATAATGGGGCTCACCGAAGAGCCATATTGCAGAGTTTTAAAATGAGAACGCCGTAGAGGATTTGAATTTTTTTTTTTTTCCCCTTTCCGGAGGATTACAGATTACGCAAAATTTGCCGGTTGATTTTCGGACGATCTGTCTCGTCTCTGAACGAATCCATTTCTCCGTCCTCTAAAGGGAAATTTCACCAATCCATACAAAAAGAGGAGGATTTGAAAAGATTCGAGAAGAGAGGATTCGATTCGCAGAAATTGGCCCCTGTTTTTGTTTCTGATCGGTAAATTGATGTCCATGTCCATGGAGATGCCTAGCTCGTGGGATGCTCTTCGCAAACAGGTTTGAATCATCAATTTTTTTTCGTATCTTTTCGGTTTTTGGATTCTGTTTGTCTTACTATACTCATTTTTCTCGATTTGGTTGTATTTTTGGCTCTATTTCTGATTGTCGGTGACCTTGAACATTGCCGTTTGAGAAATGATGATTACGAGCGGTTTTCATTGTGTGTAATTTGAGGAATCAGGAAAGATTGATGGTTTTACTTTTAGGTCGTGATCTATAGCTGTTTAGGTTCGGCGATTGGCTAGTTTTGAATTTGGAGGATCGGGATTTTGGAATTTGAGATGTAATTATGGTCTTGTATTCTTGAGCGGGTTCTGTTATAATGACATTGTTGAAGCCGCTAATCGCAGGATTATAATTGTCGGCGCAATTCTTGTATGCTTCTTTATGCTATCTGTTTTTCTGGAAATGATAAGATACTCTAATTTTAGGACGGCGTTGTTCTGTCTCGCCAATTTTATCTCATTTCTTTTGCACGTATGAGAAATTGTGTTTTTTCACTCTACATTGTCTCATCTCCAATCTTTGATTTCATTGTTGTAGTGATAATGTTTGTTATGTGCTTACAGGCAAGGAAACTTGAAGCTCAGTTGGATGAGCAGATGAATTCTTTTCGAAAATTGGTTTCAACAAAAGTTTCTACAAATGTTGATGCTGCAGAAAATGATGTTGAATCTGGGATAGAACGTTTGTTAAAGCAGCTACAACAAGTGAATTCACAGATGCAAGCTTGGGTCTCATCTGGTGGTTCTGAAATGGTTTCCCATACCTTAACTAGACATCAAGAAATTCTTCAAGATCTTACGCAGGTATGTCTTAATTTTCTTTTTCTACTAGCAATGTGGATCTTTTCGCATTAGAAGGGAGGAACTGCTATCGAGTACTTCGTTTCGTTAATTTTTGTCTCCTTCCAATTCATTCTGTTGATTTTTTTTTTAGATAATCATGTTTTGAAGATTTTCCTTAACAACAGTGAACTCATGGATTTGGTTTGGCATTTCTGTAATGATAAGAACAAAACCTTGGGGGTGTGTATGGTAGGTGATTCAGAAACAAGAATATAGAACACATTGGATTTAATTGAAATCAGAGTTTCATTCCATGTTTTTACTATTGTTGAATATAGATTTTGAAAACACTAAAAATGTATAAATGTTGATTCAAGTACTATTTTCAATGAATTTAATAAATTTGAAAACAAGAAATTGAATTCGAATAAGATACCACAAATGTTCTTATTTTCCCTTATTTTGGCGATCTCTGCCCTCTAATTAATGATATTTTTGAATGTGAAGAGTGGTGAGAATGAGGGTAACCATTGGACCTCTTTAGGCTCATTTGTGAGACCTGGTCTATAATTACTCTATAGGAAGCATCAAGCTAAGCAGATAGACATAGTCCAGCTTTTGCAAGTTTCTTTTCTTTTGATCTTCATTGTCTTGCTACAATTCCGTTGTGAATATGTCTCATATGGAATCTTAGACCAAGTTTTGTCGATTTAGTGCAGGAGTTTTATCGTCTTCGCTCCGGCCTCAGAGCCAAGCAAGAACATGCTTCACTTCTAGACGACTTCAGGGAGTTTGATCGTTCAAGACTCGAATTGGAAGATAGTCCGGGTTCTTCAGAACAAGCTCTTCTAAAGGAGCACGCATCTGTTAGCCGTAGCACAGGACAGGTATTTCTATTTATGTCATAGCTATTTGCATGAACACTATTATACTCAACGTGAAGGTTTGGTATTGATATCTTTGACCAAGTTTCGTTTTTGAAATGGTTTATTGACATTATGTATAAGTAATCATGTTCAGCAACCTGTCATTTATTTTCAGTTTAGTAAACAGCTACTTACATATTGGAATCCGGCATCTGGGTTTTTACTGACTTTTCGTATTATAGATGGATAATGTGATTTCACAAGCTCAAGCAACCCTAGGTGCACTTGTCTTCCAGCGATCGACCTTCGGTGGCATCAACTCAAAGCTCAGTAACGTTAGCAGTCGCCTTCCATCCGTAAGTGATTCTATATATATATTTACGAGTTTTTTCGATCGGTACCACAAATAGTTGCTAAAATGAGATTTCACACCTGCATAATAGTTCTGGTGGAAAGAATGTCAATTCCGGATGAAATAAGACAATGATGAATTAAAAAAAAAACATCGGACACTTTTTTTTTCTTAAAGTTCAATGATACGTAGGTGTGAGGACTCAAATTTTTAACCTTTTAGTCGAACGTATACCTTAACCAGTGGCATAAATCCTTGTTATGTTGTATTCAAATGGTGAATCCATTTGATTGATATAATTTGAATGATGATCCAGGTAAATCATATTCTTGGAGCAATAAAGAGGAAAAAGTCAATGGACACAATCATACTCTCCCTTGTGGCGTCCGTATGCACATTTCTTATCTTTATCTACTGGTTGACCAAGTGAGTTGTGACTATGTTCTTGGAAACCGTGTTGAAGTTGTTGTGTGCTTTTGTTGTTTCCATACTCTTTACAGGGTCCATCTATTCTTTTCTTATTGACTCTATTTGTAACAATTTTTACCTCAGTAATTCATTAAATATTCTTCATATTGTCGTGTCGCTGTACATTAATCCCTTGTCGGGTCGGGGTGGCATGGAGTGTATGTAATATCAATAATGTATATCCTCGCTTGGAAACCGAAGTGGATAAAATATTCATGTATTCTACGTTATAGAGTAGAACCTTAAACTAAAGAATGTACAGTTACATTGTTCCATTAAAGAACAACTATGCATGATAGTATATGTTCAAACACGTATGTATGTCTATAATTACAATTATCTATATTTAGTCATATCGGGTGCTAGAATTATTCATTGGAGCGAGCACACTGTGGCTACTCCCCTCTTAACAAACCCTTGGATCCATATTTTCTCATGTCTATAGTTACAATTATCTATATCTATGTATGTTTGGATTACTTTCTATATGTTTTCGGAATTGATGGATACGACTCGTTATAGAACAAAATAGAATTGTGAATTAGTGTGTGCAATTAATGTTATATCAATTTTGGTATAGTTCACAATGGATGACACTCATCACATAGAATTGTGAATTAGTTTGTGTGCAATTAATGTTCATATCAATTTCGATATAATTCAATGGATAAGACACTCATCATCTTGAACAAGGTTAAAAATTTTAATTGTGATTTCATGTTTATTTTTTTAAAAAAATTAATTTCAATATAGATATTTATTAAACAAATATATATATATATATCAATTTTGAAAATTTGAACAAAATATAAATGAAATAGCAAATTAAAGCAATTATTGAACTGAAAATTGAAATTTTAACCTAATTTTAAATATAAATCAAATAGCAAATTAAAGGGAAGCATCGAACCGAAAAAAGAGGGAAACCAGAGCGCGAATGGACGACGACGAAGATCCATGGTTTGCTCCCGACAAGCTCTACCACTTCCTTCTCTGCTTCACTCTCACCGTCTTCTTCGCTGCATTGGCCACACTGACACGGTATCCATTCATCCGCCGCCATTCAATTATGATTGGATCCGTTCTTTCTCTTTTCGCCGGAGCCGCCAAAGAGGTCGCCGACGAACTCGGCTTCTTCAAGTCAGCCGGAGCGTCTACCAGGGATGCTGTTGCTGATCTCGTCGGCGTTTTGATCGCTTCTTTTTTTCTTCACGCTCTCAGATTCTCGATCCGCAGGGGTGGCGGCAAAGAAGCTAGCCCTAATCGAGACATTTTAATGGTCTAAGAGGCTTGGTTTTTCGAGTACTTCTGTACGAAAGTGAACGGTTTTACTTCGATTTAGGACTTAGTCCTTTGTGGCGATTTTGAGAAACGGAGGGATACGTTGGAGGTGAATTGAACTTCTGTGTTCTGTTTGAGAATGTGGTTAATTTTCTCATTTCAGATCAATGTTTGAAATTGGGTTATAAATTATACACTAACTGAGATTCCATGGCATGATTGGTTGAGGTTACTTCTTTTTTGTGTTGGTGAAGAAATATTGAACTTCATTTACTGTGCTACGTATATTCGAAGGTGAGAATTGTAAATTAGAAAAAAAGGTATAGTTTTATGCTTAAAGTACTGCATTTCATGATCAGCGATGTGTTTAATTACTGAGTTAGCGATGTGTTTGATTAGATTTTCTGAGCTGGTTGATTGCAGTATAGAATCAAAGGATCTTCATGGTTTAGCTCATTTTTTCCTTCCCATTTTGAGTAGTGTAAACATGATACCCACCCTCCTGACTAAAATCCACACTCGTTTTTTCGATAATCAAAATGCTGTAGAGTCAAGTAGTTATTTCATGAGATTAGTGAAAGTGTATATAAGCTTACCAAGAACTTATTGTATAGAAAAAGAACACAGATTATGTGGTTTTCTGGATGTTGCCCCCATTGATGTTACAAGTCAACTTCTATTGCTTCATTTCAGATTACAAGATAATTCTTGGGAGTTTCTTTTCCATTGTTAAAAACTGGAAATCCTTTGTATCATCATACACAAGACCGATATCTGAACCCAGTCTGTCGACACTGTTCTGTCATGTATTTACTACCAAGAATTCATTTGGTTTTCCATCTTATTGGTCTTTTATGATCTGTATTTTGACTCAATAATCTAATGATCATGTTTTTTGGGTTATATAGGTAGATCGGGCGAGGGAGCTGTCGTCATCTTCGAAAGCTTCTTGCAGTGGAAGGCAAGCGTGCATCGCCATCTTGGTCAGGCAACTTAATTGCAGTGTAGATTCCAGCTCCACACAATGTCCCTAGTATGGGAGCTGTGAGGTAAATCCATATGGCTCTAAAATTGTTTGCAGCAATGGCTGGCCCCAGTGTTCTCACTGGATTCATTGAAGCTCCAGTCGTTTCCCTATAGCATGATCAAAATGAAAAGCTTTTAGTTTGTTCCTTGTTTGGTGAAGGTGGTGAAATTGTTCATAAGATGCTCTAAATTACAGACTGTTTCCTCTTCAAAACTGGAGCCACCTAATTGACATCTACTTAACTAGTTCTAATTGCATCATACAGGAGGATCCACATTTTTTTCTTTGAAGAACATGAATGAACTTGGTTAACCAATTATAGTGTTTTACACACTCAAAATCCACACTAGAAAAAAAAATAATAATAATGAGCTCTAATACAGCCAACTCAACACATTTAGCGAAATACAAAGTGTTAGCTCAGGAGTATGATTGCCCTTGTCCTATAATTTAATGGGATTGTTTGAACATACCCGGCGATGAGGACATTGAGCATGACTGTTGCTCCCACCGCGATTCCCGCCAACTCTCCCACCTGCATTTTCTTTTCATATTCAATCCCAAAACTTTATTTATTCATGCTTGTAATAGATAACTTTTAAAAAATTTAAGGAATACTCAGAATATTAAGAGCTTAGGATTTGAAATAATTTAGTGGATCCTTAGATATGTTAAAGACCTTTTTAGTAGTGTCAAGGAAGAAATAGTTTGGTAAATCCATGCATAGTTCCTCAGTGAATCACAAGACATCAATTATCATCTTAAAAGGTCGATAAGTCAATTCTCTACTCCATAGTTGTTGAACTCAAAAGATTTAAAAAATAATAATAAAAAAGAAATTGTTCTATGTTTTAATTTGCCGAATGATTATTAGAATCCAAACAAGTTCCTAGGTTAGCTTGGTGTTACTTCCTTCTTTGTTTTAAGGTTTTGAATACATAGATTTTAACTTAGTTTTAGTACATTGAGCATTATTACTTGCACGTTGTATGGCTTAAAATAAAGCTTATTTTTTTGTGTTTTTACTGAAGAAGGAAAGAGAAAAGAAGAGGTACTTACAGCCCGAGTATCGGTGGCAACGGCGGTAATGACAAACATGAGGTTGAAGCTAATGATAAACTCAAGAGCAAAAGCTTGAGAATATCCACATGAAGGAACAGTCACTCCTCCACCCATAAAGGGGTCAAATATCCATTTCAATGCAAATGACGCACATAGAGAAGCTACTATTTGAGCTCCAATATACACCGGCACCTGCAAAAGGCATATCAGAAAAGCTCAAAAGATTTTAAGCAACTTTTTTGAAGTTAAAAGATTGAATGCCATGGAGATCTCATGGCGGCTACCTGCTTCCATGGAAAGTGCTTTAGTGCAGCGAAAGCAATGGTGATGCCTGGGTTCAGATGGGCTCCGGAGATGTGGCCGGTCGATAAGATGACAACCATCACTGTCATGCCTGTGGAGGCTGCTAGGCCAATGAGCGTTTCAGTTCCTTGTATCTTTTGGTTCACGATAGCAGTGGCAGTTCCAGCAAAGATGAGCATCAGAGTGCCAATGAACTCCGCTCCAACCTATTGATATAGCTTAACTGGTTAAGGTACATATCTTTAACTAAAGTGTTTGAGATCCATATCCTTCCGCCCAAAAAAATCTCAATTTTAAAAATTTAGAAAAATATTTGAAGGAACTCTTCTTGAATATCACTTTGTTTTAGCAATCCTTTTGAATATAAGACAGTAAGGGGAAGACAATTTTCTTCTTTACACCATTGAAGTTGAAATGAAAAATTAGAGGGTTAAAATATAAAGTGACATTGAAAAGAGATGTGGGTCGGTGTAAAGTTTTGAACTTCAGCTACCAAAATGACCTTTCCTTGTAGGGTTACCTTCCTTGCAAGTGAGACTTTAGATAAGCTTCCTTCTTCGGTGCCCCAATCACCAATATTGAAGGAGATGCAGCTCTTGAGAAGAGACCTTTTTCCATTCTCACTTCCATGGTGATTCCCCTTGTGTCCTCCAAACAGTGGGGCTCCGGGCGTCCCCGGCGTCACAGGCGAAGGAACTTCCTCTGTGTCCATAACTTGAAAGCTTGAGAGAAGAAGAAAAAGTGGGAACAAAGAAAGGTAAACTTTTTTCAATTTGGTTTTGGGGTTTGTCCCTTTGTCTTTGGAGAGTGAACTAAGCTGAATGATTGATTATTTATAGAAGAAAATTGGTTGACTTAAGAGAATCCCAAGACAAAAAGAGAGAGAACATAAGTCACTGGCTGTTAACAAATTGGTCCTCTCTCATCATTCATAGTTTTGATTTTTTTATTTGCATCTTCAAAGTTTTTTTGGATTAGTTAAGTTATAATTGAGCTGATATCATAGATTTGATATTTAATAATCATTGTACATCTCTCAAATGCCATTATTACATTGTTGCCTTCAATAATATGGATCTTCTATATCACTTGGATATTATTTCCTATGATCTGATCTGAAATCAGGTATAACGATTCGATGGAATGCTATAGTTCTAAACAATCCTTTGGATGATGATTTTTGTTCTTGAGTCTATGAATTTTCATGATTAGATTTGGTTTTTTTTTATTTGAATGTTAGAAATTATTAGAAAAGACAAACTGTAACGTGGCAAACACTTGTGCACGTTGAATGTATGATTTCATTACACGTTGATATTCAAGGCTATATAGAAAGTAGACATAAATCAATATTATTTGAGCTAACATGTGCCTTTTTGTCTTAGAAAATCAAAACATGTGTGCCTTAGAAGGGTAAGAAAACATTACATGTGCCTCTGAGTATAACAAATAAGATGTCTCCCTCATCCATTCATTCATCCCTCCTTGTCAATGGGAGCAAATTAAGGCTACTAGCAATCAGCTAGCAACTAGCTAGGGCAGCTATGGGAAGTTTCCTCGGGCTCGGGCGACCGAATAAACAAAGAAAGTCGGTCGTTTAGGTCAGGGATGGTAATTCTAATGAAGACCATAAGGTATGTACACAATGCGAACTATTTGATTCATAAAATATTGTTTCCAACACATGAATGGTGGTATATGATGAAGTATCCTTGAAGGTCTTTAGCTAATTAGTATTTTAATCTCCTATTAATTAAAACAAGTATAAGATTAATAAACTATGGAAGGTGATGCAGAGAATCTCTTAATTTACAAAAAAAACTATTTATATTTATGCCATATTTGTTTGTTTCATAAATATTGTTCTAACTAAGGTAGGTTGGTTTCGATCCCTTGTTTCTTAACTTAAATTTATTAGTCTTCTTTTTCATGTTAATTATAATATTTTTGGTACGAGGACGACCTCGTAACAATAAAGAGAGCATCATAATACCATAGAAATATAGAGAATCAATACAAAAAAGTTGCAGTGTCAAGATGCTGAACAACGTTTTGAAAAACAATCTAAAGCTTACAAGCACAAAAAGCTATAAGGGTCCGACTTATTTACGAGTTAGGTCAAAATAACATAATTCATATATATATGTGTTGCCTAGCAACAAGGTTTTTTTGGACAGAGTGCGATGTTAGCGTTTCTTCTTTAATAAATGTACAATGAGTATATTGAGTTTTTAGGGTATGACCTCGAGGGTTTATTTCTTGTATTGAAGGGATTATGTACTTTGTTTATTTCCAACGAACAATAACTTTTGTTAGACTATTGATTGTCCGACCTAATTTGAGTTTGGAGCGAACTAGGTATAGCCTTCAACGTCGTTCTCTTTTTCTGTATCTCTTTTATTATTGTTTATGACTTGTACTTATTTAACTTAATCAGAAATAGATATTCTAACTTATTGCTTCCACGTATATTTTTCCTTCCGACATGTGCGATGGTAGCATATATATTGTGAGGCTAAAATGACTCTCTTTTTGCCTAAGAAAGATGCTTGTTTAAAGCATGCCGAGTGTGTTCAATACAAAAGCATCAATATTTTATAGATAAAATTAAGCCTTCAAATTCTTCAAGTGATTGAATTCTAACATTCAATTAAGATTATTCCAAAATTAAAGACAATTATTGATCAAAATCAAATCAAGAGAAGTGGGGAAGAACCCTAAAGAAGTTGAAGTAAGATAGAATATGAAAAGGTGGTATATATTTGGATACATGTGTGGACCTAAAGATGCCTTAATCTTTGAAGTTTCTCCCAATTGGGTGACAAAGAATTTCACATCTTTCAATCTTCTTTCGTCATCATTATTCACTTCTCGAACTTATGCTAAAAATTTGAATAATTATTAGCTAGCTCGAATCCTTAATTGAGATATTTAATTTGAAGAAATAACACAATACCATTAAGAAGAAAGACAGTTGGAGGTTTCAATTCCCTTCGCCTCCACATATTGTTGAAAAAAAAAAAAAGAATGACATTGATATTCATACGAGGAATACGGCGCAAGCGCCTCGAAGGCTTGTTAAGGAACTACTTCATGCTTTGTGACAATAAAATTATAGTTGGGGGAAGGGAGGTCAAAGTTGAAAAAATGGCAACGAAACGACCTGTATTATCGAACCACGCCGCTTAAGTACTTCTTATTGTATTGATCTGCAACTTTGGACAACGATTGTATCGTAACTGGAAATCCAGGACCCATCTGCACATCAAAAAGAACAATGAATTGCTTCACTATTTATTAGACATTTAGCAGTTGCCTTAGCAGCATGAAGCATGGAATATCTTAGAGTTGCAGAGAAGATAAGCTCTAAGCTCGTCTATTATCACAATGTTTGTAGCCAAAAACTTTCAAGATCCATGTTCATCAAGTTTGAAATTAGAAACTAATGAATGATTGAGTAACTTGGAGTATTGTATAATATCCTAGAGGATTCCTGAGGGATTTTGACACAATCATTTTAGCTGAACTCAATGGTTTTATCACTATGCCCATATGAAATGTGGACACTGCAATGAATGGAACAAGGTTTATAAGAATTACCGTGCTACATATGTGGAAGGAATTTACATATCCAGCATATTTTGAGGCTGCAAGTAATGACAGCATATTTTAAGTTCAATCACAAATAAACTTGCATTGATTATTGGATATTCATCCACCACAGATTAAGAGAAAATAAGAGAGAACTTGCCTTTTTTCAAGCCTACAGGCTTCGCAAGCAAAAGAGCATTCACAAATGCACCGATATTTTCTCGTAAGGACTCTTCTGAATGACTCACCTGCAAGAAATAGTTAAAGTTAGAGTTGCGCACAGCTATCAGATATTGTCCTGTTTAGACTTTCCCTTTCAGACTTCCCTTCAAGGTTTTTAAGACGTATCTGCTAGGGAGAGGTATCCACGCCCTTATAAAGAATCATTCTCTCCAATCGATGTGAGATCTTACATCGATCTTACAATCCACCCCCCTTCAGGGCCCAGCGTCCTCGCTAGCACAATGCTTGGTGTCTAGCTCTAATACCATTTGTAACAGTCCAAACCCACTGCTAGCAGATATTGTCCTTCGAGCTTTCCCTCAAAATTTTTAAAACACGTCTGCTAAGGAGAGGTTTCCACATCGTTACAAAAAATGTTCCGTTCTCCTCTCCAATCGATGTGGGATCTCACAATCGACCTCCCTTCAGGGCCCAGCGTCCTTGTTGGCACACCGTCCAGTGTCTAACTCTGATACCATTTGTAATAGTCCAACCCTACCACTACCAAATATTGTCCTCATTAGGCTTTCCCTTTCGGGCATCCCCTCAACGTTTTTAAAACGCATCTGCTAGAAAGAAGTTTCCACACCCTTATAAAGAATGTTTCGTTCTCCTCTCCAACCGATGTGGGATCTCACATTCACCATGTTGATTCCTCGTAAAAACAAGCAATATACGTTCAACTTAAGTGATTTTTACCTTCCCAAGCCCCACATGAACAATAGACGTGGAATCCATCTTAAAGTGCATGTGACCTTCTCTTGCTTTCTTTAAAGCCCCTTTGATATCACTGGTCACAGTACCTAGCTATACAATATATCAGCAAATCTGAGTTCATTTCAATTTCTAAGCAACCAAGCACCATAGAAACAGAGGATTATGGGCTCACTTTAGGATCTGGTAGCAATCCACGCTGTCTTAAAATCTTTGAAATCTGAACAGTAATTAAGATCAAACTTTGAGTAAGCTTTTTATATATATTCTGTAAGCAGCCATCAGCATAGAACAGCAGAACAAACCACAAAAATTTTAAATTCTATACACCTTGCCAATGCGCCTCATCATTTCAGGGGTTGAGAAACACTTATCAACATTGAATTTCCGACTGGCTGCATACAGAGTAAGAGAAATGAAGTCCCAAACGTTGATTTAGCTACATATTCAAGTTTGATCATCAAACTAACAGGACTAACTAGATTTTGTAAAGCTTTTGATCATTTTTTTCAATGACAATCCTAGAGAATATAGAGAGGCCTTAAAAGGGATTAGTTTCGTTAACTTTGGTGAAATTGAAATTTTAAGGATAAAATTGACTCGTTGAGTCGAGTATACGTACAAGAACGAAAATGAAATTTTCCCTAATAACAAAAAAAGAAAACCAACAGGGTCAATTCTTACTTGCAATTTCTCCTATAAGTTCAAGGCCGCCTACAATATCGGCTCCTGCAGCCCTTGCTTCCTCAGCGTCAGCCCCTTCAGCAAAGAAGGCTACTCTGACAGTCTGAAAAGTAATGTATTTTTTTTTCAATATAGTAACTATAATATTGAGTTCCAATGTGACATGCTCATTCAAACAAAGTTCAGATGCTACCTTCCCAATGGAATGGGGCAGAGTCATGTTACCCAGAACTTGCTGCATTTCATAAAAAAAGAAAGCTATGAATGCAAACAATATTGCAGTAGAAAAAAATATTGTCAAATCTATGTAGAATTATCACAGAAAGAATCAGCAGGAGAAATGAAGGAATCATTTTTATCTCATGTTCTAAAATAAAAAATCAAGGATGTGACTTTTGAAAGTTTTTATTTTTTATCTCGTGAGTTTCTTATCAAAACTTGACTCTTCTCAAAAGATAAATGTAACAGTCCAAACTCACCGCTAGCCGTTATTATCCGCTTTGACCTGTTACATATTACCGTCAGCCGCTTTGACCTGTTACATATCACCGTCAGCCTCACGGTTTTATGTAACAGGCCAAAGTGGACAATCTTTGTTAACAGTGGGTTTGGGCCGTTACAAATGGTATCAGAGCCAGTAACCGGATGGTGCGAGGCATTGGTCGGAGTAGGGCTAGACCCTCTCCATAGTAGACGCGTTTTAAAATCATGAGGCTCATAGTGATACGTAATGGGCCAAAGCGAACAATATCTGCTAGCAGTGAGTTTTTGCTATTACAAATGGTATCAGAGCCAAATACCGGGCAGTGTGCCAGCGAAGACGCTAGGCCCTAAAGGGAGGGTGGATTGTGAGATCTCATATCGATTGGAGAGGGGAACGAAACATTCTTTATAAGGGTGTGGAAACCTCTCCGTAGCAGATGTGTTTTAAAACTGTGAAGCTAATGACGATACATAACGGGCCAAAGTGGACAATATCTACTAACAGTGGGCTTGGGCTGTTCCAATAACTACCGGGCTATACTATATCTAATTGTATAATATTAAATTCTAAGTAGGTGGTGATCATAGCTTGAACTCATTCTCAGTCATTCTCTCTAAGCTACTCATTGACATGGCTATTATTGAACAAAAAGGCGCCAGAATAAACAGCCGATCGTCCAAACAATGAATCAGACAACCAAATCATTCGTATATATGCCGTGTAAAGCTACTTCGATAACTCTATTGCACACACTAGTGCAGCTGCAAGGCCAGCTTCAATCAAACCAACAACACTTACCACATTCCAATAACCGAGTGAGTAAGAAAATTGTGAGGTTTCTTTTGTCCCCTAAAACTCCTTTGTTCCTAGCTAGTAACTGAATCATTCAAACTCTATTCCTACTGAGAGATAACAGTCCATGAAGTACAGAGATAATAGGCACATTACCATTCTCCTGGCATCGACCCCCAATCTTGCATGTGCTTCAACAGTCTCATCAAAATTCCGCTTGGTACTAGCCTGAACTTAATTAGAACAAATTAAAATTAAACAATGAGCCATTTCATAAGTTATAATTTACCACTTCAATGTTCATACTATTCATCACTGTCGGAAAACAGATTTCTATTCTCTAGAAACGCCCTCAGTAGAGAAATTCCTGATGAAAAATTAAAATCATAAGCTTAAACACTGACCTTCACTTGCCGGATTGCGTCCATCAAATCAAGAACCACCTTCTGCTCCTTTTTCTCAACCTTGATCAGCATTGGAAATGGAGCAGTAACTTTATCTTCTTCCGAAACCCTAAAAACCCTCCTCCTCCACTGCTTCTCCGCCTCAATTCTCTTCCTCTCCTCCTCCATTTGCGCACTCTCCACACTCTCTTCTCCTTCGCCCGCGGCCGAAACCCTGTCTTCTGGAAGCGGAGCAACACGCGACGGATAAGACACCGGAGCTATAGATGGAGTATCCTTCATATAGCGAATATCCTCGCGAGTCCACGACCTCCGACCCTCCGGGCTTGGAGGCGGCCGTCGGGGAGGCGGAGACTGGGTCGATTCTGGGGAATCGAGGTCCTGAGCGGATTGGGGCTTGGGCTTAATGGCGTAGGAAACGGGCTGAATAGGAGCGGAACGAGGGGTGGAAGTTTTTGGAGAGGATTCATTGGGGGGAGAATCAGGATCTGGGCTGGATTCGGATTGAGAAGAGGAGAGGTATCTGTGAAATTGAAGAAATTGTGGAGGTGAAAGAGAAGGGGGTTTTGGCAGGCAATGGCCGCGAGACTGAGTGAGGATGAGCTTCAGCACTGCCATTGATGGATTGAAGCTCGAGAAAACAGAAGACCAGAGGACAGAGGTTTTAGAGGTTTAAGTAGGAGGAGGTCGCTGCCAAATCTCTTGGTTTAAAAAACCGGGTCGGGTCGGGTCGAATGTGTTCTAAATCTTGTAGAGGTAATGTTTAATTAGTTTTCAGTATTTTTATTGTTTTTTGTTTTTTTAAGTATGAGAATTCAAAAAATGTATATTATACAAAAATTAAATGTTTCTCTTTGTTTTGTTGGTCCTTCTCATTAGTAGTAGAGAATATACGAGCTATGTGATAACGGAGTAAAAAAGAGATACATGAATGAACTGAGACTACATGTAACCGTTCAAGTCTACTGCTAGCAGATATTTTCCAACCAATGTAGGATCTTACAATTCACCCCTTGAAGATCGCTGGCACATCGCCCAGTATCTGACTCTAATACCATTTGTAACAGCTCTGGCTCATCGTTAACAGACATTGTCTTCTTTGAACTTTTTCATCTGGGCTTCCCCTCAATGTTTTAAACCGCGTCTGCTAAGGAGAGATTTCACACTGTTATAAGGAACACTCTGTTCCCCTCTCAAATCGATGTAGAATCTCACACTACATCCAAATGAGAGCAATCATGAGGATAGAATGTTAAGAAAGACTTAAAAGAATGGAAAGTTACCACATAACACCCTTTAGGTAACTCAATCATAGGAACTCCATGATTAATCTGTGGGGGTAGTCTTCACTTTTACGAGCGATGATCAAGTAACGTGGCCATGTTACAGTACAATGTTGGGCTATCGGGTACTCGACCCAAATTTCAAATCTCGATCCATATGTAACCAACCTCATAAATGGAAGGAATCTTGTATCTTAGTTGCACAAGTAAAGTGGTAGTTAACTTGTTTGACTTTGAGAGCTTCTTAGCTATAATGTTGTTGTGGGTAATGAAAAGAATGGCTTGAGGTGGCTAACTATAATGTATTCATGATTCAAATTCTTTATTTCTACCCTAATTTTTTCTTCAAATTGGTCAAACATTTAAGCCAAAAGTCAAATTCTTTTATGTCAAATTTTGGTATATTTTTCTAAAAGTAGATGAATTATTATTCAAATTTATCATTAATTTACCAAACCCTCCACACCCATAAGGTTACTGTCCTTTACAATGTCTCTAGATTTCACGACATGTCAAAGTTATATTTTTAAGGGGGAGAAAAAGTCAATATGACGTTTTCTTCAAATAATTTAATATGAGTTTGGTGAAGAAAGAGTTGAAGTTGGAGTCTTGAGCTTGACGACACCTATCTCATTGAAGTTCTAAAGTGTCGTATGTCACCATTCTCTATAGAACAACAAGCTTGATTCCTTTCACACATACCAAAACAAAGCCTTTTATGTATCTGCGTCGCTTCTAGTTTCATTTACTCAAGAGAGAGTCATTTGTGTTAAAACGTAGAATAGATCGTATCTGTATATAGTAAGATAATCCAGTGATTTACTAGTTTTGTTACCAAATCTATGATTTCATGGGTTAGAATATAATCTTCATTATACACATCTATAAATACACGAGGTCGTGACCCTAGGTCATTGAGCCATTCAACCTAACAATTTGTACGTCAATTTCTACCTTAGTTAGTCCCTGAACGGTTCTACTCTAATACTATTTGTCGATGTTATAATATGAAATGGTAAAATAATTAGGTAGTAGTAGGTGCATGAATTGTGGGAGTTCTTGTAAAGCCCTTTCCTTTTTTGCCTTATAAAACCAAAACCAAATTGCTTACTCCTAACGCCCTCATTTATTCCATTCTCACCCATTCAAAATGCCACTAGCCGCCGCATCAGCCGCCGTAGCTTCCGGCCAAACTGTTTGTGTCACCGGTGCTGGTGGCTTCATTGCCTCGTGGCTCGTGAAGCTCCTTCTCCAAAAGGGTTACAACGTTAGAGGCACTGTCAGAAACCCTGGTTGGTGTCTTGGTTTATGTTTTTTTTTTTGGTACCTTTTTTTTTTTTTTATCTCATTTTTATGATCTTTTTTTAAGGTGATTCGAAGAATGCTCATTTGAAAGAGCTTGATGGAGCTAAGGAAAGGCTAACGTTGTATGCTGCTGATCTTCTTCATTTTGAGAGCCTTAAAGCCGCCATTATGGGCTGTGACGGTGTTTTCCACGCTGCATCACCCGTAACCGATGACCTTGTAAGTGAAGAAATTATTCAATGAAACCGATGACCTTGTAAGTGAAGAAATTATTCAATGAGACTATCACAACGTGACTATCTTTCAGTTTAGTAGTAGTTTAACATTTACGATATTGTGTATCGATAGGAAAAGGTGGATGAAGCAATAATTGGAACGAAGAACATCATAACGGCGGCGGCCGAGGCCAAAGTCCAACGGGTTGTTTTCACGTCATCGATTGGGACCGTGCACATGAACCCTAATCGGAGCCCGGACATAGTGGTTGATGAGTCTTGTTGGAGTGACCTTGACTTTTGCAAAAACAAAGGTAAGCAACATCTTTTCCCTCTCTTTTATTTTAAAGATCGGAGTAAAACAATAAAATAATAGAATGATTCCAATAACTTCGGGTGATAAAATTTGAATTTGTATTTTTTTGACTTTCACTTTCGGGTTTTCTCTCAAGTGGAAAAGAAGGGAGAGATTTCCACACCCTTGCAAAAAATGCTTCGTTCCTCTCTTCAATTGATATGAGATCTCACAATTTACCCCTCTCGAGGCCTAGTATTCTCACTGGCATTCATTTCCCTCTCCATTCGACGTTAGTGTGAGATCCCACATCAATTGGGGAGGGGAACGAAACATTCTTTATAAGGGTGTGGAAACCTCTATGTAGTAGGCGTTTTAAAAACCTTGAGGGGAAGGCCATAAATGAAAGTGCAAAAAGGACAATGTGTTACAAATGGTATCAGAGTCCGTTATCAAACAGAGGCACTAGTCGGAGTAAGGCTAGACCCTCTCTATAACATCCGCGTTTTAACTGACGGCGATACATAACAGAACAAAGCAGATATTCTGACGTTGTGCCTTACCCTCTAATCTATGTCGATTGCATATTGGACAGAACTGGTATTGCTATGCAAAGACCATAGCAGAACAAACAGCATGGGCAATGGCAGAAGAAAAAGGGGTTGATCTAGTGGTGGTGAACCCAATGCTGGTGCTTGGACCATTACTACAACAAACAATAAATGCAAGTGTAGTTCATATAATGAAGTATTTGACAGGGTCAGTCAAGACCTATGTGAATGCAGTTCAAGGTTATGTTCATGTTAAGGATGTTGCAAAGGTTCACGTTTTGGTTTACGAGACTCCCTCCGCCTTCGGTAGATATATTTGTGCCGAAACTATGCTTCATCGCGCAGAATTGGTTGAAATTTTGGCTAATTTGTTTCCCGAGTATCCCGTTCCTACCAAGTAAGTTTAAATCTCTCCTTCTCTAAGGATCAAAAGTGTTAATTTTAAACCGAAGAATACCGAAGAATTCGGAGTTATAATTAGGCATTTGTGTGTTGATATGGAATGGTAGGTGCTGTGATGAGAAGAACCCTAAGAAGAAAGCTTACAAATTTAGTGTAAAAAAGGTTAAGGACTTGGGCATGGCCGAGTTCATACCTGTGAAGCAATGCATATATGACACTGTGAGGAGTCTTCAAGAGAAGGGTCATCTTCCAACTCAACCTCGTCAATCTACGTCATTTTGCTAGTCGACGTCGGCACCATAGGGTTTCACGAGACACTCGTCGTCGTTGTTCACCTAATCTTTCGTAGAAAACCTCCCACACCATGTTATCATCGTCGTCATGAGTTGATACAGTAGCTATCTATCGGTGCTCTCTTTTTTTTTTTTTTTTAGTAATTACCTATTTATTTTACCATGATAGTCATGTATTGGAGTGGCTCGGTTTTACTAATTAGGTGTCAATTCTTATCTGAAATCTACAAAAACTCTCTCACACATACTTCAAAAGTTTGATGGTTTCGATATTTTGTCATACGGAGTCGTATGTTGGAATGGTCCAACTGTACTTACTAGGCGTCAGTTCTTATGAATTAGATTAAAGTTCATCAAGACATCCAATCGTTTTAGATCTCACATATACATATTTGAGGTTATTGATCGTGTATGTATATTTAACCCTAACCAAGGGTCACTATACTCGATATTTAAAATTTTCAAAACTTTTTTTATTTTTCCGATAAAGGTAAGGGACGAAGATATATATAATAAATAAATATAAGAAAATGTAGGATAGAGGCAGCAAAATTGACTCATAATACTTTAATGGAAATTTCGCCGAAATTAAATGGAATTAGGTCCAGTTTGTCGTCTAGTACGGCCACTTAGGGCTGTGGTGTTGGTCAAACAAAGACTGCTGACCGTTGAAATTCCCGCCTTTCTACCCGCCTAACTCAAACTCATTACACATCACCCTTATTTTAAATTTAATATTAGGTTATTAATTATTATTTTTATAATATTATATTATATTATTGTGAGATCTCAAAAAAATACAATATTATCAAATAGTATTAGAGTCAGACACTAGAAAGTGTGCCATTGGACAAGATGTGTGAGTGAATCTGGGTTATATAAGGATGTGTAAACTTTATTCTTAAAGATGACAATAAACTAGAACATGAGTCCATCCAATCTGAAAATTTTATGGTTCGATTCAAGTAGTTAATTGATTCAAGTAGTTAATTGAGGCTAAAATGTTAAACTCAATTCAATCTAACTCGCGAACATTTTGACCCGGGGCCAAATAAGTCAAAAGGATGAGAAATTAGTGGAAGTAGAGAGAGAAAGACTACATTCAATGAAGCTTTTAGAGAGAAAGAGAGAAGATAAGGCAGCTTCGGTGAAGCACGATGGGTTTGAAGAAAACCTTCAGTTTTGACCCAAAGATTCAAACTTTAACAAAACCCAATATTTAATGAGCCATTTAGAAATGTAGAAATGGTGGTAGGCGAGTTTTGTTCCCATTTGTTACTATAAAAAGCACTCAAACCGCTGCTCCTTTTTGTGCATCATTTTTTTTTAACTCTCTTTCATTTCAAACACCCAAATTATCCGCCATGCCGATCAGCACCTCTGCAGTTTCAGGCCACACGGTGTGTGTCACCGGCGCCGGAGGCTTCATTGCTTCTTGGCTTGTGAAGCTCCTTCTCCAAAAGGGCTACACCGTTAGAGGAACTGTCAGAAACGCTGATGATCAAAAGAATGCTCATTTGAAAGAGCTGGAAGGAGCTAAAGACAGGCTGTCTTTGTTCAGTGCTGATCTTCTTGATTTTGATAGCCTTAAAGCTGCCATTACCGGCTGCGATGGCGTCTTCCACACCGCCTCTCCGGTCACCGACGATCCCGTAACAACTTCATCCTCTTCTCTTCTGTCCTATCCAACTCTTTAGCTTACTATCAAATTACTCACTCAAACTCTAATTTTTCAGGAAAAGGTGGAACAAGCCATAATTGGGACAAAGAACGTCATGGCTGCCGCTGCCGAAGCTAAAGTTCGACGGGTAGTGTTCACGTCGTCGATCGGTACCGTCTACATGAACCCTAACCGGAGCCCAGATACAGTGGTGGATGAGTCTTGTTGGAGTGATCTCGAGTTTTGCAAGAACACCAAGGTAATTAACATAATAACCCGTTGAACACAACTCTTTGTAGGAAACACTAGCACTTTTTATTAATCTCAATCAAGAAGAGATTACACGACACTCTATAGAAACTACTTTACTCTGTGTTTCTTGGGATTGGTGGGATGTACCTAGACCATTTTTCTAAAATGAATATATAATGGGCTCGTATAATTATTGAGTTTGGCCTTGTTGGGTTAGTGATGATATTTTAACGAACCCTTGATGAAGTTAAAAGAAAAAACACCCATATAACCTAACCACGGACATTATTATGTACAGAATTGGTATTGCTATGCAAAGACAATAGCTGAACAAACAGCATGGGAAGTGGCAAAAGAACAAGGAGTGGATTTGGTAGTGGTGAATCCAATGCTGGTTTTGGGGCCTTTGCTGCAAGCTGGTGTGAATGCAAGCGTTGTTCATATAATGAAGTATCTGACAGGATCTGCAAAGACATATGTAAATGCTGTACAAGGTTACGTGGATGTTAAGGATGTTGCAAAAGCTCATGTTTTGGTCTATGAAACTCCTTCAGCTTCAGGCAGATACATCTGTGTGGAAAGCATGCTTCACCGTGGTGAATTGGTTGAGATTCTTACCAAGTTCTTCCCTGAATATCCCATTCCGACCAAGTAAGTTGGCTCAAATCTCGGACCCGAACGTCCGACGACTAAAATTGTAATTTAACCGAAAAGGGAATAATTGGGTTTGTTTTGTAGGTGTTCTGATGAGGTGAATCCCAAGAAGAAACCTTACAAGTACACTGTGGAGAAGCTGAAGTCATTGGGAATGGAGTTTACACCTATCAAACAATGCATATATGAAACTGTGAAGAGCTTACAAGAAAAGGGTCATCTTCCTCTTCCTTCCCAATTTCAACATTGATATTTTTCATGAGGCTTATATTCAAAAATTGTAATTTTTTTCATATTGGGAAATTGGGGGAATATTGATTTGTAATTTAAAATTTTAATTACATTCCTATTAATAAAGATTCAAGCTTTTAACATTTAATCGAGGAGATGTGTTTTAACAAGTTAGGATCAGATTGATTCTAATCATAAAAGTTAAGTGTATCGCTTAGAGTAATTCTAAAAACATTTTCGTCGAAGAACATTTGTTGGTTCATGGGGATAATTTTTCATTCTTAGAACTAGTTCAAGTGAAATAGGTAAGATAGTCATATCACAGGGTTTAGGTTTAGGGTTAGGTAAGATAGTCGGGCTATTAGGTGCTAATGGTACGTTATGGATGATATCAGAGTGTTTTTTATTCTTAGAACTAGTTCAAGTGAAATAAGTAACATGATCATTCCTCGAGGCTATTAGGTGCTAAATATGGATTTCAAATCTTAGTATGAATCTTAGATTTGAAGCATTATGGATGGATGGCATCACAGCATAACCTCTTCTCATAGTAGGATGTGGTTGGTGGACAAACCAAGGAAGAAGCAACCCAAGATTTAAGCTTATAAGCATGTCAAATCTCGTAGAAGCAATTCAAGTCAAGTAGGTAACGTAATCATGTAGCAAGAAATGTAAGAAAATGTTCGGGTCATAAAGTGCCAAATTTGAATTCCAAAATCCAGGTTGAATCAATTATACAATCACGAATTTGCACATATCTAATAAACAACAACCATTCATTATGAGCTACTAATGTTGGGTTAAAAGTTGAAAGTTAAAATGTTAAGAACCCAAATACAATAGTAATAAAAGGTCATCTCTAAGAGGAGAGAAAAAAGAGGGGCAAAAAGGTATGTAATTTACTGCTGTGCTAAAAGAGCCCTAGAAAGCTCAAGCAGTTACCTTGGCTAGCAAGGCAGTATCGAAGGTAGAGTTGGGTTAAGCTGATTTAACTTTTGACCTTTCCAGTTGCTGTGCTTATGAGTTTCACCTGTCTGTTCTATGTCCAAAACAAATGAAACCAGCATCCATCCAAAGGATCTGCCTTCCTTCCTTCTGTGGCTGAAGTTTTTTTTAATCTATAATTTGTCAGTTTACATCATTGGTTGTTCTAATTCTCTGAGGCAATTGCATGCTTACTGTTTCTTCGCTCGGGAGGTTATATGCTGATGTCTTGCTCGGCTCGATGCTCAATCGCTCACTTTCTTCTGTTGTTAGTGCCAGGAGATGAGTCATCTCCTTGGTCTTTCTCAAAACCAGATAAGCAATTCCAGCTAAATATAATGCCATGCCTGAAAATCCTAGTATCCCTATGAAGATGACTGCTGCGAGTTGGAGATCACTGTGAATAAGCACATGGACGAAACGGGTTATGAGGTAGTATATATTTATAGCCATGATGAGGAAACCGATGATCCATGTCAGTATCGTAATCTGCATTTTGAAAATATATAGCGTAAGATTAGCTTGTAGTCAAAAGTGACCAATTTCATGGGACAACTACATGATCTTACTACATTTGGTAGTCAAGGTAATTCGTAGGGCATTAAATCTCGAGTAAGCGAACCTATTACAAACTATTCTTAAAAGGCTTCAAAATCAACTTGAATGAGCACCATTCAAGGCAAGAATTACTTTTTAGCAAAGAAAAAAAAAATCATGATTTTGGTGAATGATAGGAAGTACCATTTTAAATCCAACTTTTTTTGTTATATAGAATTGAATGATGAAAGCTCGAGCTTCGTTGGGATCATCTAACAAAAGGGAAAAAAAAACGAGTGTTATAGAGAAGCTCCTTGGATTAGTCAAAATTACCGCGAGGGAGTTGACATGTGGACCCATCTTCGTCTCGCTGCTCGTAAACTTCAAAAGGGGAATGAGAGCAAAAGGGAGTTCAAACGACAAAATCATCTGCCGAAAGAGAAGATTACAGGGAGTCAAAATGCATTGACCTTCAATTTT
Source organism: Cucurbita moschata (assembly GCF_002738365.1). Lineage (NCBI taxonomy): Eukaryota > Viridiplantae > Streptophyta > Magnoliopsida > Cucurbitales > Cucurbitaceae > Cucurbita > Cucurbita moschata. Next base: position 828,912 of record NW_019268530.1, read on the forward strand.
AAGCAGTAACTGATCAGCACACAACAATTGAACTATGGCAAGAAACTTAGATGGTGGAGGAAGTGCATTAAACCGTAAGCATATGAAATAAGAAGTGTATTCAAGGACAGGAAGTATATATCTTACCGATGAGATAATGATCAACTTCCCAGCCCCAGAAGGCCCACCAATGATTGCAACAATCAAACTAGGAACAATCGCTAAGCTTCGCGTTAAAAAGTTTCGGATCCATGGCATCAGTTTCAAATCGAGAAACCCCTTCAAATAAAAGGTGATATAAACAGGAATACGTCAAAGGAAAGTCAAAGAAACACAAGTATCAAAGAGTTGCTTGAAATCAAGCATTATGGAGTACCCACAAGTAGGGTCCTATTAATGATCATGAACATTCACAAAATTTTACGAACTCCGACGAGAGCAAGAATTCAAACTGTAAAGAAGCAGAGCTTTAACATGGAAAGAGAACCAGCAGAGTACCTGCATGACATACTGCCCTGCATAGGTTCCTGTTATGGTAGAACTCTGACCAGATGCTAACAAAGCAATGGCAAAAAGTTTGGAACTCCATTTACCCAATACATTCTGAAAAAAGTAAAGAAAACTTCTTATGAGGAACCAAATCCCATGAGGTAAACAACAAGGAAAAGGCAAAAGTTGGTAGATCAAACATACTCTCAATAAAAATGAAGCTTCATTCAAGTCCAAGTCACTGCAACTCATTTGGTCCTCCTTATTTAGATCTGGGGAATTGCAAACCGCGCCACTAACTGAAATGACGGCCACGTTAATGAAGAAAGCCACCAAAAGAGCAAAGCCACTCTCTATCATATAAAATCTGCAAGCTTCCTGTGAAGAAAATTTCGACTGTTAGTACAGTAGAATGTCGAGTTACAATTAAAATAAAAAAGCAGCAACGAAAGCATTGAAGCGTGCTTGTATGGAGTTTTGAGATACATATCAAGTGAATACTTCAAGATTTTAAACTCATTCGGAAATTTTTAAGCTTAGGGGAACGTGCAGATTAGACTAATGAAGACGAAACCATCACCTTGATGCCAGGAATGGATCGGGGTATTTTCCTAGAGAGCACCAGTGCAGAGTGAAGAAAGAGATTGTGTCTGCAGAACAAGAAGTTATACTAAGAATATTGAGAAGTATCAAGGGGAAAAATTGAAGGCTAAGAATGTAGTTTAAGCAGATAAGAGACATACGGCATAACCATAGCACCAAGAAGTGAAATTGCAAGACCAGTAGCACCACTTCCTTTTAATTGAGGGACAAATAACCCATAAAAAATTTCTCCGACATCGGGCTGTGCATAGCCCAACTCCAGAAAGAAGCAAATTGCAATTGTCAATACAAGAAATGCAATCAAGAATTCGAGCTTTCTAATCTGCAAAGTGAATAGCAACGCAGTCAAGGAGAGCGTTTAAGGTAGCTGAAGTCTAGTTATCTAAAATTATGCTATCTCCTTGGCTATCCTAGCACAAATGGGAGAATTATAGCCGAATGTAAGCATCGAAGCAATGTTTATAATCTTTACTGCTGAAAGATAAGTAAAATCCAGAAAAAAAAGTAAATCTCAAACTACCCCATATTGCTGCAGCGCAAGGAGGAGTAGAGTACTAAGCCCTGTCAGAAGAACCCCGCACCAAATAGGAATGCTGAAGAGCATATTCAATGCAAAAGCGGTTCCTATAACTGGAAACAGAAAGGATGAGGTTTGAGAATAACTTCGACAACAAACGAGGATTCATTTGTCATGAACCAGATACAGAAGATAGCACCCGTAATAGCAACTCTAAATGCTAATCTTCCACAGAGAAAAATAATAATAATAATAATAATAATAAACCATCCAGCATGAGTACACAAAATTCAAAAGATAAAATACGCATCCTATGACCAAGGGTATTCTGATGAGACTGCTATTAGGATAGAATTAGTAGTGTTATTGGGGTAGTAAGGTACGATCAAAATTAGCTGAAGAGTTTGTGAATATAATTTGTTATAACTAGTGGGTTAGAAAGGATGAAGGAAGGAATTGATTTAGTTGGCTTAGGCTTCAGTGAGAGTACTCGAGAGAGACGGTCCAAGTACGAATTACTTGGGTTATCTTTATCTTGTAGTTCTGTTAACTTTCATATTTCAATATTTGGTTCTATCATATTCTTCACTCAACTATTAGATTTAGGATTACATTACTGTACCTTCGGGAATATCACATGCAACAATTGCAATTTCAGCAAGGATCCATAGGATGAAATTTTGCACCTTGGGGTACTCAGCTTTACAGTGCTCTGCTAAATGTTTTCCTACACTTACCAAAAAAAACATGAAAGATGCATAAAAAGTCTTGAAACTATAAAAATATCACGAACTTAGAGAAGAGGAAAAAGTTACGCAGAGTTATTGCCTGTGACAACTCCTAGATTTGCTGCTAAAGATTGTATGACGAGGGCGGCGCAAGAAGCCAGTAATATGATCCAAAGCAACTGTGTAAGGAGAAGCAGTGTTAGTTGTCAGGTCCAATAGGAACGTAACAAGCACACACAATTTGGATGGCAAGACAGGACTTTGGTCTTATGCGCACCTCGACTATTCTCACAAGACAACCGTCTAACCCTACTGTAACAACCCAAGTCCACCGCTAGCAAATATTATCCGCTTTGGCCCGTTACGTATTGCTGTCAACCTCACGGTTTTAAAACGTGTCTGCTAGGGAGAGGTTTCCACATCCTTATAAGAAATGCTTTGTTCCCCTCTCCAACTGATGTGGGATAATAATCTTACGGTTACGTATTGCTTTGGCCCGTTACGTATTGCTGTCACACCTACTACATTGGTTGTTATGGAAACTCAAAGGATAATAATCTTTTGCTAGGTAGCCACTATGACTTGAACCCTTTCCTTTAAACCCTTTATTATTTGCATGGCTCTTATTAATCACTAGATCAACCGTGGTGGTTGAATGTCCTGTGCCAAAAGAAAACTTTTCGAAATTTTCTTGTTCTGAAATTTGTCTCGAGTAGGTTTATCCTATACTATGACAGTTTCAATAGTGGAATAGAATGATGTAAATGAAGAAGTCTATGGTGAATGGTTCATCTCAGCAATTCATAGCAACATATTCAGTTTATTACTCAATAATTGATCCATCTATATAGAACGATGCGGGTTAAAAAAATGCAAAATGATATCGAAATGTGATCTTTAACCACAAAATACCATTTACGAACCTCATACTTGTACTGTGCTCCAGATTGTAGATCAGTTTCAACTGAGAAAAACCATACAAAATCTTCAGAATCCGATTCATAATGGAATAAAAGAGACAAACAACAAATCTGAAAGTGGTGTCCAAATCAAGAAACTACAGATCTTACAATTCCCAGGATCAATATAAGCAATAGAAACAAGAAATCCCGGGCCCATGTATGCAAAAAGGTTCTTCCAGCTTTTTTTCTGCACATAAGACGCAACAGTAGCTCTCAATTGAAAAAGTTCCTTCAGCACTTTTGTTCAAAGCCAATATTTCATAGCGTACAAGTTGCTTAGACTTAAACACCGTCTCATTCAAAGTACAACTAAATGACTAGTTCACCAATAATTTGTAAATTCTTAAGTATTACGCATCAAAACAACAAAAATTAAAGCTCACATCAGGAACAACAATCTGATCAGTTTCTGTGTTCTCGATCAATGGCGCGTGCGAAAAACTCTCATCTCCAGCCCTAGAAAAGAACTGTGGCTGCCCAGAATTAGGCCCTCCAGCAGCCATTTGATCGTTCCTCTTCCTTTCCCCCTCTATTTGAAAAGATATTAAATCTGAAGGAAAGAAAGCTCAGAGTAAACAAACAGACACAGAAATCAAGTAAAACGAGAAATTAAACGAAATAAAGTAAGCGTGGAGTGAGATAAGGAAGAATTACACAAAATTCAGAACTAAAAACTGATCCCCTGTTCCAATATTCCATAGCAGAATAGGTCAAAAGCTCGAAATAGAATCGGATTTAGATAATCTAATCGAAGAATTGGGAATGAACGCATTTAGAGTCGCAAAATTTTCTGAAATAGTTTTGGAAGAATCGAAACAGGGAATTGAGGCAAGAAATCCGGAAAGAAAATGAAATTGGAGAAATGGATTTCGAAGAACGAACCTTAATAATCCAGAGAATATGAGAGGGGCGGTGAAGACGGTGGGTGGGTTCGATAGGCTGGTGGTCAGAGCTCCCGCTTTGTTTACTCCTCCAGACTTCTCTCTCCTTTAAATAGCTCCCTGCCTCCCTTTCTCTCTCCTTCCTTTTTCTGTTCAGCATCATTTATGCAAATAATTACAAATAATATGTATAATTTAAGGCATCTCTAAGGTGTAAATTGGGCTAATCATTGATCATTAGTTGTTGTTGGTTAATTATAGTCCTAGGAACATTTTTCATGTCATTTCATTCCAAAAAAAAAAAAAAAAGGTAAAATTATGCCATTCGATAAAGATTTGAATTAGATTAAAAATAAGATTAATGCGTGATTGGTGATTGCATTTTTTTTTTTTTTTTATCATTGAAAATCTCGAGCTCTAATGAGAATGATTGAAAGTAATAGTCAGGCATCGGTGTAACAGCCCGAACCCATTGATAGTAGATACTGTTTGTTTTGAACTGTTACGTATTATCGTCAACCTCACGATTTTAAAACGCGTCTGACTGACGGGACTATGTAACGAGTTAAAGCGAATAATATCTGCTTGAGTTGCTACAAATGGTATTAGAGTCAAGCACAAAGTGTGCCGACGAGGACGTTGGCCTTCAAAATGGTGGATTGTGAGACTTCACATTGATTGGAGAGGGGAATGAAAATTTACTTATAAGGGTGTGGAAACTTCTCTCTAATAGACGCGATTTAAAACTGTGAGGCTGATGACAATACATAACGGGCTAAAACGGACAATATCTATTAGTGGTGAGCTTTGATTGTTACAATCGAAATGCTACGACATCAACTTTTGTTTAGAAATGGTTGAAACTTTCCATTCTAATTGATGAGCTCGTTGTGTTTTCAACACATCCTCTAATGTCCAAGGTGTTGTCAATAAAAAATGGTCTTTACAATGTATGAAGATAGAGATGCAATTGAATTTGTTGAATATAGGTTAACCTATCTAAAGTTTAGATTTTTATGATTGTCCTCTACGAGCTGAGAAACACAGGTCTCGAGGAATTTGTGTGGAGGAAAATGGTGCAAACCCAACGTAAGATGGCCTTAAAACACAGTATGTTGCCTCTTATAACTCATTTTAGAGAACACGATTTCAAATTTAATTATATGTTTTCAAAGGATTAATTTTATAATGTAAAGTCTATTATAATTAATTATTTTGTAAGGAAATTATTAAATTTTAATATGCATTTAATTTCACACCCTCACCTAGTTAGGGTCCATCCACACAAGGAGGTCCTCTTTAAATGAGAAAATTTAATATATTCTTAAATTAATGGTTGACTATTTAATAGAGTTTTTTTTTTTTTTCAACAATTTATTTTTTTTTAAAAAAATCAACCCTTACATTAACGCTACATTAAATTTGTAATGAAATATTCTTAAATGAAAATAGTCATAAATAATAAAAGACTATATATGTTAGATAATTATATATACGATAGATGGTTATATCTGATAAAATTATATATAGTAAGTTGAATCAGATATATATATATATTTTTTTTTGAAAATATACTTTTTATATTCTCTCAGTACTAGTCATCAATACAAAACTTTAGTCAATATTCTCCTTGCATTTTCTCTATCATGTTCTTTGTGTTTATCTAATTCGAGTGTGTGCTGTTGTGCGAACCTAATACAAATATAGAAAATAAATTCAATATTCAATATTCTAGAAAAAAAAAATATTAGAATCATAATATAGCCTATACGAGAGTTAGAGAAGTGTTAACCACTTTTCATGACTAATGTACCTTCTATGAAAAAAAGCATTCACGTCTCATGTTTTAAACTTTCCCTTACGCTTTAAAATCTTAATTTCTATATTATAAATTTCTCAGTTTAATACAAACCAACGGATCAACTGCTCTCTCGTTTTTTCTTCACGCATTCTCCTACTAACAGTCTATTGCCTTTTACGTATGCAAAATCTATCAGTAATCTAACCTACTCGATCAAGTTGTGCCCAGTTCATTCACTCGAGCCACCAAATTTGACTACATAAACTCCATTTTTCTACACCAAAGTGAAATGGATTTCAAATTTGGATTTTTCAAAGGTCGAAAACTTTTTCAATTTCCACGACTATCCTCCGAAAATCAAAAGTAGAATTTTCTTCTAAAACAAAAAGCATAATATAAATTAAATTAAAAAAAAAAAAAAAAAAAAAACACACAAGTCACCCTTTTTTATTATCCAAACACATGGCATTTTTCAAAGAGATTCCGTGGACCAATAGGAACTCGGCATCTAAATCTGTGGCCCATTAAACGTAGGGTTCAGATCATTCGTTATACAAGAAACGAATACACCCGATTCTTACTCCTTTTTTCCCTCTAAATTTGCTTTAAAAAGCATAATTCTTAACGTGTGGCGGCCGTATGCATAACGCACTCCTCTACCCTCCCACGTTCCGCCACGTCAACAAAAGCTCCCCTCTGGGCCCCACTCCCCAAGTACAATTTATTAAAAAACATGATACCGACAAAATATCAGTGTCCGATTTGATTTTGAACCGACAATTGAAAATTTAATTTCTTTTTCCTAAAATAACATTTTTAGTAATGTTATTTCATTTTAGTTTTATATTTTCTCATTAGTTCGTATATTTTAATAAAATTTAGCTAAATTATTAAAAAAAAAAAAATCTTGTATTTTATGTTAAAATTCCTATAATACTATTAAAATAAATTTAAAAAAAATGCAAACTTGAAAGTTGTAAATTATTTATTGATAAATTTTCTTAAAACACAAATGTAATAACTCTAATTTACGGCTAGTAGATACGATTATGATATGCTAATAATTTTTATATTAAATTTGAAATTATAAAAATATTATATATATATATATATGTATGTATTTTATTTTTGTTATTGTTCAAGTGATATATTTCAACGATTAAATCAAAAAATGATAATGAAGAAGAAGCATCGAAAAATATTGGCATGTTCACGAAGAACTACAAAGAAGTAATTTTAGTTTTAAAATTTTGGCTTATATTAGCATAGTTTTGATATTAAAATTAGCACGAGAAATAAACCCCTCTTGAATAGAGGCTTGACCAGATGACATTAGACGGCATGTTTTAGCTAAGTCCATGTTCTAAATTGAAAAAGTAGTTTGATTGAAAAAACGAGAAATATGATGTACTTATCCGTGCTAACGTGATTTGTTTCTTAGACCAAAGGAGAATATGGGTCTACCTTATATCAAGTAACGTGATGGTCATGATTACAAACGATCGTATCGACAAAGATGCTCAACATTTTATGATCATCGAGATTGGAGAGTTGGAAGAATCTTTCTATCTTCTTATATAATTTTATTATAAATTATAAATTTGATGCATTTTTTATAAAAACATAGCATTTTCATTCTACAACGGGCCGATTTTTGTCGGCTTCCCTCAATCAATAGGCCTGCGGGGCCTGTCTTTCATCATAACTGGGCTCTCTCTTTTTGCTGCTTTTCACCTTAATCACCCAACTTAAAAACTTAAAAACTTAGATTAACGAAAACAATTAAAATATTTTTTATTCGAGATCCCGAACGCTTTAAACATATAATATAAGGAAGTATAAAATAATTTAAAGGTTTCCGTTCAAGCATACGTCATTTTTATATATCGTAGATCTCTTCTAGATATGCATCACTTTCATATACATTGACTCTGCTCATATCACTTTTATGTACTTAAAATCTCATCATTTCATACAGTCTAGCTTGTTTCGATATCTCATGACTTATACGAGCATATGTGTATGCAATTATGCATGTAAGACATTATCGTTTAGCTTATATGTACACATACTTAAATTCATTCTCATCGTAAAACGTTCACGACTATATTTCAAACAATCGAATAATTTAGTGTTGTATTGCTTCCAAAAGTGGAAATTAATATAACGTGAAAATGTTTGGCATTACAATATGATATTACTTTATGAATAATTTTAATTTTTTTTAACAATCTTATAAAAGAATTTTATAATTTGGGAAGGGGTTATTATGCAAAATTTTATAATTAATTTTTCCTTTATTTATGTCCTATATATGTTACATGATGTTGATTATATTGGAAGTGACTGTGTAAATTTTAAAATAATTAGATAATTAAAATCCAAATAATAATTATAATAAATCAAATAAAATAAAATAAAAACTACTATTTGACTAATTTGGCCTTATATGATTAAATGACCGACTGTTTCAAATTCGGCTGTCGCCCGTTCACACGCGTCGGTCGTTACTTGTTTGACCATCATTTCTCGCACGTGCCATCAACTACCTTTCATTAATATAATATATATATATATATATATAATATATATTTTTTTTCTTCTTTTCACTTTCAATTCAATTTCAAATCCTAAACCCAATTAATTCAAATTATTTTTAATTATTTGTATTATGATTGAGTATATAACCAATCAGCGGAAAAACGTGTATTATACGTCAATAATTTATAAAAAAAGCTCAAATATTTAAAAAAAAATATCGAGAGTCTCGTATTGTGTAAGATTTAATTGGCCTATTCTATAAGAACAGTTAATTGTACATTCGATAAATGAAAAATTTACGATAATAAAAACATGAGATTGATATTAATTTACTCTGGATTAAAGAAAATAAAGAATAATATCACATAAAATAAAATTTAAATATAGTTTACAAGTCTTTTTCTCTATTTTATTTAATTTATTTAAAAAAAAATCCAGCAGAAGCCAGTTTCCATTTATTCATGAACCAGAACATAGGCTGAAAATAAGTGCAAATTCAATGGACCACCACCAAACCATAAAAACATTAGGGAAATTATCATATTCTTTTTTTCTTCATTTTATAATAAAGTTTTAATGTAATAATATTTATTTTTTAAACTTTTAATTTTATATCTAATTGATAATTAAAATTTTATTAAAATATTAAATATAAAATTAAACTTTAGTTTAGTAAATTGAAAAATGGGTAGGGATTAAATAAAATTGAAAGTTTATAATAGTATTAAGAAACAATATAATAATATAATTAATTTATGAATTATTATATTGTTTGGTCATGGTCAAGCCCATCGCGAAGACTTAGGAATGTAAGGACGGCGTCCTGTCGAAATCAGTGTTCTTAACGTACGTGCCTCTCCGCCCAACTTCTATTTTGACTTTTCTCTATCCTTGTCGGATTACCACGAGTTGCATGCATATTTTCTACGACTTTTTTTTTTCTCTCTCTCTCTCTCCGTGTTATGTTTATTCGGCTTTGTGGCTTCGTCGGACTTTACGCGAGATTTGTCTTCGCCAATCAAACATCGCTTCTACAGAATCTAAGCTTGTTCAACCACACACGCCGCCTGCGCGTGTATGTTCAATCATCTGCGACACATCTGACTTGCCTCGACACCGATTATCATTTTGAAAGCATTCCATCACTTTTAGTCTGATTCACGACCATCGTGCCCTCTACTTACCGTCATTCTAAAAAACACTCTCTCCCCCCACCTCTCGTCTTACCTTAGTTGTTGGTATGGAGTTAGCTGGAGTTTCTTTCTTGGGTCATATCTTGATCGTGTATTTGATGAAAGAGCTTTATAAACGGCTCACTGGCCTATTATATAGGATAGATGTCGTCTGAAAAAAAAAATTATGACTTGATCTATAAAGTGCTAACAATAACGAAGAGGTCTCTATAGTTGTTGTGTCTGCCCATTTCAGAGTGAATGAGACAACAGATTCGATATTCACTAGAAAATAATAAAAAGTTATAATTTATTGAAAAATTATTTTAATTTCAATAATAATTCTAAATTCTTGTGATTTTCTTATTTTTTTTTTCTTTAAATAATTGATAAGGTTCATTGAACTTCAAATAATAGTGAAAACATTAATAATTTGGGTGATATCCTTTGAACGTTATTTAAATTTCTTTTATTCAAAGTATGTCAACATGTATGAATGCATGAATTTTATTGTTGGTGACATTATATTAAAAAAAATAAAAATGAAATGAAGCCAAGTAGCCATTGGATTTCACAATGAATTATTAAAAATAGGAAGGGTGACGTGGCGAGCCACGTAATATATTACGTGGATGGATATGGATGAATATTCTCATTCCAAATGTGCAAGACTTTGTTTAAATAATTATCTCATGCATGACGTCATATTGTGGAGCTTTGTTTTGACAGGTAATCCAGCATTTTAAATTATTATTTTTTATTAAAAAAAAAAAAAATCTAAATCTCGTCGGTCCAGTCAAGTCAATCCCACGTGTTGCAGTGTTGGGTCTTGTTTGGCACTTCCAAAATTTTCTTCATTACTCCTTCATCTAATTAATTAATTTAATTAATTCTCGAGTTTAATTTTATTTTATTCACAATTAACGCTCTTTCCAATCGTGCACCGAAAGTCAATGACCCAAGCGTTATCCAACTTTTTCCGTGTTTATTAGATAGAGAGAATTCACGTTTTTTTCTATTTCAATAATGACGGTGAAGAATTCAATAGTTCCACTGGAGACCTCTAATCATCCGGGTTTGATTTTAAACCAAATGACATGTCTAAACACGGGACTTAATTTTTATGTTTTTTTTTTTTGGTATAATTTATTATTTAAAAGGAAAAACAATAGAATAATAAAATAATAATGAAATGGGTTGGCTACAAAATCAGATGGTTTAAAAGGTGTGACGGTGTTGAAAAGGTGTGAAAATTTAGGGTTAAAAGTCAAAGTCAAGTCTTGGTGTTGTTTCTACCAAAGGCTAATTATCCATTTCCATGCCAATGCGACGCCGTTTTTTCCCCGTTTTGTTTTTGCTTTAATACCAGAAATTTCCACAATTAACAATTAATTCATTATTATATACTAACAATTAACTTATAAAACGCCCAAATAATATTCTTATTTCACTGTCTTATAAAGCTTAAAATAAAAAAAAATATTAAAAGAAAGAAAAAAAAAGTCCACGTTGGTAGACGGGCAGATCCCGCCCACTGTCTCTCCACTTTCAAATTTTTGTGTCGGTCTGATGTGGATTATTATAATTAATAATTATTTTATTATCCGGTATTACTATTTAATTAAAATAATTACCTCTACCGTTAAATTCTAAACAAAATAAAATTTCTAAAATAGTTTATATTTATTAGAATGAAATATATCCAAATAAATATTATAGGTAAATCCTTTACAAATTTTAAAAATGTCAAATGGAATATATATATTTTTTTAAAATACGATAACCGACTATATTATGAGTACAATCAAAGAGAATAATAAAGGGACAAAATAAAAAAATTATTTAAAATGTGCATTTTGATCCACTAATTAATATATATTATTTTGCTAATAAGTCAAATTATTTAAATTTAGGATCTCTAAATTTGGATATTAATGAAAAAAAAAACAACTATTTTTTGGATTTATTATGGGAAGGGGATGAATCTAAATGGAAAAAGAATAATAATTAACAAAAAAATAAAAATAAAAATAAGGTAAAGGTTTAAAATGTGGAATTCATGCCCTCTTTAATAATATTGCCTTGGTGGGCCCAACTAGCCAATTTAATACACTTAAATATTATATTTGATCTTAAAAATTTTAATATCTTAAATTCTTTTATGAAAATATTGATAAAATGAATATTTTAAAGTTAATAAATAAATATTTTACATCTATAAATAAGATATATTTTATTAAATGTTTATATGAAATAATAAAAATGTCAATTTATTTGGGGAAGGTTCTTACTCCGTGGCTCGTTACAAATGTCGATGTCAAGACAACAATAAAATAGAAATAAACTGATGTGGTCACGTGACTATACCGTGTCCACTGAAGCCGTGTGGAAGTCTTGAGACAGCCCTACCAAGAAATTTATTATTATTATATTTTTTTAAAAATTTGATTGGCTATTTTATTTGTTTTTTAAATAATTAAAATGACGCGTGGGAAATATTTTGAACACGTGCGGAAAAGAGGGCTCCAGTTGGATATCTGTCTCTTAGACAATAGCTGGAGACTGATATCTGGTCAACATATCTCTTCCTAATTTCATTTTTTTTTCTTTTTAATATTTCTATTTCAAATTTTGTTATACTTTTTTTTTTATTTTGATCTAATTAGATTATGAATTGAGTTTTATGAATATTAAATTATAAATGTAATAATTAAAATTTAAATTAGAGATTGTTATTAGGTATATTATCCATTTCTAATTAATACTAGACATTGTTCATATTTTCAACACGAATTTCATTAAATTTGATTAAGCTCATGGTTTTATTTTTGGAAGAAAAAGGAAGAAAATAAATAGATTGACCAATATTAATTGTCAACCAAGTGGATAGTTTTTGTTGACCAAATTAATTAGTCAACCCCAAGTTGGTAATTAAAAAAAATGTCAACCGTCAAATATTTGAAATTGAATCCGTCGTTGGTTATCAACCAAAAGTGTATTAATAAGAAGACTCAATTGGTCATAATTTCTAATTTTATTACACAAAGAAAATTAAATTTGAGAGAATTAGAGAAATACAGATATATATATTTTTTTAATGTCGTAAAGAAATGTGAGGGCAATAAATAAAAAACCCTAAATGGACCCCACAAAAACATTAATTACAATTTAAATTCAACGATGAAGCACAGGTTTTGCTTGACTTTGAAGCCCCAACTAGCTCAACAGGCAGAAGCAGCGCCCACCAAATCAGAACCTCACCATGAGTTTTCCTTCAAATTGTCATTGCCAGCTTGTTTTATCCTATTTCTCTCTCTTTCCATCGACTTTCCTCTCTCTTTCTCTCCGACCCACCTCTATATATTCTCTCCTTTCTCTCTATTGCCTCTTGGAATTGCTTTTGCACTGTGAAATAACTTCTGGGTCTCCCTCAAACAGAGGAAAAATCGAACCTTTTCTTGTTTTTTGACTTGGGTTTTTGGTGTTTCTTCCTTGCCTATGGCTTCTTCTTATTCCTCTTGGTTGGATTCTGTTGACACTTCTCTGGATCTCAATCTTCATCCTTTAAGATTCTCCGGCGAAGCTCCGGTGACGGTGAGTGAGACAGCCTCAAGCTCTGTCCTTGTTTATACTCAAAATGGGTTTTTCGTTTTCTGAATTGGGTTTCTTTTTGTTTTTGCAGAAGGAGAGGAATTATTTGGATCATGAGAAGGTTTCTGTCAAAGAAGAGGTATTGATTTCAGTTTCTTGGTAGAGATTTTGGGTTTCTTTTTAATGCTATTTTTGGGATGATTTTGATGATGGGTTTGTTGTTTTTGATCTCAGACTGGTGCTTTAATGGAGGAACTGAAGAGAGTGAGTGCAGAGAACAAGAAATTAACTGAAATGTTGACTGTTGTGTGTGAAAATTACAACACTTTGAGAGGTCATATGGTGGATCAAATGAACAAAAATGGAGAAAAGGAAGTTTTTTGTTCGAAGAAGAGGAAATCTGAGAGTAGTAACAATAATAATATGGTTGGAATTAATGGGAATTCTGAGAGTAGTTCAACTGATGAAGAGTCTTACAAGAAGCCAAAACAGGAAACCATTAACAAATCTTCTAAAACCACTCGAGTTCAAGTCAAAATTGGTGCTTCTGATTCAAATTTGGTGAGTTTTTACACAGAAAAAGAACCAAATTTTGTAATGAAAGATGGGGTTCTTGTATGAAACTTACCTGTTGGATTTTGCAGGTTGTTAAAGATGGATATCAATGGCGGAAATATGGCCAGAAGGTCACTAGAGATAATCCTTGTCCTCGAGCTTATTTCAAGTGTTCTTTTGCTCCGAGCTGCCCTGTCAAAAAAAAGGTAAATTTTTGAATTCAAAGCATTGTTCGAACTTGAAGGATTTTTTGGCTGATTGGAATGAATTTGCAGGTTCAGAGAAGTGTAGAAGATCAGTCGATTCTGGTAGCTACGTACGAAGGTGAACACAACCATCCACAATCTTCTCCGATGGAAGCCACCTCCGGCACTGCTGCTGCTCGCTGCGTCGGCCTAACTCCAGCGGCGCCGACAAGTCCCCTCGACTCGAGAAAGCCCAAATCACCCTCTGAAACTAAAGCCACCTCCAGCCCAAGATTTCACTCGCCGGAAATGCAACAGTTTCTTGTTGAACAGATGGCGTCTTCATTGACGAAGGACCCCAATTTCACGGCGGCGCTGGCGGCGGCGATTTCGGGGAAGATTTTCCCACATTAGCTAGTTCAGAAAGTGGGAGTATTTTCTTTGAGATTAATCTGTAAATACACATTGAAAGAAGAGAAGATTTGACAGATTTTAGGAGATGGGGAAGATCGTTTTGAGATTTTTGAAAAAAAAAAAATGTTAGAAGAAAAGTACCGAAAAAATAGATGTAACTCGATGTTGAGTCAGAAAGATAAGGGAAAAATGACTGGTAAAGTCACTTTCTCATCCGAATAGGGACGAGATTCAAATTGGGTAATTGATTTATGGTTTTGAGGTCGTTCGAGATGTTCTTGTTTCCAACTGTAATGACGAAATTCTTGAAGCAATTGAATGAATTCGATAGAAATGAATTTTAAAAGTTTAAACAACAAAAAAAATGGTCAAAAGAGGGCAACCAATAAATGACCTTTTAAACCTAGCATCCTAATAGACAAGACAAGCATCCAACATAGTCAACAAACGCAACAAATCTAGCCACAATATTTGAAAAGGTAACCATTCAACCAACCATATCTTGCGCTTAAATCTTGCCACCCTTGTCTTGAATCACATAAAAAACTTTTAAAAGAAAAGTCTCGAGATCGAACATCAAATGTTTCAAAACGAAGATTTTCATTTCGGATTCTGTAAAGTGAAGAACAGGGTCCACAAAGTCCTCTTGTAGCACAAACGTTGTCAAGAGTTAAGTTCCCGCTTGCAAAAACAAAGCTGTTGAAGTAAATCACAAAGAAAGTAGACTAATTTTCTAGATTTCAAGTTTCCAAAAGAACTGGCATCATAATGAAGAGGAATCCACAAAGTCGGTGGAAAATTCTTATTCCTAGTAGTTCTACAAAAGTATTGGCAAAATCATAAAGACGAGGATATCATCTATAACTCAACCCGGGATTTCATTCAAAACTTCAAGAGGTTTGATTTTGGGGATGTTATTAACGGATGCTTGAAGCAGCCTCCACAGACCACGTGTTGATCCAATGTTTGGCTGTTCCAAGATTAGTCTCTCACAAATTTAACTTTGAGGCTTTGCTCGAGTTGTGAGATCTTCCTTGGATTCAACTTGCATCATAAAGACGTATCCCATTGTCCAGAGCAGAATATATTGCAAGGGTACCCAAGAAAGACAAGCAAGAAGGCTCAAAATGCTTCCCACGTACTGAGGATCTTTTATATATCCAAATGGAAACTCTGTTACCCACGGAATATTCTTCCCAAATCGTACTCCATAGTAAACACCTGCTTCACCGAGTAACTGGTAGACCCTGTTGCATGGCAGAAGATAAAGAAAATATTACTTAACTTTAGCGAATCAAGTTAGCGAATCAAGTCTGCAAAACTGCAGCAACATTGTAAAAATAAACCACCAGCAGTGCCTGGAATAGTGAAGTTACATAACAGTTATGAATGACCTAAACCTTCAATCTTGATTTGCACTAGTGCTTTAGTTCCTTCGCTTTGAATGGAAACTCAGGCAGCTGATTTTGATGCTTAGTCTATTCTTGGATGGGGAGTCCATGTAACAGTTCAAGTCCACCGCTAGCAGATATAGTCCTTTTTGGACTTTTCCTTCCGAATTTCCCCTCAAGGTTTTAAAACGTGTCTGTCAGGGAGAAATTTCCACACCCTCATAAGGAATGCTTCTTTCACCTCTCCAACCAATATGGGATCTCACCGTCCAAGTTTCTTGAAGTGCTCGAGTAATGTAATTTTTCATTTGGATCTAGTTTGATTTCTGCCTATCATCTTGTTTTCAAATTTGCAAACATGAGCATAAGAAATGAACATTCAAGTAAGCCTAGTTATGTGTACTTTATGATATCCCAATAATAGTAAATGGTGGCGTATTTTGTGAAGACTAACAACCAAACGAGACAATTGTACTGGGAAAATGGTCTCTATAAAGCTTGTTTGACTATTCCAAGCATCACTTTTCTATTTCTGAAATCAACAAAAAAGGATCTGAGAGGAAATAAAGTTCGACATCATCAAATTGAACATTCTTTAACGATTCCTCAGGTACTTAATCCTCTTAAGTTGCAATCAATTTCGTCTTTAAGGTACACAGAATCCTAGGCATGGAAATAGTTTTTCAGCTACAGAGTTTGAATCGCTGAGATGCTCACTTCGATGCAACAAGCTCCACAGGTTTTCACTTTTTACAATTGCACTATGTAATTGATAGGGGCAAATCTTGATATTCTAGATTGTAAACCCGTCCGCCTCAGTTCCTTTCTTATTTTTTTTAATTGGAAACAGGTCTTCATTAACACCACAAGAAATATACTAGGTGCTTGACTCATCAACTTAAATGAAACTAGTGGAGGATTAAAAATTAGCTCCAATTAGAATTAATAAAGAATATACGTATATATACAAACACACACACACATAAAGTTACAAAAATTTTAATAGGCAACTTTATAGAACGAATATAAAGTGAAAAGCATTCCAAGTTTCTTCACTTTCAATATCGACATCCTTGAAAAGTTGGTAATTTCCCAGATAATCCCTAAATGGCATTTTCAGAAAGGACTAACTTTTTGTACGATCTCAAGAGTTGTTCAAGGCCAAAGGGAAAACATTCTTAGAGAAACACAAAACAAAGTTGCATTCTTGAAAAAGGGATAGCAAGGATGAGATCATTGGTACTTGGAAGCACAATGTAGCAATCCTATTGTGGAAAGAGGATACCCCGAACAATGCATCCAACATAAATAGGCTGTAGGATGCATCTATTGTCCTTCCACAAATTGCCCAATAAGGAATTTCGGCATCTATAGGATGTGACCAGTAGCTTGAGATGTTTTCTGATTTCATTGGAAGTGTGGGAAAGAGGAAGGCCTTCCAGAATAAAGAATGCGAGCAAAATCTTGACCTTCACGTTTCTTTATGGCTTTCCTATACTAAATAATTTTGTAATCATCTTTTGACAAAGAATTTCGTAATTGTCTTAATCTTTTGTCTGTGATCATTCAAATCTCTAGGTCAAGCTGGTCTCTCTCCCATCAAGTGCTTCACTCTCTAATAATTTCTTTTGGTGCATTACAACCAATTCTTATCCAAAAAAGGTAGATAACCTTTTCACATGTACATCCAAGGAATGGTTAATTGGAGTATCGAAGTCATTGATCTGATCCACAGTGGCAAGACTTAAAATAGGTACTGAATTAGAGTTTCACTTCTCCCTGATGAAGAAACAAAATCAACTCAAGTTACAATGAATTTGGGACACCTTTAGAATCTCCATTTAAAATTCTAAAGACACTTTTACTTCAAATGCTTTTACTTTCTACACACTGCTCAAAAGACATCCCAAACTTAAAATTCCTCAAAACTCATCCCAAATTCACAATTTCAGAATGCTAATCATCATCTCCAAAACCAATAGGCATTAAATTCAATCTTAACAACCACATTTTCTCGAGATTTAACGTCTTTTATCACTTTCATATTAAGCAAACAAAAACCACTAATAAATTGTCACTTCTACCTCCAGATCGCAAATAACATCAGAGAGAAAGGAAGAGAGAGAGAGATAGAGACCTGAAGTTCAAGAACTGTCCGAAGGCCATGAGAGGCCAGAAGTAGAGAGGCGGCGGCCACGAGAAGGAGGAGACATGGAGGATGGAGAGGATCTGAAGCAGCTTGAGGAAAACCGATACCTGAGCCATCAATTTGGAAGGCTCGCACCATTTTCCGCACAAGTTCACCCACAATTGTGGCCGTGTCCATAACACGTAATAGTATGGAAATGGCAACAAAACTCCAATTACAGCCAAAACGTCCATTTTGATAGCTTTACCGCCGGATTCTCCACTTTCTCGGGAAGAAGAAGATCCAGAAATCAGAACAGTCCTTATGACCGATAGACGCCGGAACAAATATGGGCTTTAGGCCCTAATGGGCCGTTGTTATTGGGCTCTAATATGGGCCCAAGGTTTGGGCCAATCTTAAGTGACCAATTTTTATAGGATTATTATTTCAGCTATTTTTATTTTTTTAACCTTTTTATTAATAAATATTATTTTAAAGCTAAAATATATATTTTATTTGGAGACTTCAACTTGGTTTATATTTGGTCATTCAATTTTTATTTCCACATGACCATTTTATTTCATTATCTTTAAAATTGTTTTATTATTATTTTTTTTATAATCCTAAGTTAATCAATGCATTAAAAATGTTTTAATTAAGGGTATAAATAGATTTTTATTTAAAAAAATTAAGGCAAACAAAAGCTTAAAAAAAAATAAATAAAAAAAAAAAGAAAAAGACTCAACAGTGGCGCACAGCTGTGGCTTTTGGCAGTCGACACCTAAAACTACTTTAATTAATTAATTATATAACTTTATTTAATTTAATATTAAGAAATAAATAAAAATTTCCAAAGCATCATTTTTTCTCTCTAAACACTATGATTTACAAACTTTAAGGAGGCTTTAATTACGTGACACATGGTCCTCCACACATTATCGTGCTAATATTTTTATTTATTTATTCTTTTTATCAACCATATCTATTTTTTTTCTAGAACTAAATCAATGTTTTAATTTTAAATTAAATTTGGTTAATTTTTTTTTTTATAAAAAATATAGGATAAAAGATAAAATTAGCTTTATGTTATTTTAATAATTTTTTTGTAATTAAAATAAGAGAAATGTATCATGTTTACCACAATATAATTTTTTAATATTTTTTTATTTGATTAATTTTAGGTAATTAAAATATGTTTAGATGAAGTAATCAGTAATTATGGGTGGGGCCTACGTGGGCGTAAGTGGTGTGTTTTAATAATGAATCTAATCCACTATTTTAGCAATGGATCTAATCCATTTATTCAATTTGGAAGTTCAGATTAAATTTGGCTACTTTAAATGATTAATTCAATGGCTACTTTACGCCTATTTACTTATTTTTATGAGCCCAACAAGTATTCATAATCAAACCATTAACTAAACCACTTTCAAGACTTAAACCAACGACGGTAAAGATAAGAGCATATAAGATTCTACGTCGGTTGGAGAGGGGAACAGAGCACTCCTTATAAAGTGTAGATACCTTTTCCCGAGAGACGCATTTTAAAACTGTGAGGTTGATGACGATACGTAACGGACCAAAACGAACAATATTTGTTAGCAGTGGACTTGAGCTGTTACAAATGGTATTAGAGCTAGACACCGAATGGTGTGCCAACGAGAACGTTGGGTCCCCAAAGGGGGTGGATTTCGAGATCCCACATTGGTTGGAGAGGGAAACGAAACACCTCTTATAAGAGTGTAGAAACCTCTCCCTAATATATGTGTTTTAAAAACGTGAGCCTGACGGCGATATGTAATGGGTCAAAACGAACAATATTTGCTAGTAATGGGTTTGGGCTGTTACAAATAGTATCAGAGCCAGACACTGGACGGTGTGCCTGCGAGAATGATGGGCCCCCAAGGGGGTGGATTTCGAGATCTCACATCGGTTGGAGAAGGAAACGAAACACCCTTTACAAGGGTGTAGAAACCTCTCCCTAATAGATGTGTTTTAAAACCGTGAGTTTGACGGCGATAGTAATGGGTCAAAGCAAACAATATCTGCTCGCAGTGGGCCTGGGCTGTTACAAATGGTATAAGAGCCAGACACCGGACGATGTGCCAGCGAGAAAGCTGGACCTCCAAGGGGGGTGGATATCGAGATCCCACATCGATTGGAGAGGGAGACGAAACACTCCTTACAAGGGTGTAGAAACTTCTCCCTAACAAATGTGTTTTAAAAACGTGAGCTTGACGACAATACATAACGAATCAAAGTGAACAATATCTACTAACAGTGGGCTTGAGCTGTTACAAATGGTATCAGAGCTAGATATCGAACGATGTGCCAAGGAGAACGCTGGACACCCAAGAGAGGTGGATTTTGAGATCCCACATCAGTTGGAGTGGAGAACAAAACACTCCTTACAAGGGTCTAGAAACCTCTCCCTAATCGACGTGTTTTAAAGCCGTAAGCCTAACAACGATACATAACAAATCAAAACGGACAATATCTGCTAGTAGAAGACTCAAGCTGTTACACTACAAATAACAATTTCAATTTATACAAATCGTCGTATCTACAATTCCAAAAACAAAAATAGAAAGACATCCCAAAACTTTTCTAGACAAGCCCCTTTAAACATTTCTTTGTCCCCTCACCCCCTCCAAAACATTCTTAGCTTCTATCACACAATTGAACCTAGAAGAAGAAGAATATATACCCTAGCTAGTCAACATTGTTCTTCAAAAAAATATAAATTTTGCACTCGGAATATATTACACGTCATCCTAATAAAAAAAACGTAAGCCAAAGAATAATAACAGCCCTACAAAAAAAAAAAAAAAAAATCCCCATAGTACAAGATTATATTATAAAACCAGCTGCATAATATATGATGTCA
Source organism: Cucurbita moschata (assembly GCF_002738365.1). Lineage (NCBI taxonomy): Eukaryota > Viridiplantae > Streptophyta > Magnoliopsida > Cucurbitales > Cucurbitaceae > Cucurbita > Cucurbita moschata. The sequence goes on from NW_019268530.1 coordinate 849,736, forward strand.
CACTTACATTAATCAATGATTAATTAAAATCGTTTGAACATTATAAGATTCAACCATATGGGTTTTGATGGATAGCCAATCAGAATGTTTGATTATTTAAAATTATTGAAAATAAGGAAAGCAATAGAACGTTCGAGGAAATCTGAAAAGCTTAAACAAATAAAGAAAGGCATAAAAAAATATCTTAGAGAATAAGTTAATATATAATTGGGGAAATAATTCATGTTTTTCTATTTTGTCACCTTTATGCAGAGAATAATGAGAATATAAAATAAGAAAAATAAAATATGGAAAGCATTTTATGGAGATATTCATAAACAGATACAGCCAATGGAGTTCTCTTTTAATAAAATAATGTAAGTCTATAATGTTGGTGACGGCTCTACATTTGATTGATTATTATATTATTCTTTTTGTTTGAGTTTTATATTCTTTGATCAATATACCTAATCAAAACCATATCGACTCTAGCTAATTTAGGCTTTTCAAAAAAAAAAAAAAAAAAGTAAAAAAAAAAGTAAAAACGCTAGCTAGCTAGGAGGAATTCTCGTTAGTGGGAACGTTGTAGATTTATCGACTTAAATACTTAACGAGATTAGTGATGATTATAAAGTTGAGGAATGGGAAAAGAGTAGCTATGAAATCGTTAGTGTAGATTGAAATTCTCATTCTCGTTGCATTCACTTTCTATAAAAAATAATAAGGCCAAAGAGAGATTCGAAAGAGTATAGTTTTTTTCCCGACCCATATTCCTTTATGTGATCAACATAATCTTTAGGGTATGGTTAGTATATCAAGATACCCTGAATTATGGTGTTGAAGGCGAGTATAGGTAGGATGTTTGTGGACTCTATTTACTCAATCTACTTTTAGTTGATGTGAAATTTCTTGTCTGTCGTATCTCGATATGTTTATGAATTTGATTAGCTTCTAGAGGCAATAACTTTGCACTCTTGTTTTTTCGAATGATTCTAGATAAGTAAATCAATATATATTTACGATCTTTTCCATCTGTAATTGATGTGAAGCTTTATTCATATTCTAACGTCTCAAAGATCGTAATTTAATTTGACTGCACAACCCATGTGAGATCCCACATTAGTTGGGGAGAAGAACGAAACATTCTTTATCAGAGTGTGGAAACCTCTCCCTAACAGACATGTTTTAAAAACCTTGAAGGAAGCTCGAAAGAAAAAATCCAAAGAGGACAATATATGCTAGCGGTGGGCTTAAGCAGTTACAAATGATATCAAGGCAAATACCGGGCGATGTGCCAACGAGGAGGCTGACTCCGAAAGGAAATGGACACGAGGCGGTGTGCCAGCAAGGACGCTGGGCCCTAAAGGAAAGTGGAATGAGTACCAGCGAGGATGTTGGACCCCAAAGGGGAGTGGATTGTCAACTGGGGAGAAGAACAAAACATTCTTTCTAAGGGTGTGGAAACCTCTCCTTAATAGACACGTTTTTAAAACTTTGAGGGGAAGCCTGAAAGGAAAAGTTCAAAAAAGACAGTATGTACTGGCGGTGGGCTTGGTCTGTTACAATCGGGGTTCAGATAATGCCAACTTATTCATTTTTATCTCCAAATTTGCTATCAGATTTCTAGTATTAACCAAGTTTATGTTTATGTTTTTGAGCATTAATCTTCCAACACAGACTCAATTTGAACAAAACTTATCTAAATTTTTTCGAAAAGTTGTAAAAGCATACCTGGTTTTTCCGAGCCAACTTTATGGATATTGCTGAATTCTCGTTATCTGCAAATGACATGAGAACTTGTCATCTAGAGAAGATAAATTTTCCTAAAAAAAGTTAAGAGAAAGAGAGAGAGAGAGAGAGAGAGGGTTATGCCAAAACGATGATGAAGGTCACAAGGCAACCACATGGCTCAGCAGTCTGCTCCTAACATTTTCTTAGGGCATGCTCTTCTCTTTTGTCATCTCCACCAATAATTGGCCAAAGGAAGCCATAAATATATGGGAAGCACTGTCAATTATCTACAAAGAATGAAGCACGCATGTCATGATCCCAAGAGCATTCACACCCTCCTAAGCTACTCAAACTTCAGTAATTTAGTCTTTTAATGTTGTTTATATAACTCGAGTTCATGAAGTTGGTGCTATGTTTATACACCTAAGTTTATGAATCTCAAACCACAACTCAAAATTTCAACACCAATTTTGCAAGCTACACGGACTCAGGCTTATTCAAATCATGATCTAAACATTCCCTAAGAATTTAAAGGGTGCTTTTGTGGCGTAGAACAAGATAACTTCATTCATGGACAAGTATTCTTGTATAAAAAAACTGTTGGTATTTACCATGTCATGACCCACGTGACATTATTTCATACATGGAACATATCTGTATCGGCCCAACTCCACCGCCAGTAGATATTGTCCTCTTTGAGTTTTTCCTTTTGGGCTTCCCCTCAAGATTTTAAAACACGTCTGTTAGGGAGTGGTTTCCACACCCTTATAAAGAATGATTCGTTCTCCTCTCCAACCGATGTGGGATCTCACAATCCACCCCCTTCGGGGGCCAGCGTCCTCGCTGGCACTTCGTTCAGTTGTTCTCCTCTCCAACCGATGTGGGATCTCACAATCCACCCCCTTCGGGGGCCAGCGTCCTCGCTGGCACTTCGTTCGGTACCTGACTCTGATACCATTTGTAACAGCTCAAGCCTACCACTAGCATATATGTCTTCTTTGGGCTTTCCCTTCTAAGCTTCTACTCAAGGTTTTAAAACACGTATGGTAGAGAGAGGTTTCCACACCCTTATAAGGAATGCTTTGTTCTCCTCTCCAACCGACGTGGGATCTCACAATATCAAGTTATTTACCGATTTTGTATTTAATATTTTATAATGGCCCACTCCAGACAATTTGAATGTATCCCAATTCACTTCTCTCACCAATCGTCCTTTTCAATCCTGTTTCTTCTGTGGTTCAAACTCAAAAACGTGACAATAGCTTTGACATCATTTGCACTTGTACAAAGAAGAACCTTAAGAACTGACCACTTCAATAGCTCCAGGACGCATCTTATTAACATGGTTATGTTTGAACCAAAATCAAAGTGCACCTGGACCAGTTTGAGATGAGCTGATTATTAGAAGAGCTAAAAATATTAAAGCTTTTGATCATGATTGGCATCACCATCAGCATCACTATCACCATCATGAAGGTCTCATCATAGCCACCAGTGACTTTAAAATATAAATGCGAGAGACTTTTTCAAGTATCTTTCTTTTTTCTAACCTTATATTCTAGTTGAATATAAAGGTGCTCTGCTTATGAGTAGCTAATGAAACAATAATTGAAGAAATAACTAAATCCACCTAGTCATTAGAAAAACATTATTAATCAATCCATCTTAAAGCTATGATTAATAGACACAAGTGGGAAAACGTGGATTAAGGTGAGGCATAACAAAAGTTGATACCCACACAATTAGAGCTTCTAAAATGGTATATAAATATGGGGAGATAGTGGGTTTGAACCTCCCAACACAATCCTAAGAGGGTTTTTCAGTAGAGGTTTCCTCTGTCAAAACTATGGTGATGAAGATAGCTGATGAATATAGGCCACAAGTTGTGTCAAACACAGAGGAAAATAGAAATTTGGTTGTGAGAGAATATTGTGAAGAGAGAGATAAGGTGTCAGTGGAGAAGATGGAGAGGCAGTGTGATGTTGGACAGAAAGGGAAGCCTTCTATTTTCACTGATCTTCTGGGTGATCCTATTTGCCGCATTCGCCACTTCCCTTTGCACGTCATGCTGGTAAATACAATATACATATGCCATCAACTAGTGAAAATGATGCACTTTCTTGTATATGTTTAAAAATGGTACGTTTTGATTATATAAATGCATATGGGAAGGTTTCCTTTAGGATACTTAGTTTCTCATCATGTCTTTTTTTGGGAATTGTGTGACAGGTTGCAGAGTATGGCGAAGCGAGAGATATCATTGGAGTTATAAGAGGATGTATCAAACATGTGACAACAGGTCATTCTCATCATGTCCTTAAGCTGGCTTATATTTTGGGATTAAGGGTCTCTACTAATCACAGGTTTTTTTCTCTCTCTCTCTCTAATATACTTCCTTCAATCTTAACATAAGAGTTCAATCTCTCTACTAGAGCTATGTCTCTTTCATCATTTCAGCTAAGAAGTTTATCTCGTCTAAACGTGTTCATAGAGCATGTAATTTGAGAACAATTTTCTAAGAATGGAACTTAAAAATGTATTTGAAGGTCATAAAAATTTAGATATGGGTTTGATCCCTTCAACAGAAAAGCACGGGAGGCACTGTGTTCCCACAACATAAGGTGGAGAAACAAAAGTGAGAGAAATAAATAAATAAAATATGGATCAGGTTCCACCATAAAGTAAAGCAAATGTCTCGGTATCTAGGAAAAGTAAGAGCCAAAGCTTTTTATGTGGCCAACCATTTGGCTTGCAATTGGACACTTGTATAGAGGGAACTAGCTTACCATTCAATTAAATATAAGACACCATGTTTGTTCTCTTTGTTCCTTCTTAATACAAATAAATATTCCTTCAACTTTAAGCACACTTTGGTCCACAAGAATTTGCTTAATCCTGACAGCTTTGGTCCACAAGAATCTACCTTCTTTTCCCCTCTCTCTCTCTCTCTCTCTAGATATTTCTCATATCATTCTACCTGTTCTAGTCAAAGAAGAAAAGTTACAGCAAGACCCAGAAATTCTAAGCATTTATTAAACGCTCATGCTATGCAGGAGGCTCGGAGTTGGCATGAAACTAGTTAAGCATCTAGAGGAGTGGTGCAAACAAAAGGGTGCAGACTATGCATATATAGCAACAGACTGCGCCAACCAGCCTTGCATCAACTTGTTTACACAAAAGTTCTCATACACAAAATTCAGATCTCCCACAGTGCTGGTTCAGCCTGTCCACGCTCACTACAAGCCAATCGGCTCGGGGATCGCCATTGTTCGTATTCCTCCACATGTCACTGCTAAAGTTTATCGCCATCTCTTTGCAAATGCGGAGTTCTTCCCCAAAGATATCGATGCCATCTTGTCCAATAAGCTTAACTTGGGAACTTTTATGGCGGTTCCTAAGAAGCTGCTCCCTAAATGGGACCCTGAAACTGGGATCCTTCCTCAGAGTTTTGCAATCTTGAGCGTGTGGAACACTAAAGAAGTGTTCAAGTTGCAAGTGAAGGGAGTGTCTAGGCTAACTTATGCATGTTGCATGGGGAGTAGATTGTTGGATTCATGGCTACCATGGCTGAGATTACCTTCATTTCCAGATGTATTTAGTCAATTTGGAGTGTACTTCTTGTACGGACTATCCATGAGAGGAACTAATGGGTCACGTCTCATGAAATCTCTATGCACATTCGTGCATAACATGGCTAAGGACGATGTGGGATGTGGGGCGGTGGTGGCAGAGGTAAGCCAACAGGATCCTGTGAGAGTGGCCATCCCCCATTGGAAGAGACTTTCATGGAATGAAGATTTATGGTGCATCAAGAAGCTGGCAGATTTGCAGGAGGGTGAGTGTGAAAGATCTGAAATGTCTGATTGGATCAAATCTCCACCGTCTTCAGCAGGGATCTTTGTCGACCCTCGAGACATCTAAGTATCTTCCTTTCTTCCTTTCTTTTCATTCTTCTCTCCCTCTTCAGTACAGAAAATGACAAAAATCTGCTGTGCACTGTCTTAAAGTACAAAAGGAATGTTCATAAATCTCTAGCATAGTCTCTCTCTCTTTTTTTAAATACTCTTCAGTCAATGACAACTGACAGAAGCTAAGCTAGCTTACACTTTTAAGTCACATTCCAATCATTGATCTTGAACAAGTTCTTGAAGTCAACTGATAGCTAATCCAACAAGTGGGTGGGGGGCGGGCATTGCAAAGTATCATTGGAATTCTGGCTTGCTAAGCTAGCTTACACTTTTTAAGTCACATTCCAAACAACCCCTTGGCTTGTTCGGCTGTTTGAGGAACATAGTGTTTTAGCCGCTAAGGATGACTATGATTCTGCAAGGCGTTACAACGGTAGACGTGAGACAAAGACAATGCATTTATGTCTAAATTGTGATATTTCAAGATGAACTTGAATTGGATGTTTCCATTAAAAACACACCGTGTCTTCAGAAAAGTTGTATTCACCTTGAATGGTTGTATGACTATAGATGTGTGTGGCCTTTTATCATTTTGACCCTATAAGTTTAAGAATATCGTTTTAAACAAAATTTTCTGTTTACATACCCTAAAAATCCCTCCTACACTTGTTAGGAATCACAACTCTCTATAATGGTATGGTATTGCCCACTTTGAGCATAAGCTCTCGTAGCTTTACTTTCGGCTTTCCCAAAAGGTCTCATACCAATAGAGATGTATTCCTTACTTATAAACCGATGATCATTCCCTAAATTAGCCAATATGAGACTCCCTCCAAACAATCTTCAACAGTACCTACCGCACCGTCCATTACATTATTTTACCCTCTTTCAGTCTTCTTCTGCCCTTTATTTCTTAAGATTCCCCCTTTATTGAGAAATGAGAGAAAAGTATATAAATACTGTGAGCTAGAATTTTTATATAAGATATCGATCAAGAAAAATAAATTATATAAGACCCTAGTGACCTGTTTGAGAGCCAAATATTAAGCATGCACTCTTTTATAGGATTAGATCATTGTTGATAAACCTATAGCTTAGAGTTTTAAATACCCTAACAAAGGGTAAACAATATGCTAATGAAGTAAATCAATAAACAAAGATACTGCATGCTAGCTTGTATAAGTGATGCACTTTTTGAGAACTGATACATGATATTAGGTCAGCTTTCTGGAACCCTAATGTGAGGTACATAGCATTGGTGAAGGGCCTTTCTTGTCAGTTACATTCTACTACCAAATAAACAATGAATTTATTTGTAGGGACCTAGATAAGTCACCTTTAATTTGGCCTCACCCTATAGACTTAAAGTCCCTTTGCATCTTTGTGGATGGCCTTTAATGAACTGGGGCAATACAGTATCAATGAGACTAGAGGCTACAAGTACATAGGAGTATCCTTTGACAAAAGAATCGTGACTTATTGAAAGAAAACAGAACAAAACAAAGTTATACGTTTTAATCTGTCAAACCATTACAAAGAAAATCAATATAACGTGAGATCCCACTTGAAGGAGAACGAAGCATTCTTTATAAGGGTATAGAAACCACTCCTTAGTAGATGCATTTTAAAAACCTGGAGGGAAAATCCGAAAGAGAAAGTCCAAAAAAGACAATATCTGCTAGCGGTGGGGTTAGGCGGTTACATATACTCCTAATGGAATCTACATCGTAGTGTCCAACCCTTTTTGGTTGAGTTAGCCACCTACACAAGTCTCTAGTAACATGACCAGTTTAATCCATTGAATAGATAGGAAATGGGAAATTCTTAAGCTATTTAATCTCTATTATTTACTCTTGCCTTATTAGCTTGGGAAGACAGATATATATACTTCATTACAGTGGCAAATAAACAGAAGTCGCAGAGTCAAGATGTGGTTCTTCAATTTTAATTTCCTAAGTTAAACGTTATTCTGTGACTTTTCAGTACTACTATAAACTATATGCTTAAAAAATAGTAGAAAAAAAAGGAACTGTTCTTTCTTTTTTCCAGATATCACAAGGTAACCACAAAGGCTTGGGAACAAGGTCAAGAGAAGTGAACTTATATGACCATGACGATGCTGCCCTCTTTTGTCATCCCCAAGCTTTCTAGCTTCTAGATTTCCCATTAAACAAATCCATAGGCCCTTGAAAACATGTTGTGCCTTCAAACCAAACCTACACCTATTTGTTTGTTCAAATAAAGCTAGAAAGAATGTCTTCCAAGTTCAAATTAGCAAATGCTTATCCTATAAAATAATAACAATGTTAATAAATAAATGCTTGCGGAGGGGAAAAAAGAAGCAATTCACGTATCACTCAAGTTAAATCAACCATTAGACCCAAGTACTTAAAAGCTTTTGGGTTATGGTACATTATTTATTGAAAGTATACACAATAAACATATAATGGCTTCATGTAAAGTTTGAATAAAATGAGTCAAAAACAACAACCAAGAAGTATCATCGATGTCTGAGGTGACACTTGCAATTTCAACTTGGATAACACATTATCTGGAGACGCCATCTTAATCGGGTAGTTTGTAGAAAGTCTTATTCAAAAGGGAAACACACTCGTATAAATATTTTAATGTGGACACACCCTCTTTAATTGTTATCGCAGATTCGAAATTTGTCACCAAGTAGTGAAGCAATATTTAAAAAGCACTAATTTATTAAGGTACTTGCAGTAGAATCGATAGCCCTTTACACTTCTAATAGCCCCCACCAAGCACAATTTGAAAAGTGGTTCAAGACACACTAAGCTGGTTAACTGAACCAAAACAGGGGGAATTGGCAAGTGGCAATCATCAAGGCAGAAGAACCAAAAAATAGACCATTCGCCAGACTTATCAGAGAAAAAGTGACAGAATCAGAAGCTTACAACAATCTACAAAATAGGCTTTATAGTAAAGGCATCCAAAACTAATCGAGTGCTACATACATGCAAATAATAGGAATCAGTGTGCCCTTGGTCCCCTCCACAAAACACACATAAAATCCAGTTACAAATATATACTCGGGGAACAATATCTCATAGCCGATCTACCATCACAATGTAAAAGCTAATTTAAATGCATCCAGGAATAGAAAAATATAACAATAGCATAGAATCCAATAATGACTATAGGTCTAACATTAATGCCTTACCTTACAAATGTCACTGCCTTTGTCACTGCCTCTGCCTTCGAGAAGTAGGACCACCCATATTGAATCCCCCACACCAACAGTTCAATCACATGGTATTGAATTAACATAATAACAAACTATAATAAATCCAAGGAACAAAAAGGAATCAAATGGTAATATAAAACTGTGTTCTATGCTGAAAAATATTCTTCTCTTATTATAACATAAAGTAGGTCAATTATATACTTTAGATTAGTGGGTTTAATCTAACTATGCTCTTAATTAGGTTAAGTTCAGTGGTAATGAACATGGAGTTCCAACATAATTGTTAATTTCTCATAATAACAACGTTGACGAAAGTTCTATCTTTAACCATATTTTACTATATTATAACCTACCAAATTGCGCGAGTTCAGTGATGGGTCAGACAACAACTCCTGCTTCACCATTAGACTAAAGCAGATAAGTTTATCTCACAACCCTCTCACAATAGAGTGGTAGGATACCCTGTAGTACCATCACAGCTCTGATTGAAGTGGGTAACTAATAAATGGTAAAAAATAATTTGATTTTTTTTTTGAAAACTTGAACATTTTGCTAGAATAAAACTTTCTGCGACAACTGAAGCTGGCAAGGCAAGTTCCAGGTTATGGAAGATGAAACTCAGAGTAAAAGGCATTGACAGAGAAATTGCATATTTACGGTGGTAAGGATTCAAACATGTATCATATTTGATTCTTAATATGCAGAAGCGGACAACAAAATAAGAGATTGAACATAAGATCCCAAGCGTCATATAAATGAGTTCTAGGATGACTACAGATCTTGCAAATAATCTTTGCATTTAATAATTGCCATCATGTTGGTGATTAAAATGCATGGTTAAGACGAACAGTTGGGAGGAGTGCTCCTTTAATGTTCAGGAAAACATGATCCAGGCATAGATAAAACAGAACTTGTCAAATGGTCACATGTTAGACGCCTTAACAAAGCTTGAAAATTTGGAGGACTCATTTTTCAGCAGAGCTTGGGGGCTTCCTTGTTCCACCTGCCAGAGAGAATGAAAAAAAGTAGTTTATAAATGTGCAAAAGCTCTAAATTCAGTTAATAACATCAAATGTTAACTATATTCTGTCATTGATTAGTGGGTTAAGTACATTTTTTTTTTCTTGATAAAACATCAGCAAGCACCTGTGTCTGTAAGGGAAGAATAAACAACTTCCACAACTATGTTTTTCAAGCGGATAATTAACATGTCAAGGCTTGCTTTTCTACAGGTTAATTGAATTTCCTCTTATCTTTCTAGTGTTGTGGGCCAGGATCCAATTTTAGGTTGTAAATAGCCCTGAACCCCCAAAATTTTAAAATCAAACCTATAATGATACCAATAAAAAAATTTACTGCTCTCGGGTATTAGCAAACTATCCCGATCTTGGCTAGGGGGAATAGCATGGTACTTTTGGTGTAAAGTTGATTGGAAAAACTTGTTCTAATCATTGCTATCTTCTAATAAATTCATTCTGCTGCTCCAGTGCCAGTCCTTTTCTAGATACTACTCAATATGTATGCATGTAGCTAACAACTGTAGGTATAATCCTTAACCAAACAAAGAGCTTCTAAAAAACAAATAATTAGGAGGATAGCTAACAATCATCTAATGAGCTCAAAGAATTAAGAAAGTAGTGGATTTATAGTAATTTTGTAGTTAGTTTTTAATTGTTCATTGATTTTAGTTTGTTTTTTTGTTAATAAGTGATTTACTTATAGAGGTTTGAATTTGCAAGCTTTTAGAATACTAATGAAGTCCTTAGTTGAGCATTCTTGGAGTGAAGGCTCGAGAGTCTTTGATATAATGCATGTAACAGCCTAGGCCCACCGCTAGTAGATATTGTCCTCTTTAGGCTTTCCCTTTCGGACTTCCCCTCAAGGTTTTTAAAACGCGTCTGCTAGGAAAAAGGTTTCCACACCCTTATAAATGGTGTTTCGTTCTCCTCCCCAACCAATGGGAGATTCTCACAATCCACCCCCTTCGGGGTCCAAGTCCTCGTTGGCACTCGTTCCTTTCTCCCATCGATGTGGGACCCCACCAAATCCACCCCCTTCAGGGCACAGTGTCCTTACTGGCACACCCCCCTTAAGGGGAACAACATCCTCGCTGACACATCACCCGGTGTCTGGCTCTGATACCATTTGTAACGGCCCAGGCCCACCACTAATAGATATTGTCCTCTTTAGGCTTTTCCTTTCGGACTTCCCCTCAAGGTTTTTAAAACGCATCTGCTAGGAAAAGGTTTCTACACCATTATAAATGGTGTTTCATTCTCCTCCCCCAACCAATGTGGGATTCTCACAATGCATCAATGCATCATTTAGCTCCAATACTACAACAATTACTCCCCACCCAAAGAAAACTCCACAAAGGTTAGACTGGTAGATGAATAGCATATGGCATTAGGCCAACTTTCTAACACATTCGCCATTTCTCAAAAGAAAAATATTACTTTGCAGGACGCTAAAACTAAATCTCCCGCAAATTTTTTTGCTCATTGATGCTTATATCAGCATGTGCATATTTTTCATTTACTCTACTTAATTTCCTCGTAACCTTTGAGGGAAGCTTTGCTGCCTCACTGTCGTCAGTAGAGTGACTGTGTGAGGAATTCTTAACCAAACCAATAGTTAGCCAAGCACATGCATTTTTTGTTCATCTGTAACGTGCTACAAGATTCTTGTCTAATCAGGAAGAAAAAGGATACTCATCTAATCAATATAATTTTAAAAGGTCTGAACAAAAAAAGAACGTGCAAACAAAAACAAACATATTCAAGAATAACCAACAACTTAGAAATAAATATAGTGAGTGGAAAAAAGATATAAATAATTCTACAGAGACATTCATGAGCAAACTACGCATATTTAGAATTCCACAAGCAACAATCAGGCAAAAAAAGTCATGCAAATTTTTTCGTAGATGTATATGTGCCAAAGTATTATTTCATGAAATGCCATATTCATTAAGAGATATTAAAATGCGAGGTTGTATACCAGGATCCCATAGTCAAGAATCAGAATATCATCCATGTTTAAGACGGTGGAAATACGATGGGCAATCGTGACCACTGTTATCCCTCTGCATTCATTGGATATAGCATTTTGCAGCAATGATGCTGTCTGAGTATCAACGTTTGCCGTGCACTCATCCAAACAAAGCACCTGAAAATATTTATGTCAGGATCTCCTCACAATTAAGCTTCTATATATACAAGCGCCAGAAGTTTTAACATAAGCTAAAATGAGGAATACCCCATAGATTCCATTTCATTTCTCACATTCACATTCAAACTAAAAGTGAACATAGTTATAGGCCATAATTTAGAGGAAAGAAAATTCATCAGCCAAGATGAGGACATTCAACATTCATATACATGTTTCACATGTTGGTATGATTTTTCTCTCTTTTTTTTTTTTTTTTTTTTTTTTTTTTTTTTTTTTTTTTTTTTTTTTTTTTT